>NW_012148396.1:4224277-4244631 GCF_000956105.1 Propithecus coquereli
TTTTTTTTTTGTCCACATGGTTATCTTGGGTACTGCTGGTAAATGTGCCCCTTCTCTCACTTTGGAGACCACTGGTCTATGGTCAACTTTTTATGTTCCTGTATTATTGCATGTTCTTTAAGGGCCAAGATTATACCTTATTTATTCCTCCCATGATTACAGGGTAGCTGCTCCACTCTTGTTTCTTAAAAGAAAGGGAATGAATGAATGAATGAATACATGATGAATGGAGCAATGACATCTAGTTCAGCACTGTACTAAATACAAGAAAAACTGAGATTAATAAGATATGTGAAGTACCTGATTAAATTTGGTCTTTTTAGCTCCCTGTATACTTTTAGTGGTTAGAATTTAAACCTGGGTGTGTCTGATTCCCAAACCATGTTCATCATTGGGTGACCCCAAAATTACAGAAGTCCTCCCTGCCACACTCACTGAGAATTGTCCCTATGTTAAATACACCATTGGAGGAATGGTCTTGGACTTATTTCCAGAACAAATTGCATTCTGTTTTCCCTACCCATCCCGACCCCCACACTGACATACACAGGCCCTCACAACACACCCCCGCACACAAGTTTTCTCCTTTTCCCTTCAAGCTGTCTTCCAGGCCTGGCTTTCTGGTAAACAGCCATCCCCAGTGAAGACCTTTCTAGTGAGTACATATGTAGGGGAGGATTTTCTTGGACCTTAGCTTGCCTCATCAAGACTCAAGCTGTCCAGATTTCTGTCTTCTTACATTTTTTGGAGCCGAGGAGTTGTGGCAGACACAGTTATAACCAGCTTGTCAAGTCTATTTGTTCAGCTGGGCATCTCTCCTCCCTGTCAGCGGACTTAGCTCTTCATCCCCATTTAGGCGTCGAGCTGCCTGTCGAGTTAGAATCAGTGTTGTCATTTCCTGACTGCATCCACTGGCTTTCCTGGCCTGCAGTTGTGCAGGCAACTGGAACCTAGAAGAAGGCACTGAAGGGGCAGCTTCTGTGTGAGAATAGAGAGCTTTGTTCTGTGTGTGTGTGTGTCTGTGCACACACATGCATTCAGCAGTTAAGGAAGGATATACCAAGTTGGATTTAGAAGGTTTTAACTTGATCCCTGATCTCTTGATTCTTTAATTGTTGTTGGATCTTGACCAAGATAGCTCAATTGGGACCAGTGGATAGGAGTTCTTAAAGATATGCTTGGGTACATATCATTATAAAATAGTGTTGTAGCGAATATGCTTTTGGCTGCCTGAACATTTTGAACACAAGGATGGGCTAGTTTAGGCTTTCAAATTTTAGCAGTTTAACACAACAAAATTTATTTCTTATTCATGTTGTGTGTCCATCATGGGTCATCTGGGGGCTCTGTCACACTCTGGGACTCAGGCTGATAGAGAAGCTGCCATTTACCAGTGG
The DNA here is from genome assembly GCF_000956105.1 of Propithecus coquereli. Lineage (NCBI taxonomy): Eukaryota > Metazoa > Chordata > Mammalia > Primates > Indriidae > Propithecus > Propithecus coquereli. Next base: position 4,225,675 of record NW_012148396.1, read on the forward strand.
CCATGGTAGAGGAAAGGAAAAAGACATGGTGAATTTCATGCTGCTAAAAGTAAGACTGTTATCCAGAAGTGCCACAGTCCTCCTTGTACTTCAATGGCCAAAGCAGGTCACATGGGCATGACTATTTTCAGTGGGACAAGGAAGTAGAATATTACAATGTGACTAGATGAGAAAGAACCATAATATATGTGTGAGCAGCACTAATAGTCACTGAATCATTTCCTGTTTTGGGGGAATTTTCTACTTTCTGAATTTTACCTTTCTGAGATTGAAATCAGAAATTCACCATGACGGGCAAAATAATGGCCACCCAAAGATGTCCGTATCCTAATCCCTAGAACTTGTGGACATGTAAAATTCCATGGCAGAAGAGACATTGAAAGTTTGATTAAGTTAATGATCTTGAGATGTGGAGATTATCTTGGATTATCTGGGTGGTCCCAGAGGGTCTTTATAAGGAAAGAGGGAAGCAAGAGAAGCAGATTTAGAGGAAACGTGAGGATGGAAGCTGAGGTCAGGTGAGGTGAAGGGGGCCACGGGCCAAGGAATGCAGGCAGCTTCTAGAAGCTGGAAGAGGCAAGTTACAGATTCTCCCCTAGGACTTCCAGAAGGAACACAGACCTGACAATACCTTGGTTTTAGCCCAGGAAGACTTCTGACTTTCACACCATAAGATAATAAATTTGTATCAAGTGTGTGATTATTATGGCAGCAATAGGAAACTAATACATTTACTATGCAAGTTTCCTTTAAAGCTAGGACATAAAACATGACCCAGATTCTATTCATCAGAAGTCATGACTCCAAACTTGGATTTAAAAGTGGAATGTGGAAAAGATAAAGCTTGGAGTCCATTCCAGTGATGATGCTGATGGAGAGACATTCAGCTTTCCAGGAAGGCAGGGCTGGGCACCTTAGCTGTAGCATATGTGGTGTGAGCCAAGGTGCTCATGCTTAGCTCAGCAATGTTGGGGTCTCCATCAGAGCAGTCAGTGCATTAATTAAGGTTTTGTTACTGGATATATAGCCTTCAAGCCTGATTTTATGGCCCTCAATGACACTCTTCTACCTTCCAAACTTCCTTTAATAAAAGACTGAACGGATTCTGTTGTTTGCAACTGAGAGCCCTGACAGATAGAGGTGTTTCAGTTATCTTTTGTTGCATAACAAACCACTCTCAAATTTAGTAGCTTAAAACATGTTATTACTTTTCATGATTTTGTGGGTTTGCTGGGAAACTTTTATTCTCCACATTGCCTTGCTGGGATGCTGGGAAAGCTGCCATCATCTGGAAACTCATCTGGTAGTTCACCTGGGGCTGGAATTTCAGAAGTTCCCAGAAGGCTAGAATCATCGAGAGGTTTGACTAAAGCTTAGCTGAGATTGTCTCAGTTCTCATTTATGTAGTCCTCTCCACACGGCTATTTGGGCGGCCTCATGACATGATGGTTGGCGTTCTAGAAGGAACTTACTTCTAAGGGGGAGGAAGCAGAAGCCACCAGGCTACATCAGGGCTAGTCCTGAAACAGGCTCAATGACACTTTTGTTATAATCTATGAGTGAGAAAATGCCACAGGACATGAATACTGGGAGAAGTGGTTCATTGAGGGGCTGCTAAGGCAGAAATCTGCTGTAGAATGTGGTGCATGCCGAAAGAGTTATGGACAGGGTGCTGTGAGAACTAGAGGAGAGAGTGGCTGCCTCTGCCTGAGGAAGACAGGAACAGCTTCACAGAGGAGGTGGTATTTGGGAAATAGTAATGGCTTGTCCAAATACACGGAGGGTGAAAGGTTTTGGGGTGCTTAGGAACCATTTTTAGCTCAATTCTGGCACTTGGGATTTATAATAAACCATCAGTGGAGTGAGTGAGGGGCCAGAAAGGAGGCAGGAGAGGCAAGATGGAGCCACACCTTAAAAGCCACCAGTACGTCACTAGGCTCCTATGACACTTCGTAATTTACATAGAGTTTTAAGTAGAGAAGGAGCATGATCAGATCTTTGTAAAAAGATTGAAGTGAGGAATGAGGTAATATAATTTACTTTGCTGTTTTTGTTTACATTTACTCATGTTCCTCTTTTCATTCCATTGAGACACATTTGGATTATTTACCCAATGACAATATAAACAACCCACATTTGGCATATGTTACAGTGTACAAGGGACTGTCATTACTATCATGACTTCTGATTCAGAGCATGATGCAAAGAGTTTGTCAGCATTGGTACTGCCCTCATTTCACCAGTATTCCTGTCTTTTTTGCTATATAGCCATCAGCCACAGAATCCCAGTGGCAAAAAGCAATGAGCATTTATTCCCCCCATTGAAGGGTTTTCTGGTTGACTGTGGATAGGCTGATCTGGGCTGGGCTTAGCTGGGAAGCTCTGGTTCAGCCTGGCTCCAGCCTCCATTTTCGGCTCAGGTGTGGATCCTGGGCTGGAGGAATAGATGCCGCCCCAGGAAGACTCAGGTCAAAGGAGATCACCAGACCACAGAAACAAGCCCAGAGGCAGCCTAATCTCATTTCCAGTCTCTCTATTTGTCATGACAGCAAACATCCCATATGCTAGAGCAGGGCGCATGGGCAGGACAGAGCCAAGGTCTGGCAAGAGAGGATGGCTGCAGAGTACTGTTCCTGGGGTATGAGAAACTGGATCCAATTCAATCTGCCACTACAGAGAAGGAAACTTAGGCTTGGAGAAATTAAGTTATATCCACAGATTTCACAGGGCCTAAATGTAAGTCTTTTGAGTCAGAGCTACTTCTCTGTTCATTTTCCTGCCCCATTGCCAAGCCAGATGTCACGAAAACCTCCAGCAGTGTTTGTCCATTTGTGTCTGGCTTATGTTACTTAGCATACTGTCCTCCAGCCATCCATGTTCTCACAAATGTAGAATCTCTTTCTTTTTTATGGCTGAATAATATTCCATTGACTATTTGTACCACATTTTCTTTATTCATTCATCCATCTGTGGACATTTAGGTTGTTTCCATATTTTGGCCATTGAGGATAATGCTATTAATACAATGAAGAAGGGAGCACTGACATTTCTTTGATACCCTGATTTTAATTTTGTTGGATATATACTATGGAGTGGGATTATTAATTACTACAAAAGAAAAAATTAAAGAAAAGTGGGGGAGGAAACCTTTGTAGGTGATGGATATGTTTATGGCCTTGATCGTGGTGATGGTTTCACGAGTATATACTTATCTCCAAACTCATCAAGTTGTGTACATTTATTATGTACAGCTTTTTACATATCAGTCATACCTCAATAAAGCAGTTTACAAAAAGAAAAAATGAAAACCTCCAATGACTCACTTTGCTCTAGTCTTGTCTTTCTGTTTCTGGAGGTTTATCTGTTTTCAAATCTCAGTGCATGAACAGCTACAGCGTGCCATTTATCCCTCTGGGAGACTCCCTGTCCCTGCAATCTATTCCATATGCCTTTCCTGAGATGACACATCTCTCTCTGGGCCTTTGTCTACTCATCTGTGAAGAGATCTATTTCTCTGTCACACGTTTGTGGGGCAGTGGCTCCCATGTAGAGGAATCGCTCTATTTGCAGTTTGCAGGCTGCCCTGGCACCTCTTCCTTGCAGTGCCCTCCTGGCCCACGGGCAGTGGGGTGACAGTGCCATCAGAAACGCCATCCGTGTTCAGAGCAGAAGACAGTCCGCAAGGGAGGAAGCCCCTGACTGCACAGACCTTGATGGAGTATTATGTCTTGTTCCCTGGGTGAGTGTCTGGAGTGATTGTGGGGTCCTGGGGTGGTTTAAGACCCTGAGGCACATTTAGCCAGGGGAAGAGAAACTTGAGGGAGTGGTGGCTTGTCAGGTATTGCTGTCATCAGATTTAATTCAATTCAACCAGCATATCTTGAGCTCGAGCGAGATGCCAGGACCTCTGCTGAGAAGTGAGGTTGCAGTGTTCACAAGACTAATACAGACCCTGCCCTCATCAAGCTTTGGATCCAGCAGGGAAGATGAGGGCATTAAACAAACAGTTGTTAATACATTCTCTTCTTCAAGTCTAGCAAAAACCATGCAGACAACAGTGGGGGTGTTGGTAATATTCTTAACAGCTTTTGGGCCTTGTCCCCAAAGGTTAAGTAAGCAATTCTTTCTCCGTCTTGCTGCAAATAATGAATATCTGCATTTGTGGGAACTCTTTGCTCTAACTCTTAGTGTTTCTGTAGGGGCAACAGAAATCCTACTCCTCAAGAGGGAAAGGTTTGGGAAGAGCACTTCTGACATATTTCTCCACACCCACAACCCACTCATTCCTGCCCAGGGATGGAAAAGTGATAGGAATCCAGTTAGTGAATTCAGGGAAAGAACTGAGTGGGGTCCAGAGTTCTGGTGAGTGGTAGAACCCCTGATATGAGTTGGAACCTGTTGGGGAGTTGAGGTTCAAGGAAGAGAAGTGCCTTGGCTCTATGTTGTTAGGTGTGGCAGAGACCAGAGGGGCAGCTGCCCTGGAGTCTCCTGATTCCCTGCATGCACAAGGAGAGGAAAGGCTGGTGGCCGGGAACCAGATAGAGGCCATGGTGGTGATGGTGAGAGGCAGGTACAGAGCAGGCAGAGTCCAGGAGATGAGCAGAGGGGTTGAACCAAGGCCGTGAGTGTCAGTGGACAGGGATTTGGAGGTGGATCCAACAGGAGTCTCAGGGAGAAGGAGTTGACAGGGAGGGCAGTTTCCCAGCACAAGTGAATGGGTAGAAAGATGGTGGCACTAGTGACTGCAAGAGGGAGCTCATGATGATGCAGATCTGGAATCATGATAAGGTCTTGTGTCCCCCCCAGCAGCTATAAGGACACCTCACCAAGTGACTCTAGAATGAAGTTTACACAGAGGGATCTTCAGGCTGAATCCAGCCTGCTGATGTGTGTATTTGAGCCCAAACAATTTCTAAAGCTGTGAATTAGCTGAAAGAAAAAAAAAAGTGGAGAACCATAAGTAAAAGTCTAGATTTTCATTTTTTTTCTTACAAACACCCCCCCAAATCAGGAACCACTAGGCCCACATTCCCGATTGTCAATAACCTCTTGGAGCTGAGTGGCTGTCACTCCCTTTCGTTGGGGCCACAGATCCCAGGTGGCTACTGTCCCCGCAGGTCTGTTTGTTCTTCGGACTCGTGCAGCTTCCATCCCAGGTTACCTGCCTGAATTGAGTGGGCATTTGAATTTGCAGCCTCCTTCCCCACCTGGAATGTCTGGTTTAAACTCTCTAGATACTTTTGAGGTTTTTTTCCCCAGCTTTATTGAGATATAATTAAAAAATCAAAATGGTATATATTCAAGGCATACATTACATAATGGTTACCACAATCAAGTTAACTGACACTCTTTACCGTTGCGTGTGAGTGCGTGTGCATGTGTGTGCGGTGGGGGAGGGGAGGGTGAGGACACTTATTAATAATACCTGCTCCCTTAGCAAATTTTAAGTAAATAATACAGTACTATTAACTACAGTGGCCATCTTGTATATTAGATTCCCCCAGAACTTACTCATCTTATAACTGAAACTTTGTACCCCTTCACCAACACCTCCCCATTTCTTTTGAGATTTTAATGTAAGTTAAAGACTTTCTCTCCAGAGAGATGCACGCTGCACTTCAAACATTTGCATACAATTACAGGTGGTTCCCAGACCCCTTAAAGCTCTTTAGACCCTGGACTCCAGGTTTAAAAAAAATACTGCTTAGAACAAAAGATTCCTCAGTGTCTTCCTTTGCAAAGCATGTGCACCTCGCTCTCCCACTTCCCTGGTCAGATCCTCCTTCCTCACTGTTTCCACACCCCACATCTTGTACTCTCTTTCCTGGGCAGGCAGGGGCCACTCACTCTCCTGTGTGGAGGAGGACCTGGGTCCAGAGCCCGAGTGACTCCTGCAGAGCTGCGCAGCTGGGAGCTGGGGGGCTGGCTCTCGGCTCACCCCACGATGCTCTGCGTTCGTCTTAGTTCCCTTCCCACTGTCTTCCACTGCCAGTCAGTTATAAATAGCTCAAAGAAGATTTTATTTCCAGCTTGGAAGTGACATGTGCTGTCAGCAACACCACAAAACACTTCATTGATGTTTTTAAGGGGGCGGGGAAGAGGAAATAAAATTGCTTATTTGCCCAAAGCAATGTTCGGTGAACTAAAATCCATTGACTCTCTGTGGGACTCTCTGCTTTTCCCAAGTGAATGGATTTTCAAATTTGGAACACAGGTGGCCTTCAGGCTGAATGGCTGTCGTCTGTCTCTCTGATTAATTCAGCCAATGCCTCAGTTCAAGGAGGGTAGGAGTTGGAGCCCCTCATCCCCACCCCTACCTGGCCCCAGAGCCTGAGGGGAAAAGAGTGTGAGCAGGAGCTGGTGGTGGGAGGGGGCAGGCAACTCCTAACAGATTTGGGGGCCCTGTCTGGAAAGGGTGAGCGGTTGTTTTTCTATCATGCTGCACGCCAGGAAAAAGGCAGGAGAGAGAAGGCATTTCTCTGTATTCTGAGCCTTCTCAACAGAAGGGAAAATCACAACCAAGCCTTTGCCATCACAGAGAGAAGGGGTTATGTTAGATATCGGGGTGAGGCTGGGGTGCTTTTTGATGATATTATCCCAGGGATAACCAGATGGAGCCCTAGACAACAGCAGTGGAGGGAGGGACGCACACAAGCATAGAAAAGGAAAGCGAAATAGCCCGGTATTGTTGGCTGAGCCTTGGACACAAAGCCCAGCATGGAACGCTGATAAATGTGGGGTCTTTCGGTCTCATTGCTAGCCTAAGAGGCTTCCTTCCTCTATTCTACTAGAAATAGCCAGCATTTGTAGCGTTCTTTCTGAGTACCTAGCACTCTGTGAGCTGCCTCTCCACTGTCCTTTGAAATAAAAATCATTGTTATCGCACCCATTTGATAGATGAGACAATCAGGCTGTGAAGAGGCTCAGTCACTTCCTGAGGTCACACAGCAGTAAGTGGCTGAGGCTGGCAGTTTGGCCCCAGGGTTCATCTCTCTAACCTTTTTGCTTTGTTATCTCAGTGAGCAAACCTTGGAATAGAGAGCAGCTCTAATACCTAGAGGAAAAGGAAGGAGGGGAGCGAGGGGTGAGAGAGGGAGATAGAGGGAGAGAGAATGCTGTCCGTTGGTATTTAGCCCTGAGCTGGCTGGGGCTGCCAATCAGAGAAAGACAAAGCCATAGGGGAGACAGAAAGAGACAATGAGTGCTGGGCTTAGGGCTAATGGGTCTGACCCTCGCTCTTACCACCTTGGATTCTCAGAAGGAAGAGAAACAAGAGCTAATTCTTAACCCTACTCTCTGAAATCTCCATCACTGGCAAGATTGGCCTGGTATCTGGAATCTGCCAACAAGACTGGCATCCCCACCCCCACGTGAAGAAGTGAAAAGGATGGGAGCAAAGGGGGACCCGGAATACAGCACAGAGTTACTATTTCCAGTCCCCGTTCCTGCCTCCACCTCCTCCCTTAGAAATCCTTAGTGTCAAACCTGGGAAAGATCTGAATCTATTAAGTCCTTATTGCGTGCTGGTCCTGTGCAGGCATTTCTCCTGGCTTGGCTCATTCGCTCCTCTCTAGAGTGTTATGATGAGGAAGGTCCATTCTTCCCATTTTATAGATGAGGAATCAGAAATGATTGTTTTTATTTACTAGTTTGTTTTTATGTCCCCCATTGGAGTATAAGCTCCAAGGGGGTGATGACCTTAATTACCTTATTTATGGTCATGTCCTGGTGGCTAGCACAGTGCCTGGCACTGCACAGGAGCTCAAACATACTGTACCTGTGGAATGAACGCATGAAGTAATTGGCCCAGTGTCAGGCCCCGTACTTCAAACTCAGGTCTATGTGACCGTGCTGAGAAGAATAAGCTGAATGTTTTTATTTCTGGGCTCTCAAGATGGTGACAGTGAACTGAATTCAGGTCTATGTGCCCAGATGGAGCCAATGAGAGGCACCTGGGGACCAGCCCTCTCGACCCCATCAGGGCTGGGGAAGTCTGTGGCCTTTATAACTCAGTTCAACTCAGTGTGCTTCTGTTGGGCTTCAGCCATGTGCTCAGCACTGAGTAACAACAAAGAAATATAGCACAGGTGTTGTCTCAGCGTCTCGTAAGTTTCCTACTGTAGGGATGGAGTTAAAATGAACATACCATGAAAACGTATTCTCTTTTCTGGGTCTCAGTTTCTTCAAACATAAAATGAGGGTTAGGATTTTAGTAGATGTTGTCTTTTTACTAGACTGTGAGCTCTACAAGGGTAGTGGTCCCCACAAAACAGGCCCCGAGACCAGCGGTTGGGTACAGTTAGCTTATTAGGAGGCACTGGAGAGTGGGAGGGGGCGTGGGAGGGAGGAAAGCCCAAAAAGGGTACCAACCAGTGGTCACTGCTGCAGACAGGTGACTGGGGACCTCCAGGAGACTGTTTCAGACAACTCTCAGCACGTTCCTACTGCAGGTAGAGGAAGCTGGGCTCTTTATCCACCAACTCTCACAACTTCATTGGTCCATAATTGCACCCAGGGCATCGATTTCCAGGCTCTGGGACAAGAGCATCCTCAGGTAGAGAGATGCAGGGAGCTGTTGGCATGTATGGGGAAATGTCAGCAGGGTCCCCAGGTGGGCTGAGGGGATCACAGCAGGAAACCAACAGCATCTGTGTCTGTGAGAGGGACCATCTTTGTTTCACCCACTTCTGTGTCCCTATGTAGGAGGTGCTGGGTGCATTTGGGTACAATGAATGAATGAATGAGTGAATTCTCCCTCCAGTTCTACAGGCTGTGAAACCAGAATGACCAGTGAGTAACAGAGTGTGATGAAGGGCCACCCTGCAGTGGAGGACGCCAAGGGCGATGGAGGCCTTCAGAAAGATGTGGGACTCTGAAAGGGCTGGACAAGCCAGAAGGTGTCCGTGGAGGTGAGAGCTGAGCCAGGCAGTGCAGGATGGGAGGGGTTTCCAGGGAGTGACAGTCAGAGGACATCCTGGGGGTCCACAGAGAGACAGAAAGAGTGTGGTGTCCAGGAAAAACCTTTTAAGTGCCACCTTGCCCTGTGCTGGCCCTCACCAGCACTGGAGGGGCTTCCAGCCTTCTCTCATTGATTACGGCCCCGATCGGCACCACTTGCCTGCCCTGCACCTGGAGTGCTGCCCCTGCTGCCCTGACTCCTCTGGCTTTTGGCTCTGTCCCTTGCCCTTCTGACTCAAGGACAGACTGAATACGGGGCCAGAGCATGGGCTCTGGGGTCTCCAGGCCTGGCTCTGTCCTTACTGGTGGAACGATCTCAGGGAAGTGACTTCCCCACCCTGAGCCTCTTCTGCAAAATAGGGATGGCGCCGGCCTCCCTGTGCTGTGAGGATTAAATGAGCGCACACGTACAAGGGCTTAGAGCCAGGCCTGCCCGCAGGGGTTGCCATGACTTTGGCTAAGTCAGGACACTGATATGCCCCTTACGCGATGGTGGAGATGACATGGGGTGGGGCGTGCAAAGGGCCTACGTGCTGAGTATGCGATAGAGACTTCAGATGGCATTCGTTTTTATTTTTATTGTATTTATTTTTATTTTACAAATGCTGCTCATTCTCTCTGAGACCTGACCTTGGTTTCCCTTCTCACCCAGCCTCGGACCACCTTGGGTTCGTTCACACATCCCCGGACACTCAGCTTTGCACGGTTTGCCACACTATGGTAACACGAGGAGCAGTGGAGTGAGGCCCGAGGATCCATGAAAACACAGGGAAAGCAGAAAGGGAGTGTGGGTGGGGAGGACCGCCCGTTTGTGGGACATGGGAAGTGTTCTGGGAGGGGCATAGTCTGGGTGTGGCGTGGTGCTTTGCCTTCTCCTGCCGGGTGACCTTAGTGGGCAACTTTTGGAGCCTGAAATCTGAAGATCAGTTTTCACCAGTCTCAGCAGGGACGATAGGCAATTGTGTCTATTGCCTGGGGTTGTTGGGGAGATTAAGCTGGCATGACAACGCAAGATCTCAAGCCCAGTTTCTGTCACTGACACTCTGTTCCCTCCCTGTGTTTTGAGGATGAAGGGGGAAGTGACAGTGAGCCCCAAAGGGCTGAGAAGGACTAAAGGACTGACGGAGGCTCTGGGGCCTCGACTCCTCACTGTGATCTTGGGGGAGTTGTTTTACTTCTCTGACTGTGGTTCTTTATTTGATACAAGGATCTAATAATCCCTTACTTGTTATTTTCTTACAGAGCTGTAATGGAGATCAAAGTGCCCAATGAGAATGTGCTTCATAAAATGTAAGGAGAGATGCGTGTGGAAGGTCGTTATTACTGTTGTTGTTTCTATTGATTTGTTTCCTCCCTAGCAGCCCCTTCCCTTTCTTTTTAGTGACATCATCCTGACTTTCCTTTGGGAGACACCCCTCCTTGTTCTGAGTTCATGAGATTTGGGTTTGGTCACCCCACTTTCCTGGATTCAGGAGCAACCCAGGCCTGGCCAATTATCAAATTCTATTTCTCTGGGTGTAGCAATTGGCTTAGGGACGGGCGTGGGTCCCAAATCAGTCTGATGACATAATCCTAAACTGAAACAATCAGAAATAGGGCCACCCTGTGGGGGTGTGGCTCAAGGTACTGGTTAGTGGACGGGGCTCTGGCATTAAACTTGGGTTCTTATTCCAACTCGGCCGTTTTCTAGCTGTCTTTGTTTATTCAGCTAGAACAAAATATTTTAGACTGGGTAATTTGTAAATAGTTATTTCTCCCAGTTTTGGAAGGTGGGAAGTCTAAGATTAAGACACTGGCAGATTTGGCATCTGGTAAGGGCTTGTTCCTCATAGATGGTGCTTTATTTTGGTGTCCTCTGGTAGTGGAAGGGGCAAAAGGGGACAAATGCTGTGTCCTCCCATGGCAGAAGAGAAGGGAGGGCAAAAGGAACCAACAGCTCCCTCGAACCTCTTTTATAAAGTGATTAATCTCATTCATGAAGGCTCTGCGCTCAGGACTTAATCATTTCCTAAAGGCCCCACCTCTTAATACTATCACAGTGGTGATTAAGTTTCAACGCATGAATTTTGGGGGAACACATTTAGACCATAGCACTAGTACATTATTTTACCTCTCAGTGCCTCAACTTTGTCATGGATGATAAGGGGTTAAAAACATGGTCACTTTATGGAGTTATTTTGCATTTTAAATGACTGAATGTTTAGAACATGTTTAGAATACTGTCAGGACCGAGTGGGCAATAATGAATGTTAGCTGCTACCAGCTGTTAGGTTAACCTGGAACTGCCAACGGGTACCATGAGAAGAGGGTCTGCCTGACACTGAAGCCAGCACACATCCCAGACACGGGAGACTGAGTCCTGGTATTATCACTGGAGCTCCTGGATCCAAGTGTGCTTGAATTCGACTGAATCTCTGGAATTTTCTGTTTAAGCCAGTTAGATTGAGTTTCTTTAATTTGCAACTAAAAGAGGCTTAACTGTTGCAATCGTTATTTCCATATAAGAAAGCTGATTGTTACTACCACGTCAGAACTTTTTATGATCCCCATGTTTCTTCAGGCTTAAGTTCAAATTCTTTTGCTAAGCTTCTAAGCATTCCTGACTTCGCCTTGCTGAACTCTTTGGCCTCATCTCTCTGCACCTTCTTGTCCTCCACTATCCAGCATTTCCACACTCTTGGTGCCCTAAGCCCATCCTGCTCCCTCCTGCTCTGTGACTTTGCACACGCTGTTCCTGCTCCTGAGAATGCACGTCCTTGCTGGGTTCCCTTTTCCTCCTGTGCTCTTGTTTTGAGAAACCCTGTTGGACTACTCTAAGACTGGATTAAGTGTCCCTCTCTGTCTTTGCAGAATAGACACCCATCCCACCCATGATCATACTCTACTGCAGAGGTCTGTTTCCTTCTGTGACACCTCACCCTCACTCTCAAGACTAAGCTTTCCTTGAGGACAGGGACCCTTTAGATATGAATAAAATAGCTCTATACCCCCAGGGTCCAGCACCATGTCCACACAGAAGATGCTCAATACACGTTCACGCGATGACTCACAAGCACACATGTGAGTGGGAAGGAGAGACGAAAGTGCCAGTGTCTTGATATGTTCAGAACCCCTAAGGTGACTTGTTAAAAGTCAAGCCTTTAGGGTGTCAAAGGAGGCAGCCACTGAGAAGCTTCACAGTCAAGGTTCCTGTTGGACACCCGCTGGTGGCATGTCATTGACAATGAAACAAACTTCCACCTGACAGGTGCTTGATTTAATAAAACCCCCTAAACTCCTATCAGCCCCGGCATGCCCAGGGAATAAGACTGCAAATTAAAGAGCTGGAAACTCCATTCTGGTGCCAGCCAAGACTTCAAAGGCCCTAGAAGTCCTTATTTATAGAGTTTGGATTTCCCTTTAACCTTTGGGTGAGAATGGGACAGCTGGCTTGCCCTAAATACTAATGAATTTTGTGCCGTGTTCTGGCTCCTGGCGTGATGTGCCTAATAAATGCTCCCATCTTTCTACAGGGAAATTTCTTTCTCTGCTAATTGCTGTCAGCATCCATCAGGATCACTGAGACAGCAACGTCCCAGCTAGTGGAGCCTTAGGGCTGTGCTCCATCACCAGGAGACAGTCTCTTTGGGAGGCTGAGGGACTCACAGGGGCCGCACCTGCAGCACATCTCCATCACAGACAGCCAGGGAGTCTAGACTAGCAGCTTTCAGTCTGTGCACGTTGGAGCCACAGGGCCCTGTGAGAGGCCTGAGCAACCAGCACGGGGGCCCAGGGTGGCTGAATCCCACCAGCCTCTTAATTAGACCAGCCCTGTCTGTCTCTTTTATGTCTCAGAGCAGCTCTAAAAGTTTCGCCAAAGAGGTTCTGCTGACTCGAAAAGAAAGGTTTGAAAATCACAGTCCTCACCTTTAACAGGTGAGTGGACACAGCCTGGGGAGGTGGGCGGTGGGGAAGGTGAGGAGGGAGGTACCACAGGGTCAAATAGAGAAGCCGGTTCAGACCTGAGCCGCGAGCGCAGGCCTGCTGACTTCCCACACCCAGACTTCGACTTATGCTCAAGAGCCCGCCTCGGAGCTGCGTGGACCTCAGAGACGGGGAGTGAGAAGGAGTGAGGAGGAGTGAGGAGTGATGACACTGAGCCTCCACGGGGGAGGGCAACTCACACCTGCCAGGCAGTGCTGCGAACTTCAGGGCTTATCTCACTTCTTTAGCAAGGATTTCCTGGTGCCTATAATGTGCTGGGGTACAGGGCAAAGCCAGACACAGGTCTTGACCTTAGAGAGCTTATATTCCAGTGTGGGAAAGGCACGGAAACAGATAAACAATAAACACGTACACAAAATAATTGCAAGCGTCGTCTAATGAAATGAGAGAGAGAAATAACGTGCGAGTTGCCATAGAGCAGAAGTGGGGGCAGAGCAGGCGATGTGCTGCCACAGCGTAGTCGGGGCAGGGGTAGGAACCTCTGAGAAAGGGTCGCCAGAGCTGGGGCCTGAGGTCAGAAGCCAGGAATTCGAAGCCGGGGATAAGTATTCCGGGCAGAGGCCTCGAGGCGGAGACTGGTGCCATCCAGGAGACGTACCCTGTAACCATGGCCTGTGTTCCCCAGCTGCCTCCAGCCACTCACCCCAGGGCCATTCCCTTATTTGCAGCATAAATCAGTCCCCACCCTTGCCTTGCAGATCCCACACTCAGTGCCCCAGCTCTCAAGGGGTTGCATCCCATCGGCATCCGTGTGTTTGCCCCGTGTTTGTGATCTCTCACCCCCTCACGCCCTCTTTTCCTACATGGCACACTTTAGGTTCTAAACACCGTCATTAACATCCCCCTTCGCAGGTGCTCCTGACATCGGTGCGCCCCTCATCTGCTGAACTGACCCAGCCGCACCTCAACCCTGACTACGCCCAGGGGTGCATTTGACTTCCTGTCTGTACCTTTGAGGCTGAACGGAGGCTGAACACCCTCAGGGAGAGCGTGGCAGCTCATTTCAGACGACAGTCAGCCGTGGCTGACAACACTACTACACTTAGATATGTTAGTCACATGTAGAAAAGTTCTTTCCCCTCAGTACCCCACTGGCCCTTCCCCATCTTCACGCTCCACGGTGGACTCACTTGTGTCATTGATGAAGAGCCTCAGTCCCGGAACCCTCCTCTTCCCGCCGCCAGCCCCGCCGACTGCAGGTGTCTGCTTCTGTGCTCCCTTCCTTCCCTCCTGGTTCAGTGGATGAATGGCCCCAGCTTCCATCAAAGGGCAAACTTCTCAATCTGTTGCCCAAGGTAGAGTGCAGTGGCATCATCACAGCTCACTGCAACCTCAAACTCCTGGGCTCAAGCAATCCTTCTGCCTCAGCCTCCTGAGTAGCTGGGATTACAGGTGCGTACCACCACACCCGGCTAAAATTATTCTATTTTTAGTAGAGCTTGCTCAGGCTGGTCTTGAACTCCTGACCTCCAGCAATCTCCTGCTTCGGCCTCCCAGAGTTCTAGGATTACAGGCGTGAGCCACCACAACCAGCAACAGAATTGTTTCTTTAAGGCCAGTTTTGCTTCCTCATCTCTTGTGTCCTCTGTCACCTCCTCCTGTTGGGCTGAATCGGACCCCTACTCTATGCAAACTGCCTTGTGAGGGCAGCATCAGCCTCCAAGCTGACAAGCCCAAGGGTTTCTTTTGCATTACCTTTGCTTCCTCAGAACATTCCTCAGGGACGATGACTTTGGCTTCACTCACACGGCACTGTCCAGGTCCTGCTCTTCCCTCCAGGGCTGTTTTCACTCACCTTCTCTGCTGGGTCCCCCTCCCCTGCTCTGGCTCTGAATGTTGGACCACTCCAGGGCTCAGTCTTGGTTCTTGTTTTTTTCTTTCCCTAGATATTTTCCTTAGATGACCTCATCCATTTCCATGGCTTTAAATACCATCTTCATGATAACGACTTCCAAATTTATATCTGCAGCACTAACATCGCTGCCGCAGACTCACATATCCTGCTACTTGACATCCCCACTTAGATGACTAATGGGCATCTCGACTTAATACACCAAAAAAAGTCTTAATTTTCCCACCTTACTCACCTCCAGAGATGTTCTACCCTGAGTGTTTACTGTCTTGAAATGTCACCACATCCCCCAAATCACTCAAGCCCAAGTTCCAGGAATCTGCTTTAATTCATGTCACCACTTCACCCCTGTCTCCAGCCCACGGATGAGTGGGACCTGTGGGTGTGAGATCCTCAAGAGAGATTCTGGATCTATCAGCTTCTCTTCTTCTCCCACTGCCACAAATGCCCCCAAAGTCCACCATCCCTCCCTTCAACTCTTACCATAGACCCCAACTGGTCTACGCTGCCTGAATTGTCTTCTATAGTCTATTCTCTCCACAGCAGACTGGGTGTTTTTTTAACACATTGACTGCCACACCAGAAAAAACAACTTTTCCCTGGGACCACAGTGTTTTATTATGCGAATAGAATAAAAACTTCAAAAACAAAATGATCCTTTCTAATTTCATGAAAAATTTGTTTTTTGTTTTGTTTTGGTTTTGGCTCGTGAGTTATGTTAAACTCACGCGGTGCTAGAATCAGTTTTTATACTGCACGCCAATTGAGTTGTATGTGACTCACGACATACTTATTGAATTTTTTTTGGAGAATTGAGTCTTCCTGTGCTTCACGAGGCCCCAGGCTCAAAACTAGGGTGAGTTAAATACAACTCACATGGCAGTTAATATGTTAAAAATGTAAATTAGATCCCATCATTCACCTACTTAAGAACTTCCCTGATGCTTTGATGTTCTTTTTACAACATCAGCACCACTCGCTTCCTCGGTCTTAGAAGGGGAGGCACAAGAGTCACTGATCTTTAGCATTTCCATAGGAGCTAGGAACATTTCTTCACCTGATACTTGGGATTCAGAAGACATTTTATAAAAGCACTTTGGAGCGGAGTACACTAAAGTTCAAATCCTAGTTCTGTTACTGCGATCTCTGTAATTCAGACAAACCCCTTCTCCCTCTACCCTCAGTTTCCCCATCTGTAAAGTGGGGATGATGACGTCCGTTTCACAGATGACCATGTGGATTTGTGAGGTGTAAGATGGTGCCCGGCAGGTATTCTATAACATTGTCTGCTTCTCTTCTCACGCTCCCAATTTGTCACAGGTAATCAGCCATCCAGGGCTGTGGCGTGGGAAACAGGGAACAGCTTAATAAAGGGCCCCGAAGAGGGAGCAGAATAAAGCCATCAGAGGCTTTTTTCTGTCCCAAACTCTTCAGCAGAAATAACGCTCTGTGACTAATCATGAGCCGGGAGTCATAAAGGCCACAGGGGACAAAGGGGAATATAAATGTTACATAAGGATAATAGCACCGATCTGAAAGCTCTGTGGCGAGGAGCCTCTCTCCCTCTGTAATTGTCACCAGGCTGTGTCAGTGCCCACGGCAGGGAGTCACTTCAGAGGGCCTGCCAGGAGGAGGGCTGTCATAACCGCAGGGGATGCTTGCACACGGGTCCATCCAGCAGTAGTGACAGTTCTGTGCCAGCTGCAGGTCAGGCAGGCAGTGCATGGGGAAGAGATGGGAAGGACACCAGCTTTCACCAGGTGCCTTCTGTGGCCCAACAGGAGACTGGGTGGGTACACGACCCCACCTCTCCACACAAGGCCCAACTATTTGCAGTTCTCTAATATGACCAGCACTTGCCAACCATTTTCCTGGAAGACATTTCTTCTCCCCTACTCCTTGGAGAAGCCCTACAGATTCTTTCAGCCTTGCTCAGATAGTGTATGTATACCCTCCCGAAAGCCATTTCTCTTCTCTCTTCTTCCTCAGTCTGGGACAAGTGCCTCTCTATGCTCCTGTGTCCTTCCTTCCCATTATAGTTTAACTTGGCTGCTTATACTTTGTGAGCTCCTAGAGGCCAGGGACGATATCTTTTTTTTTTTTTAATTTCTCTTGCACCAACATCAATCACATTGCTTGTCAATTAGCGAGTGCTCAGTCTATGCTTATGTAACGGCATTTCTAACGTGACTCTCACAGTGACATGCAGCCTGGGAAATAAACATTGTAACCCTCACATTTCAAATGAAGAAATGACATGACAGTGGTAATATGAATGCCCAAGGACACAATGGTAATGAATCACGAAGCTTGAATGGGAATTGTTATTGTCATAGTAGTGATAGTTTCAATTAACTGAGCACCTACTATGTGTTAGGCATTCTGCTTGGTTCTCACATGCATTGCCTCTTGTCTTCCCACTAATCCTAGATGTTATATATTATCCCCATTATATAGATATAAAAATGGAGGCCCAGGGAGGTTTATCGCCTTCCCAAAGTTATATAGACAGTGTAGTGTTGAGATGGATTGAGACCCAAACCTATGCTCCCTTTTCTGTAGCATGCTTGTTCCCAATCTATTAATGGGAGGCAAGGTGGATTCAAAAAGGGAACAGTAGAAGATGAGGTTGATGAGTCCAGGGTATGATGGTTGAGTGTCTTCAAAATCAATGTATAATATGGACAGAGAATGGTATAATCTTTACTAACAGTGACTTGATTATAGCTTAACTAATGATAGAAAATCATTAAAACAAAGGATGTGTTTCCAAATGGGGATGGATGGTCAGCATAAAGAAAGACCATGATTCAAACAAAACTGGTCAGTGGTAGGGCTGGGAGACGTGATGCTTTTGGGCGTGAGTGCGAATTGTGTTGTTGTTGCTGTTCCTTGACAGATTTCTCTGCTGGAGTTTGGACTATAGGGAGTAGGGTCTTCGTTGTCCCCAGTACATAGCACATGAATGGTACGTAGCAGATACTTGGGAAATATGTCCGTGGACACAAATGCACAAATGAACACAATCCTTCTCATCACTAAAGAGATGTTTTCTGGTCTGTGACCAAATATTTCACTGAGTTTTCCAAAATGGAGGTGAGCTGTTTTTGGCCTCTGCCAAACCATTCTGTATTTGTCGTTGTTGTCCATGCTCCATGCTGCTCAAGAAGTGGTGTTTTTTTTAAGAGCTTTATTGAAGCATAATTGACATACAATAAATTGCACATATTTGAAACATACGGTTTGATATATTTTGGCATATATATGTGTCTATGGTCTGAATGTGTCCCCTAAAATTTATGTGTTGGAATTGTCATCCCCAATGTAACAGCACTGGGGAGTCGGGCCCTTTGGGAGGTGTTTAGGGCATGAGGGCAGGCTCCACCCTCACGAACAGATTGATGCTGTTATAAAAGGGCTTGAGTGAGGGAGTTTGGTTCCTTTTCACCCTTCTGCCCATTCTGACGTGTGAGGACACAGAGTTCGTCCCCTCTGGAAGAAGATACAGCATCAAGGTGCCATCTTGGAAGCAGAGACCAGGTTTTCACCAGACAACTGAACCTGCCGGTGCCTTGATCTTGGACTTTCCAGCCTCCACAACTGTGAGAAGTAAATTTCTGTTCTTTATGAATTACCCAGCCTCAGATATTTTGTTATAGCAACAAAAACGAAGACGTGTATGCTGTGAAACTTCCATCACAATCAAGATAGCAAACACATTAATCACCCCCCAAATGTTTCTTCATGTCCCTTTGTAATTTTTCTCTCCTGCCCCTTCCTGCTCTCCTTTCCCCTGGCAACCACTGATTTACTCTCTGTCACTGTATATTAGTTTGCATGTTTTTTATATAAACCCCATTTTTATATAGTTTTTTATATAAACAAATCATATAGTATGTTTTCTTTCTTGTCTGGCTTCTTTCACACAACATAATTACTCGGAGATTTGTCCCTGTTGATGAGTGTACCAGTAGTTCATTCTTGTTCATTGAAGACTGGTATTCAATTAATTTATCCATTCACCTGTTGCAGAACATTTGGGTTGTTTCCAGTTTTTGGCTGTAATAGGTAAAACTGCTATGAACATTCACATACAAGTTTTTTTATGGACACATGCTTTCATCTCTTTTGAGTAAATATCTAAGAGTGGCTAGATCAGATGG
>NW_012148396.1:4244681-4303212 GCF_000956105.1 Propithecus coquereli
CAGACAACTGAACCTGCCGGTGCCTTGATCTTGGACTTTCCAGCCTCCACAACTGTGAGAAGTAAATTTCTGTTCTTTATGAATTACCCAGCCTCGGGTATTTTGTTATAGCAACAAAAACGAAGACTTGTATGCTGTGAAACTGTCATCACAATCAAGATAGCAAACACATTAATCACCCCCCAAATGTTTCTTCATGTCCCTTTGTAATTTTTCTCTCCTGCCCCTTCCTGCTCTCCTCTCCCCTGGCAACCACTGATTTACTCTCTGTCACTGTATATTAGTTTGCATGTTTTTTATGTAAACCCCATTTTTATATAGTTTTTTATATAAACAAATCATATAGTATGTTTTCTTTCTTGTCTGGCTTCTTTCACACAGCATAATTACTCGGAGATTTGTCCCTGTTGATGAGTGTACCAGTAGTTCATTCTTTTTCGTTGAAGACTGGTATTCAATTAATTTATCCATTCACCTGTTGCTGAACATTTGGGTTGTTTCCAGTTTTTGGCTGTAATAGGTAAAACTGCTATGAACATTCACATGCAAGTTTTTTTATGGACACATGCTTTCATCTCTTTTGAGTAAATATCTAAGAGTGGCTAGATCAGATGGTGGGTATATATTTAACTTTTTAAGAAACTGGCAACTGTTTTCCAAAGTGGCTGTACTATTTTACATTCTCACCAACAGTGTATAAAAGTTTCAGCTCCTTCACATCCTCCCTAATCCTGGGTGTGGTCACTTTTTAAAATCTTCTTCATTTGAATAGGCATGTGGGAGCATCTCCTTGTGGTATCGATTTGGATTTTCCTAATGACTAGAGATGTTGAGCCACTTGTGACCATGAGGGTAGCTAGAACAAGGGACAAGCTGTCAGGCTGAAGGTGGCACACTGGAAATATGGGGAGATCCTGGATCCTGGGTATAGTTGTTGAGCTGTGACTTAACCAGTCATGGGAAACCTATGTTGAGATGGGGGTCCTGTGAACTGACAAGTCTCCCTTGTTAAGGAAGCCGTTCGGAGCCAGGTTGCTCTGCTGCTGCAGTAGAAAGCACCGTACCTGCTCTGCTGGGCTCACGCAGCCTCATCCTCCACCGGCTGGAAGGGAGGGAAGAAACCACGATCTTTAGCTTGGAATTTCCCCCAGTGAAATGGTCATGGTGACAAGGGCAGTTTCCTAAACTTCAACAGCTTTCTATGGCCCTTATATCTTCACTCCACACTCCTAAAATTGTGCTGTTATCTTTGTTTTATCAATCAAGAAACTGATATTTCATTCAAATTAAAGTGTAACAGCTTTGAGATAACAACTTCGAGTGTGACCCCAACCAGGATGTTTTGTCAGAGCAGCAATGAAAACCCAGATAGTGAAATTTCAGGACTGAGCCTGCGGGGGAGACAGAACTTGAGGGGAATTAGGACGATTCGTGTGTCCCTGAGAAAAATGGTATAGGGCATTGTGTGCTATGTTCACATAGGTGGAGCCGAAGCCAAGAATCGCAGAGATTTTCCTGGGTCCCTATGGGCTTTGCTGGAGAATGACTTTTTGCAATTTTAGAATAGTGTTTTCACTGAGAGCCTGAGGATCTGGAACAAAAAAGAAGTTGCCTCTGATTTGGGTACAGGTGGTCTAGTCTGACCATCACTCTGGTGTGAGGATAGTTCTAGTTCCCATGAAGGGGCTTTAGAATAAAATAGTGTCTTGGGTCAGGTCCCCAGTCACAGATCTTAAGATGGAGACTCATGTGTAGGTGGTTAAGAAAATGCTCTCAGGAGAAGCCAATGAGGGAGCGGGGGAGGGGAAGAGGCCAACCAAGGGTATGACTTCAGCAGAGTCTTGAGGTGCACACCTTGAACCTGACCCCATAAAGGCTCTGAAATTCTCAGCCTCAGAGTGGTCATTCCTTGAGGCAAAGGAGTTGGGTGGTCATTCTCTGGCACCATGGTCATTGGCTAAGCAGTGCCACATGGGAAGACATAAACTCCCAGGCACTTCCCACTGTCCTTGAGCACATGACAAAGTGGCTCTAGTACCCTGAAGGGAGTTTTCTTTTGAAAGGTTTCAGGTTTGGAATTGTAAACTAAAAGCACACTGAGCCTGGGGAAGGATGGATGGATAGATTTTTGAGGGGATTTGGGTGGAACATACCAGTGCCTGCCACCGATGCCACCCCATCTCCTTCAGGTGGGGCAGAAAACTAAAAACGAGATCTACTACACTCCCTTTGCAGGTGTGAAATGTGGAATAAATGCAAAGAAACATAGACCTAAAACATAAAGGTTAGTGTTTGAGTTTTGGCTCTCTTATTCATGACACAAGGATCTCTGGCAAAGTAATGAATCTGAGCCTCAGTTCCTCATCTGTGAAATGGGACAATCACACATTTGCCACTTGGGGCTGTGGTGAGTGTTAGATGATTAAGTGCTGTGCAAACCATTGTTTGAACATGAGATATCAATGTTTTCTTTTTATAAATTTTTAAGTTGACATATAATATTTGTACATATTTTGGGGGTACATGTGATTTATTGATCCCTGTCCATGATGTGTGATGGTCAAATCAGGATAATTGGGGTATCCATCACCTCACACGTTTATCTTTTCTTTGTGCTGGGAACATTACTGTTCTTCTCTTGTAGTTGTTTTGAAGTATACAAAAATTATTTAGGTATCAGTGTTTTCTAAACAAAAAGACATCCTGAGATGCTACAGTGGGAGCTGTGAGGGTGGGAATCTACCCTTGCCAAAACCCAGGCCATTCTCAGAGGAGCTGGGATGTGTCCCGATTTGGGTTGGGGCAGATCCAGACACGAACAGGGTTCTGGGTTCTGGTGAGAGAAGGTTCAGAGCAGTTCCCGTGTGCGGGTGCCACGGTAAGGGATTTGCATGTATTATTTTGTTGACTATTCTCGATAATTCTATGGTGATTATTACTTCTATTTTATAGACAGGGAAACTACAGCTTAGACAGGGTGTGTTGGCTGTCTCCTGTCCTCTCTCCACATCCTGAGTTCTGTGTTTCCAGAGCTGACCCACGTGGACGGCTTCCATGGGTCCCTTGCTGTCTGGCTTCTCGCCAGGTTTGCCAGTGGAAGGAGAGCAGGCTTGTTGTGTTTATGCTGTGGGTTGGCCATGTCACTCTACTGAGGGCCCCACCTCCTGTCAGGCGGCCATTCCCAAACAGCAGCCACTCCCCTTGGCCCTTGAAGCCTTGAGCTGGCAAGTGCCCCCCTGCCTGTCAGTGGTTCTTTAGGTTTCCTTGAGTCTTGCCCTAACCTTGTAAATAGTCCTCTGTTAAACTCTCCTCATGCCACGCAGCTTGAGTGCACTACCTGTTTCCTGCTGGGACACAGAAACCAAGTAATTGGCGCAAGTCACGTGGCTAGAGGTGGTGGAGCTGGGATCGGAGCCCAGGTCTCGCCTTAAGCCTGCATTTTTCCATGATGTTGCAGGACTCATGTCTAGGCTGTGCTGGACGGCCATCAATAGGAAAAAAAAAAATCACCCTTCAGAGGAAAAGAGAGAAGACGGATGGCCTGTCACTCAGGGCCTGTCCATGTCACAGCTGTAAAGTGCAGCCTTTCTCAGAAGGCTGCTGAATTCTGAGATGGGAATTCCCTGGGGCTCACCCAGTGTCAGCCAGCTGTGAGCATCATCGGCTGCAGCAGATGAAGGGCCCTGCACGGCTGAGCTGACCCTTGAGGTGACAGCCCTCAGTGCAGGATGGTGTCCCTCCCCCCAGCTGGCCTCCCCACCCTGGGAGAGCCTCCTGCACCTGAGGCTGTCAGATAGGAAGAGCTCCTGCTGCCCTGGGCCGTGGAGCTCAGTGGAGATGTCCTGAAGCCCAGGGAAGGACTGTAATTGGCCATGCTGACATCTGCCAAGCACACTTGGGGCACTGGCCCAAGGGCTCTGCAGGGCCTGGGGCCCCCAGGCACAGGGCTGGGCTGACTAGGAAAGCTGCAGGAGGAAGGCTCAGGGTCCATTACAGCAAACTCCCCAGTTATTTAGAACCAAACAGATGCTTCTGCCCTTCAGGCAACCTTGACACAGGAGGGGAAAAGGGATTTTAAGGGCTTAAGGGAAAACTATCACCACCTGGTGATATTGGCCAAATTTTATTTTTTTCTGGGCATGTGTTCCCTGCATCTCCCATTGAGGAAACTAGCTTAGGTATACAAGACATAAATGAATCTACATGTGTGCATGTGAAAGAGATGCAGAGAGACAGGGAGCGAGACGAGAGGTGGAGACAGAAGGAGAAAGAGGGAAAAATGATGAGAGGGAAATGGTGAAGCGGAGGCTGTGGGATGGTGGGTTGAGGTGTGAGTAGGTGCCAGTCATCAGTCGGGAGGGTCCGGTGGGGGGCAGGTCCTCAGGCCGCCACACCAAGCCCAGGGCAGAGTCCTGCCCCTCAGACCCTCCTTTCAGTTTATCTTGGGGGGAGGGATCTAGAAGACCCAAGGAGAATATTGACAAGATCAACTTTGTCTATTTAACATCTTGAATGGTATGACAAATGTTATATAAAAATTATTTTTTAAAGGCATGTCTTGTTCTTTTATTGTGTACCAGCTGATGAAGAGCACAGGACCAGTGCATAACATATTAGAAGCAGGTGTCACAGGTCACTTTGGTCATCTCCTGGATAAAAAGCCACCCCAGACACTAGAGCTGGGTGTGGAGATCTGGCGTGAAGCTCACTCACAGATGGTGTGATCCTGGGCTGGTTGTTAGTTCCTCTCAATGCACTTTCTTTATCCCAAACACTGTGCATCCTAAGTAGACATGTAGAGTGTTGCCGAGGAGTGACTGAGATTGTGTAGCTCCAAGTGTGGGGATGCTAGGTTTAGGGAGGACACAGACCCGGCAAGTCTTCTGACTCCTGAGCATTGGGTTACTCTCCCAGCCTGGGTCCAGCCAGACTCCTGGGGAAATTCACTCCTCTTCTGGGCTTTGTCCTTCCTGTTCCCAGCCCAGTGGGAGAAATGAAACAAACAAAGCAAAGCAGAGGCCTGGGATGATGCTCTAAGACACCATAAAACATGTGTCTTTGCTTCTCTCATGTTTGGGGTTCAAACTGAGGGAGTAAATATACAAAAACCAGAGATCAAAGGAGAAAGTACAACTTTATGACTTTGGGCAAATATTTTATGATTTCTAAAATGTAGGGCCTCTGTTAAACTGAGCTGGAGACTGTGGCTTTGGAGACCAAAGTAGACCTTTCTACCCATCCTGCCTGGATTGAGGAACACCAGGCTTGCAGAGCAGGGGAGCCCTGACTTACCCGCCCACTCAGGGGCTAGAACGGAGTCCAAAGAGCCCCCTCTGGGTATGGGCAGTGGAAGAGGGGGGCTGGCACGTGGGCTTGGTCCACCAGGCCTGCTTGCTCGCTGCCCCCCGTGAAGCCCCCTCGGTATTCAGACAAGTCCTATCAACATTGAACAGCCAAAGATTCAGGATTGGGATCAAAGTCATTTTCTCCTCAAGAGGCTCTAGGGTCCCTAGGCCAATATTTCCATGTCCTTTTTAGAGGAGAATTACAGCTTAGGTGGAGTTACAAAAGTCCCAGGGTACCCTTCCTACTCTGTACTATGCCTATTTTTGCTTTACATGCCTGCAATTAAAAGGGCCAGTAAAAATGGTTTATCTAAGGATTTGTTGTATTCTATATATAAATAGAAAAAAATAGCAGGCAACTGTCAAACGGTAACAGCTTCTCTCACTTAAAAGTAAAAACTCCAGGTCTGCTCCATCAGAGACCCTGCTACAGCATTCTCTGAGACGTCAGAAGAAGCTCATGGCCAGGAGGGGCCAAAGAAGGCATCGCAAAGGATGAGGAACTGGCCAGGGGTGCTATGTAGACTGTCTTTGTTCAGAATGGAGGGTATGGGGAGGTGCTGGCTCTGTTGGGGTGGAGATGGAGAAAGAAGGAACAAGGACACAGAAGTCTGTGATCCTTGTATTTTCCTCCTGACACCATCCATGGAGCACCCGGACCTAGTTATGCCTAAAGCCCAAACCACCTTTGCACATCTCAGGCGTCGGAGTCAACCAGTTCTCTTTCTGTTCAAACTCGCTTGAGCTGGGTTTGTATTATGTGTGACTAAAATTGTTCTAATAATTTAGAAATGCCAGGAGAGACTGGGGGAATGTGCGCGATGCTCCATCGGCGGGGGGCGGGGTGGGGGAGACACAGGGCGAGGGATTGGATGGTCTCTGTGGACACCCCCCACCCCCATCCGAAACAATCAAGAGTGCTTGCAGACAGAATGTGCTGGGGAGGAAAGAGCAGATGATTCTAGAAACATGGTGTTGATTTCTCGTCCCCCTGTGTCCTAGCTGGCGCTCTCTGGGAAAGCCATTGCAATGTTTGAGCCTCAGTTTCCTCCTTTGTAAGATGGAGGGACTGTTGAAATATTGATATTGCCGGAGAGTCAGATGAGACAGAACGCGCACAGCTGCTTGGATGCTCTGCGGTCCTGTGTGCGCATGAGAGCAACTAACAGCAGGCTCCCAGGGCACTGCAATTTCCCTCCCTATAATGCCTGTTGTTTTTCATTTTGTTTTCTTCAATAGTAATAATGGTGATTACACTTTACACATTGGTGTTTTACTCACCTCAAAGTAGTATCCCCATGCGGTATCTCGTTTTCTTTCAAGAGTGCATTTTCCTCTGGGTTTAGGTGGCTGCTATGCCAAGGGGAGGTAGCCGGCCCAGGGCTGACACTTAAAAATTGTCTATTATGTTCATGCATACTTTATTTTAATTGTTTTAACAAGCCTGCAAGGCTGGGATTGCTATTTCCATTTTTAAATGGGCATCTGGGTTTCTCCAAGGTGGTTGACTCACCTCAGGTCACACAGCCGGCAGGTGGTGGATCCTGGCTTCACATCCAGACCGGAATGGTAGCAAAGTCCCACCTGTAAGTGGGAGTGAGGGGTGGATGGTGCTGGCTCAGCCTTATGGCTTCATCCAAGGAGAGTCCCGGGGCTCCCAGGGGAGGAGGAAAGCAGAAGTGTGATTGCTCTGCCTTCCTGTCTTCGGGTCTGCGGACCCTGGTGCCTCTGATGCGGGGTTTGCATGCGCCCTCCCCCTCACTTCCAACTGGGTCTCTCTGTGCCTTCCCGGAGCTGGTGGGAACAGCCCCCGTCCCTGCCTAATTAAGGCTTCCTTTTCCAGATCTAAACACTAGCAAAGCCATCTCCCCTTCCTCCCACCTCTCAGGAAGACGGCTCAAAAGCAGTTGAGCTGACAACTCAGAAGAGGAGGGAACTCAGGCAGCAGGAAACTTTCTCTGGCAGCTGCCCGAGGGGCCTGGAGCAGGAGAGCTGCCTGTACCTGCGAGAAAACCAAATACGCTCCAATTGTTACTGTTTTTGAGAAAAAAGTTTAAACAAGCCCCCACACATCCTTTTCCTAAGAGGAATACAGTTATACCTGGCTATACTTCCCTGGGGGAAGTCTGTTGGGGGGGTCTGCTCCCCTGCTCACATCAGCACTGCCTGCACTAGAAGCCTGTCCACGCTATGCATGGATACAATATCTTATCTGTAAGTATGATCCCACCTGCTGCACACGGGGCATTGTGCCAGACACTCGGGGCATGCCGGAAAATAAGACTTAATTCTTGTCTTTAAGGAGGTCACAGCTCACAAGCAAGTAGGAGGGGAGACAAGCAGTATAGGGTGACACAGTTGAGTACAGGGTGCCCTGGAGCACAGAAGAAGGGTGAGGGGCACTTTGCCCTAGGGGGAGCCTGGGAGACCTGGAGTCTAAACTGCACTGTGCATGAGGAGGAGGAGCTAGGCAGGTGCAGGCACAGTTGGAGGAACTGGGGGGAAGAGTGCTCCAGTAGGAAGAACAGCCCAGTGAATGGCTCAGAGGCAAGAAAGGGCATTGCTTCGGGGATATGAAAAGAGCTTGGTTAGTCCTCCACGTATTACTCTTTCTAAATAGGTAAGCGGTCCACTCTGGGGACTTTGTGATTAAGTGTGTGTTTAAGGAAATAGAATGTGACCAACTGGCAGCTTTACAGCATTTGACAATTTACAAACTCTTTCCTGGCTAATATCTCACCGGGTCTCCCAATGGTCCTGGGAAGTAGGTATGTCTGATCTGATCTTGTTACAGTTTCAACTTTACACTTGAGGAAACCAAGGCGTAGGAGATGGTTGTGGCCCTTCTGAGCTTAACAGTGTTTCTTTGTTGCTTCGCACTTTGTATTAGTTTTCCATTGCTGCATAACAAATTAACACAAACTTAGCAGCTTTAAATCACACACACATACTATCTCACAGTTTCTGTCAATCAGGAGTCTGAGCATAGCTTAGCTGGTTCTCTGCTTCAGAATGTCACCAGGCCGTGATCAAGGGGTTGGCTGGGCTGCATTTGCTTCTAGAGGCTCAAGAGGAGAAGGTTCTACTTCCAAGCTATCTGAGTTGTTGGCAGAATTCGTTTCCTTGCAGCGGTAGGATTCACGGTAGCTCGCTTCTTCAAAGCCAGCAAGGAGTACCGACCCTAGGACGAATCTGCTAGCAAGAAAGAGTCTTTATTTTTTATTTCAAAGTAATACAGGGAACACATAATTTTGGTTACATGAATTGCTTTTATGATGCTTGAGTCATGGTTATAAGAGTGTCCATCACCCAGATATTGTTCGTTGTACCCGTTAGATAGGTTTTCGCCCGTCCTCTCCTCCTTCTTCTTCCCTGATTGATTTCCCTTGAGGTTTACTCCCCTCTGTGCACATGTGTGCTCATCAGTTAGTTCCAATTTAGTAGTGAGTGCATGTGGTGATTGTTTTTCCATTCTTTAGATACTTCACTTAGGATAATGGTTTCCAGTCCCATCCAAACTGCTACCTCTCAACAAAGAATTATCTGGTCCAAAATGCCGGTAGTGCTGAGGTTGAAATACCCTGTTTTAGGTCAAGGCTCAGGTGTAATTAGAGTAGGTATCTCTCACTTTACAAAATCAAATCTGGACCTCTGTCAAGATAGTAACAATAGAGTATGTTTGGAACAATTTTCTGTCTGATTTTTGTATGTTAAAAAAACATGTTAAATCAATGGCTGATTATATCTAAATAAAACTTACCTTTTTAGAATAAAAAAAAAGAAAGTCTTACAAATGCAATGCAATCACAGGAAAGACATCCCTTCCTCTTTGCCATATTCTATTGTTTAGCAGAAGTTCTGCCCATATTCAAGAGGAAAGATCACACAAAGGCATGAACACTAGGCAGTGAGGATCCCAGGCCACCTTCACATCTATCTGCTGCGAACTTCTACCCTTTGTCCGTGCTATTCCTCTCCTGGTTCTCTGTGGCAAACCCCCAGCCATCCTCCAAATTGCAGCTCAAATGCACCCCACTTGCACAGCCTTTTTTACTGCCTCCTGCTCCTTTGGCAGGGCTGGTGTGTTCCCTCCCCCCGCCGCCCGCCAAGCCCCCAGCTGCATTGCAGCAGTTACTGTGAGATATGGAACTCTCACCACTGAATGCAAGTCTCTCTCCCTCTAGATGGGAAATGAACCTTCTCACATTTGTATCCCCAGTGTCTAATGCGTGGTAGGCACTCAGCAAATATTTGTGATGGACGAAATTGACAAACTAAGTGATTTGCTTCAAGTCTCAAGTCTATTTAGGGACTTGGTCCCAATTCCAGGCCTTACTCTATCATACCACCACCTCTCCAACTTCTCAAAAACCCTAAGTCAAAACATATTAGCATTATGGACACTCCTGTTGAAACTAATTAGGTTTCAAGGGCGAGCTCCTCATAAGGCATAGTGGTAATGAGTGATAATATATAACATTTTAATGTTTTTTTTTAAATTTACACAGCACTATACTATTAAATTTCACATAGAATTCCTCCAATATGCAACTGGGTTTGGTCTCCTTATAAACAGCTTAAGTAACTGAGGCTCAGAAAGGTGAAATAATTTGCTTAAAACTACACAGAGGAAAAAAAATCACAAAGTTATGACTCGGTCCAGGGATTATGACTCCAGTCATTCATTAAATGCTTACAGTGTGCCAGTTCTGTGTTAAGACATCATCGAGAGTGCAGACATAAGTAGGATTACTGTCCTAGCCACGTAGTGTTCATGCCCTCATGATGGAAGTGGGTAGCTAAGATTGTGAATATAAAACAAGTTGGCAAGAGCAGTGACAGAGTTATGCACAATAGGTTTGGGAAAGTAAGAAGAGAAATACAACACCTGGGTGGGGAAGGGGTGTCTTCAAAGTGTGCACATAAACTCACTGGGTGTTAGTAGGCAAAGGGGGTGAGGAAGGACATTCTTGACAGAGAAGTGCCAGAACAGAAGTCTGCAGGAGAGGATACCAATATGGTGCATTTGGTTGAATTGTGAGAAGTCAGTGTCAGGTTAGAGACAAATGGCAGATGAAGTCTCTAAGGCACCCTTTCTCCTCTTTTACTCTTGTTTCTAGAGCATCTTCCTCCATCAAGACCACCCCCTCCACTTGTACTCTGAAATCCATTCCCCCTGCCTTCTCACCACTTCACTCTGTTGGTTTTCTCCTTTTCTCCCGCATTTTCAGCCTGTCTCTTGCTCCCTGTTTTCATTTATTCTCTTTGAGCCATCCTGGGCTGGCTTTGACCCCCCCACATCCTCCACCCTCTGCACTGTGACAGGTCTGAGGCCTTGGTGAGGCCACCTGTGACCTCACACTGTTCTGATCATTGAATACCTGGGAGATCACGTCTCATGAGCACTCGTGGTGCCACGGAGAGCATTGATCTCTTTTTCCAGATGCCACCCTCTCATGGTTATTGTCCCACATCTCCTGTTGCTCACCATCAGTCTCTTGTTGTGTTTTCCCCCTATTCTTTGGAGTCCTTCAGGATTTTGTCATCTTCCCTCACTTCTTCCCCCATTCAGAAAGAGGGAAGGAGAACATATGTAAAGGTTCTGATGTGCAGAAGATCTTGTCATGTTTGGTGACATGGCAAGAAAATGCCTGGGTGACAAGACCTTGGTTGGTGAGAGGGGGAGTCTCAGCTGATGTTGGAGATGTTGGCAGAAGCCAGGCCATGACAGCTCTTATAGGCCATTGATAATAATTGCATTTATTTGATATAATTGGAAGTCTTTAAAGAAGACTTGGAGAAGCAGAGGAGTGATGTGATTCTCTGTGTTTTTAGAAGATTTCCCTGAGTCCTCTGAGGAAGCTAGACAGGAGGGGGCCAGAGTGGAGGCAGAGAGACTGGACAGTATGCATTAAAGGTAGAAATGACAGTGTGGGCTTACAGCTTAAATGTGGGGGCCTTGTGATGAAGAGCTTTGGAGTTCTTCTGGTCCCTCTATTGTTCTGCTACTTGCACAAAACACCATCCTCTCCTCTTTCTTAAGTACAAGGCAAGGACCGAAAGCTAAGACCTGACAGATTTCTCTGGCAAAGATACAACAAACTGTGGTCAGATTCAAACAGTTTATCATTTACATAGATAGTGAAAGGAAGATCAGCCCAAGGAGTCTGTTCCCTGTGGTCTGTGTCCCACACACTGAGAAGGAGAACCCCCAGGCCATTGGGAGCTGGATGCCGGTACCACACAAGAGAGGGATACCCACTGTTGAGTGCAGCCACGTGCTTTTATAGCCATAGCCATACCCTCGGGGGATGGGGCAGGAAGCCTCAGACCTCGTCAGAGCCTCAGAGGTCACAGAAACTGCCTCATGGCAGTACCCTGGAGAGATGGGGAGGTGAGTGGCCACTCATCCTCTTATGTTCTGGAATAATCCTGAAGTGTTCTGTGAGACTCAGACTAGCTGTGGCTGGCGGCTCTGTCTGCCTGGTTTAAGTCGATATGTATAAGGTCACCAGGACACCATGGAGGAGCCTGCATTTTTTGTATCTCTTGTTATAATTGGATTAATATGACAGCAGACACACTTACGATGTTCCAAGTGGCTTTCTTTACACATTAATTTACATGTTTAGTCTTCACAGCAATCTTATGAGATCGGTACTATTTTTATCTCCATTTATCAGATGGGAACCCTGAGGCACACAGAGATTAAGTAATTTGCCCCAGCTGGTAAGAGGTGGATTTGAACCCATGAGGGTGGGCGTTGTGTCCATTTTGTCCACAAGATTTCTCTAGAGCTAGAAGAATGCATGGCACATGCAAGAAATGCTACAAATATTGAGGAGTTAACCAAAGACTAAGACAAAAACTACTGAGATTTAGGGTTGATGGATGCAGGGCACAGAGGAGTTGGAGGGACTCTCTTGGTGATTAGGGGATTTGTGGCGTCACCAATTGAGACAGGATGTTAGGAGGAACTGCTCTGAGGGGCAGGGAAGGAACTCACTTTTAGATATTTTGTTTTCAAGATGTCTGTGGACAACTTGTGTGTTGTGGAGATGTTCAGCAAATTATTGAATAAATAAAGAAAAACTGGAGATGTTTTCTCCCTCTAGAATGCTCACGGAAGTATCAAAGATAAAATCACAATTCAATGGTGCAATAAAACTGGGAAGAGGAAAGGAGGAGAAAGGGTGAGGACAGGTAGAATGGGCCTCCTATTTTGCGTAATATTTTATCGTCCTACCTGGAAGCTCGTTCCCGGTACCAAGGAGGAAGTGGAATCACTGATCAATCTCGGGGGAGCTATTCTGGGCTTGACACTTAAGCCGTGGGGTGTCTGGAATTGAGTCTATTCTGGTTAATAGTTCTTCCCAATTGTTCTCCCAATTAGGCAATGTTTCATCTCTCTGTCATTCCAGATCTCCTTTTTTGAATAAAGCCTCCCTATAATAACTCGCTTTCCTTGATTATCTTAAAATGCTGTTCACCTACATCCTGGTTGATGTCTATGTGATGCTGGTAGTCAGATGTCCTATTCAGGTGGACATCTGCCTATGGGGGGGCCCAGATCCAAATGGTGTCCTTTAACGGTGCATGGGTAGGTGATGTGAGAGTCCTCAGAAGAGACCCAGAGCTCCAAAGAGAATGAAGAGGACCTTTGAGGACACCTACTTCAGAAATGCTGGTGAAAATTACAGGGGGACTTTATTGCTTCCATCATTTCTCACCATGTTCTCCTTTATCCTTATCAAAGGAGGTGGATTTTTATGATGGGAGATTTTGCAATTGGGGGAGGACTTGGAATGGTGAAAATGGGAGACTTTTGATCAGCCTGGACTAGTTCTGTGAATCATACTTGGGGAACTGTATTTCTGTGTCTGTGCAGCCCCTTGCCTCTGGGAGGATTGAAAATTCTACCAAATTCCTACAGCCTGAGTGTTTGTCTCCTTGTATTACCCCTGCAATCCTTGGGACATAAGCTAATAGATTTGGTATAACACTACCAGTAATATAAATGCTTCCCATTTTAGCCACACAGCAACATTGTGGGCAAATGATTATTTATCCCATTTTATTGAATACGAAATTGGATGCTCAGGGTGATAAGATACTTCTCTAAGATGATGTAGCTGGTAATGGCAGAATCAGAGCTTGTCCTTAGAATTCTTGATTCTTGGTCCCAAGGTTGTTTCCACCACACTCTAGTGCACTGGGGTCTGCTCAATGACAAAGCACCCAGTTCCTTCTGTATGCTCATTCTCTTGCCTTTACCTCGATGACTCACGGTACTTACGTAGGTCAAGCGTCTGACCCTGTTTGTGTGAGACTTAAAGAAAATAGGATTCCCTTCCCCACAACCACACAAAAATGTGCCCCAAACTAAGGAGAACCTGCTATGTGGGCAGGTAACATTCCCACTGCGCATCGACTGGGAGACAAATGCATGTTCGTGTGATGGCCAGACAGCCACCTCGTCGGAAGAAAGGATGCTGGCAGAGTCGTCAGGAGCCGGGCCAGGGCTTGTTGCTTCCTCACTCTAGCTGTTTGTATAAACCAGGCTATCTCTCTGGGGCTCAGTGTCCTTGTCTGTCAATTAGGAAAGCCAGCCTGCCCGTCTCACAGGCAGGTGAAAGAATGGGGTAATCTGTCAGGTTCTGTACAGCTCTAAAGCAGTGCTGTAATTATCCCAGAGGCATTTGAACCTGAAACCTGATATATAATTGCTTCTCTCCACATGAGAAATATGATGAGGCACTTGCTCGTTTCTTTCGCCCACTAGGGAATAGCAGTTATCTAGGGGACATTTGGTTTGGTTTTTAATCATGTGCAGGTGTTGTAAGATTCTGGCAGCACGGAGCCTCTCTGGGTGCCCCTTCACAATCTCTGCATGTAGAGACAGAGATAAGATTATTTACACACCATTTCATTATTCACAGCCTCTTGGAATGTAGCATTAAATAATTCAGAGAACATACAAGCTTGGGGATTGATGGGGAAGCTGATAATTTTGCAAATACAGCATGCAGCAGCTACAGAAAAGCCCAGTTCTGGTGCAAATGCAAGTGGGAACAATTGCTGGGTACCAAATCCTCATCAGGACCCCGAGAGGGGCCTTGCCTGCAGTCTAAAATAGACTCTGGATCTTAGGGATGGAGAGCTTCATCTCTGGGCATGAAAATGACCACCCTCTAGCCACCTTCTAATCTAAAGCTCCTTGGAGGCCGCTCCTGTTGGAATTCTCCATTGCACCTGGTGTAGGTCCAGCCCCATACAAGGTGTTTATGACTTCTTTTGTCCATCGGTGGTTCCACTGGGGGTTGAATTGATGACTTTTTTTTTTTTAACTGAATGCTCTTTGTTCCATTAGCTGCTTGTTGTCTACACTGCATCAGGAATGGAATGAACAGAGTCACTGGGAAGGAGAAGACCTGAGTTCCATCTCTTCCACCTACTAGCCTGGTGACTTTATTGGCCATGGGGAATCCTAGAGGAAGGAGAGGAAAGACTTGAAGGAAAATTGGATCCAGAAAAGAAGCCGAGAGTGAGGAGGACACCAAAGAGGGGAGAGTTTCAGGCAGGAAGGGTGGCCAACAGGATCGAACAGTATGCATTTGAAGAGGAAGAATCCTGGGAAGTGGACCCGGGGTTTGGCAATGAGGAGGTTGTCCAGCCTCATCTCTGGCCTTTTAAATAAAGCCTCCTTTCCCAGGCACTGCACCATCGCAGGAACACGGGGCAGCAGGCTCACCCTAGCCCTCGTAGCACTTAGCTGCCTGGCTTTTATCTCTGCACCTGGGCTCCGGGAGTCCCTGGCCTCACATTCCAATTCTGGTTCCTCTTCTTGGCCCTGCCCTCAGCTTAGGAAGCTTTCCAGACCCTCCTTGGGCTCACAGACCTCTCTCTGCTTGACCCCAAATTTACTCTTGATGTCAGCATTGCCTGCAGCTCTGGGCAAGAGGCCGCTTCCCTGCCTTCTCTGGGCCCCATGGAATCGTCCAAGCCCAGGTCAGCTCATTGATTCAGGCTTCAGATGGACATCACCGATGACCTGCAAAAGGGAAAGTTAGGTGACTTCTTAGTTAACCTGGTAGGTTTTAAGGCATCAGGAGTACAATAATCAGCACCCATAGGTTGTAAGTGACAGAAGCCTGGTGATGGAGCTGAGTCCAGATAGAACACAAGGCCCCCTGTCAGAGCCCTCCTGCCCGGCTGGGGCACAGCTCTGTGGGGGTTGGGGGGTGTGCTGGGCAGTGGCCAGGGTGGGACTCTTGCCTCCTGGAGCCAAAAGAACTTGGGCATCATGGCCAGGGCGAAGGATTGAGACATAAGGGGATGGCTTGGAGGTGCTTGAGAACAAATGGGTTCTGTCCTTAGCAACAAATAAGACTCAGCTGTGGCAGAGGAGCTGGAAAGGGGGCAGGAGGAGGAGAGAAGCTCCGAGGCTTACTGAACAGAGGGACGGCCCTTCAGAGGGCGCCTGCAGCCTCGCTGGGGTGTGAGGAGGGGACCAGAGCGAACCTAGGACAGATTGGGACCAGTCGGGCCTGAGGGTATGGGTTGGGGGTTGGTCTTAGGCAGGATGCCCCTATCCGACGCGGTAAAGGAAGGTTGGAGACATAGGAGAAGGGTCAGGGGGCTGTTGTGGGAGGGCCGGGTGGGCAGAGCTGTAGGGACACTTGCAGAATCTCACAGAGCAACTTCCCCAGAGATCAGCATGATTCCTGGGTCAGGAAATGCTTGGCCACGTGAGCTCTCTAAGAGGCTGGGGACTCAGGCACCCTGATACGTGGCAGGAAGGCTACTATCGCTCACTAGGATTCACACATTTTTGAGCTCCTGTGATATTTCAGGCACTCAACCTGGGCTGTCTCTTTCACCTCTTGGATCACTAAGCTATGGAGGATGTATTGCTTTTCCCCATTTCACAGATGAGGAAATGGTGGCTCAGATAAGTTAATTAACTTCACTGAGGTTACACAGCCAGAAGTGATAGAGATGGGATTTTAATCCTAATCTTTCTGACTATGATGACCATGGTTTTTCTATTATGCCCACACTAAGGGAACTGAGAGTGACCTTTTTTTTTTTTTTATCAGCACATCATCACCATCCTTTATTTTAAACTCCACTTAAAAATATGGCCCAAGCTGGAAGAGAAGAATTGGAACATTCTCAAAACAAAGAAAGGATAAATGTTTGAGGTGACGGATATCCCAATTACCCTGATTTGATTGCTACACATTGTATACATATATCAAAGTATCACATGCACCCCCAAAATATGTAGAACTATGACATATCAATAAAAAAATACAAAAAAACATGGCCCCGCTTCTGAGCAACAAAACAGTACAGTAGTTCCCCTTTATGCACGGTTTTGCTTTCTGCAGTTTCAGTTACTTGCGGTCAACAGCAGTTCAGAAATATTAAATGGAAATTTAAGAAATAAATCATAAGTTTTAAATTGGGTGCCACTCTGAGTAGCGCGATGAAACCTGGCACTGTCTTGCTCCATCCCCAACACGCGAATCATCCCTTCGTCCAGTGTGTCCGCGCTGTATACACTACCTGCCCGCGGTCACTCAGCAGCCGTCTTGGTTATCGGATCAACTGTCGTGGTATCGCAGTGCTTGTGTTCAAGTCATCTGCGTCTTACTTAATAATGGCCCCAGAGTGCAAGAGCAGTGATGTTGGCATATTGTTTTAATTGTTCTATTTTATTATGAGTTACTGTTAATCTCTCAATATGCCTAATTTATAAATTAAACCTTACAATAGGTATGTATGTACAGGAAAAAAACATAGTATATGCAGGGTTCAGTACTATCCCTGGTTTCAGGCATCCACTGGAGGTCTTGGAATGCGTCCCCCAAGGGTAGGGGGGGCTGCTGTAATAATAGTTACAAGAGCTTTAATCACTTCCACCTCAGTGTTTTTCCACTGCTTGTAATTTATTTGTTTTGTCAAACTCTGACCTTTACAACATCAATTAACATAGGATGAACAGTATTACCCAGTGGAAAAGTGAAAATAAAATGGACC
Source organism: Propithecus coquereli (assembly GCF_000956105.1). Classification (NCBI taxonomy): domain Eukaryota; kingdom Metazoa; phylum Chordata; class Mammalia; order Primates; family Indriidae; genus Propithecus; species Propithecus coquereli. The sequence continues at coordinate 4,262,072 of NW_012148396.1, forward strand.
ATAGAGGACCAAGGCCACACAGGAAGTTGGTCACCCAGTTGTGAGAAAACTAGATTTTTTCTGCATTTTAATATAGGCCTTTTCTTTTTTGCCTCGTCTGGCTTTCTGCACATTGTCAGGTTTACCACATTTACAAGGGACTGATTGAAAGAGGAGGGATTGTCTCAGTAACTGTGAGCTTCCTTGCTACACTCCCAGCTCAAGCCTTGCAGTGTGCTGTCATCTGCGTTTGTGGACACAGAGGGTAGGGATGAGTATGGATTGAATGTCTACTATGCGCCAAGTTCAGAACAGACATGATCCTATTTAATTCTCAAAAAAAAAAAAACCAAAAAAAACCCAAAAAAACAAAAAGTGGAAACAAAGCTGAAAGGCAGGTCTTGCTTGTGTACCCATTTAACAGATAAGGAATAGAATGTCTGGTAAATGGTGGTGCCTGGTCTTGCCTGTGATCTTTACATAGCCTCTTGGTCCTGACCACACTTCTTTGAAAACGCTCCTAGGCATTGGGTGTGTTTATTAAAAGGATTTGTTCTATAAAATTTGGATTCAGTCAAAAGGCCACACTCAAGGATCCAGAAGGCCACATGTGGCCCCAAGGCCTCAGGTTCTCCATCCCTGTAAGGAAGCAGGGACTAGTTTCATTTTGCCGACCGTGAACTCTATGTGTCTGGCACATTGTAGGTGCTCAAGAAATATGTGTTGAATGAATAAATCCCATTTTATAGCTGAGGGGCCTCCACTCCCAAGAGGTTAATAAAATGTGGAGTTGGGATTCAAATTCACTCTCTTCTTCAGCGTTGGCCCACTTCCTGCCCTTTAAAAGGTTTGGGGATGGGGTATTGTTGGTGTGTGTAAAGAGGGCAGAAGAGGAGAAAGTTGGGCATTAATAATTAAATAAAAATGTCCCAGGGAGACCTCTGTGTCCGCACCTCTTCTGAGGGCAGCTCTGATAAGCTGACAAGTAGAATTTCCGCCAGAGCTGCTGCACTGGGAGACCGGCAATCCCTGGGCCTGTGTGCAGGGAAGAAAAGAGGACACCGATTTGAAACATCAGAGGGACTGGTGCTATCTGATGCCTGTTTGCCTAAACTGCTCGCCATAGAGACTTTATTTTGGAGTGATATTTGGGGTGTTTTGGAATCTGCTAACTTTGGGCCATGGGGTAAAGTAGAAAGAGCCAGAGATGGGGATCTAGCCCCCAATTCAGACCCGGATGGTATTCTCTTGTGTCTTTTATAGCTAGTCATTAACTCTTTGAGCCAATTTCCTTGGTTTCAGCCTCAAGTGGCCCTGGCTTCCACCTATTCCCACCCTTCCACAGATGGCACAGAGAAGACTTTAACAAGCATCTACGAGGGTGAGCAATGGGGACAGTTTGTCTCATCGACCTCCTGGGGCTTCAGTCTTCGTTTTAGCCAGAATTTACTAATGTGCTTTGCTCTGTGTCCCGTGGACAGCACAGACCAGCCCCGGTCTGTGAATCCCAGCTCTAGCTGTCTTCTGCTTTATCACCTGGGACAGGTTGCTAAGGGCGTGCTGCCTTAGACTCTGGGTCTGCAAGACGGGGATAGGAAGGAAATCTCCTGAAAAGGCCTGATAGGAAGAGTAAATGAAATTATACATACAAAGCACTTACTGAAATGCTTGGCATGTGGCAAGCGCTTGGTACAAGTACTGGCCTCATGGGCTTTGGGCTGTTTTAGATCAAACAAGATAATGGTGATGAAAACACTTTGCACAACATCACAGGAGCTGCCTGCCACCCTGTGCACCATGAGACCCAGTTGCCAATTATACAGGGTCCCCTGACCACCCATTATTTTTACACCTTGTGACCATGTATTACTTGTCTTTTCTGCTCATAATGACAATCCACCACCTTGTCAGTCCAGCAAACTCCTACTCGTCTTTCAATGTTTGTTAGCGTCATCTTCTCTGTGTAGCGTTCCCTGACTTTCCCAGGCACTGCTGCGTGTTCCGTCCTTTGCTTCTACAGCACTGGGTGTCGATTGCCAGAGTTAGGTGAGTTGCGTTGTTCTATGATGATCTGGCCGGTGTTGGTTATGAGCTCGGCAGGCTCTAAACTCTTGGAGTCTGACCAGTTAATCCCACCGTACCCTGCACAGTCGCTGGCACGTGGAAGGTCTGTTATCCACACTGCCTTGAATCGAATGTCTGACGATTCACAGGAGACAAGAAGTACTTTATGAAGTTTGAAAAGAATTACCTGATTTTTTGCAGGCCTCAGTATAGAAGTATTAATATAACTGGGCTATGAATAGAAATTTAAATTATTCACTTTCTTTGACTTAAAAAAAAATGTCTTTCTACAATGGAAGAAGAAAATCCACCAATAGGTTGTGGATGTATATACTTTTTTCCTCCGAGAATTTGTTTTCTGCCTCATTAATAGAAATTCTCCCACACGAAGAACCTTTTTCTCCCCTTTGCTGGAAAGGACAGCTAAGAAAGGACTTGTGCTTTATTTTTTCATAGGCTTGGAATAGATAATTGCTTAAAGCTGAATTTTGGGCTGCTGATAATCCAATTACGGTCTTGGGCATAATTGTTCCTGTATAACCTGATGCCTTTTATTCTTCATGGATCTGACTTCTGAAGCTGGTTCTCTTGGCAACAGCGTATCTTTCTGTGGGAGAAAGGAATACAGCCGTTTGGGGGTATTCTTTGCTCAGCAGATAAGAAAGAGGTAACACATGAGAAAATAGACAGGAAATTGTGGGCATTATTGGAATAATGATTGAGATTTTTATGCATATGTAGATACATCAATGTCTGAAACAGAAAGACATTTCCCTGCGACTGTGACGTAAGCCCTATGTCTCTTCCCTCCCACTGGCTACCTCCTGGTACGTCAGAAGGTGAGAAAGTGAACTGTCTCTTTTGTGCCTTGCACTCTGGCCAAATTATGCTGCCAGTTGAGAGGGAAGTCTGAGGTTTGCTGCTGGCTATGTTAAATTTATAATTTTTCATTTTCCACTCCTCTCCAGAGACTCAAAGGAGAAGTGGTAAGTTGCTATAGAAAAGTCCAGAACTAGGTCATAGGACACCTGGGTTTCAGTGTTGGAGGTGAGAAGCCACTCCATTCACCTCACTGAACCTCAGTGTCCTTGCCTGGAATAGGAGGGCGGTGGCTTAGAATCAGAGGGTGCAAACCATTGGCCCAAGGGCCAAATCTAGCCCTCAGACCCGTGTATTTGGCCTATGTAGTAGGCCAAAATTGGAGTTAATTGTCAACATTCGAAATGCAGAACAGGTTTCATAAAACATCAAATCTCTGCCTTCTTTTGGTAATGGGAGGAATCTAGAAGTCCTAGGCCCACATTTCTATGCGGAGCTGGAACTCAACAGTTCTTTCGGTGAGTTCACCACAATCCCCACCACTCCTTATTATTTTACACTGAATTTGTTTCACTCATTTATGTTACCTGCCTAGTCCCTGCAGGCATTCAGTCTGTGACCCCTGGACTATGGGATCTTCAAGTTCGCGTCTACATTTGTCAGTATCTGGCTAAGACGATGGGGGTAATACTATTTTGTTCTTACTTGATAAAAGTTCCCATATTAGGGATGCAGGAATCAGCACGGTCAGTGACCTGTCCACGGCCATGAAGGTCATACGTGGTGAACACAGTAACAGGACTGTGGGGCTCCTGAATCCCTGCCCAGTGGTCACTTCCAGGAGTTGTATTTTCCATTTCATACACAGTATCTCATTGGTTCTGTGTGTGCCTAGTCTAAGGCAATTCGAAGATCAGGTGTACAGCTCTAAACCCAAATGGGCTTCAGAAACCACTAGGAATGAGCCTGCCTTACATTCTAGAGATGAAACTGCTGATTCAGATCAATTTTGAATCTTAGAAAAACCTCAGCCACTTTGGATATTTAGAAAAAATAGTAAATCTGTACATTTTGAGCATTTGGCAATTCTTGTAGTGCTTTTAGTGCTTAACAGCTCCCATTTTTGAATTTGTGAATTGTGTGTGAATTTGAACTCTGCCACTTTCTAGCTTTGTAACTTGGACTTCACGGTTCCTAATGCAGGGATGATAATAGTGACTCTCGCCCTCACGGGGTTGGTCTGAATGCCAGCGTGCAGTGACATATAAAGTGTGTGTCACACGCTTGGCGCAGTATCTGGCTGATGTTGAGATCTGACCATGTGCATCGTACCTGCTATTTATTTTCCAGACATTCACTTAGTGGAGAATAGTATCCCCACTTACATTTGTAGAGTTGAGCCTCAGTGCCAATAAGATATTTATTTAAGGTTATATGGCTAAGAAATATTAGGACGCTGCAAATAATTTCAAACCATAACTTTTTACGATGCCCCAGTTTTTCCTCTTCATTCTCATCCTTATATTGTTTCCTTTACTAAATTCTGAATCAACTTAGAATTTAGCCTCAGTTTCCCTTTTACAAAATGAGAGGATTGTTCCAAGTGGGCCCTTCCCAACCCTGAGAGTCTATGACTTAACTAATGGATAAAGAAGGAAAGGATAGCATTAAAGAAGTTAAAAAAAACAGGCTACACTTTATCTTACTTCATTGCTTAAAAAGGATCAGAAAGTTAAAATAATTGGCACGAGTATAAGGAAAATTGTTATTTTTTTCCGTTGCATTTCACTTTCATTTTCTGTCTTCTGTCCTCCTTTCAAAGTTCATTTGTACAGGACAAACATTGAGGCCTGGTCAAAATTCCTCCTCCTGTTCCACAGCCCCAGTTTTGATTCAGAAAGTGGTTCTGACAAGCCATTATGGATGAAGACAAGCCCAGGGTTACAGGAACAAAAGCCCAGCTCCTTGTGAGCACTTGGCGGGCAGGAGACAAAAGGGAGTGACTATAAAAGGAAATTGAACACATCCTCTGATTTTTAAAATTAGTCACAAGGTTTGTTCCTTTCTCTTTTTTTCTGGGGAGATTATTACAGGGATAGCAATGAATAGTCCTCAGAGACTTTCTTTTTTATTTTCTTTGTTTTGGTGGTGAAACGTTTTATTGTATTTAGGATTAGCCAGCTGGACTCGGTTTAAATGATCCCAGTTTTGGTGGTAAAATCCAAAGCATCTTAGTCAGGGGCCTGTTGGATGTCCTTCTCTTCACTCCATCAGACCTGACCAAAGTGTTGACCTTGGCCAGTCAAGGTCTCGGAGCTTCACAACAGCTTATGAAGCTGTTGGTGCTTATTGGCCTTGACCTCCACAGTGAACATGAGTGTGTTGTTGTCTTTGATCTTCATGGCCAACTCCACTGCCGGGGAAATTTGATGATGGAATAGTGGTCAAGCTATTTTCTCCTGGTGGCACTCCTCTTAGAATATTTGGGCTGCCTTGAGAACCATGGTATCTTATTCTGTTGAAATATGGGTGACATGCAGGGTTTTTTTGTTTGTTTTGTTTTTTTGGTTCCTTTCAGAACTGCCTTCTTGACCTTCAAAGTCTTTGTTTGGCTTCAGTTTTGGAAGAGGTAAAGGCTTCATTTTTTGCTTTTTGTTCTACCTTTGTGAAAATGTCTTTTTCTTTTTAAAAATAACTTTTTCACTTTGTAAAAATAAGTAAAAGGTAATATTATTTGTGATAGAAATTTTAGAAAATACCAGAAGGTATTTTTAAAAATTGTGAGCGTATCACCAGATATAACCACAATATAAATGCACTAATATATATTTCCTTCCAATTTATTTTTCTATAATGAACATATCTATCCTACTGAAGATACAGGTTTGTACTCAGATTTTTTACTTAGCTTTGTGTGTGAGCATTTCTCCCATGTCACTATATATTTTTAAAAAATGACTTAGATGTCTGCATCCTTCATGCACGGATCTGCTGCAATATACTCAATCTTTTGTCTCATGTTTAGCTGATTTGTAGTTTTTCACCATCATAGATGATACCACCATGAATATTCTTTTACATTTATCTTGACTCACATTTCTGTTTATTTGAGCTGGCAAGCATTTCTCAAGACTTTAAGAAAATCTTTTTATTTACCTATTTTTTGTTGATATGTAATAGATATACATGTTTCTGGGAATTGTGATAATTTGATATATTCATATAATGTGTAAAGATCAAATCGGGGTAATTGGGATACCCATCACCTTAAATATTTACCTTTTCTTTATGCTAGAGACATTCTAATTATTCTCTTCTTGCTCAAGAGTTTTAAAGGGTGGGACTGAAAATTCCATTTGCTCAACGCAAATCCTGACAATTTTCCTGACTCTGTCCTCTTCCTTATGCTCTTCCCTTGGATGAAATCCCAAGCTATTTGGCAAGTGTTTAAAGCCCTTCATGATATGGTCCCTTCCCAGCCACCAAGACTGTCTGGATGGCTCCACATCTAGCTTATGGTTCTGCCAGTTTGAATTGCCTAGAGCATCTACCTACCCATGCTTTTTCATATCTCTCTGCCTTAGCTCAGTGCTTCCAAAACGCCAGGCATTTAAATATTACACTCACAATTTTGCCATTTTTCATATACTACTTGTACCAATACTCAGTTGATATTTATTTTTAAGATTGTTACTTAAAAAGCAGATTTTGTGTGTATGTAGGCATGTATGTGTACATAATTGTTTTTCTAATTTGTATGAAAATAAATTCATAACCATTGAAATAAAAAGTAAAGTTTTTCCTGACACTATATAAAACAATCTTCCATCATGGCATGTATTCTATTTTGGGAAACACTTCATTAGTTCCATCCTCCTGGTGTGTTATTCTTTCCTTTCTGAGAGAGTAACTCCTATTCATCTCTTGAGTCCTAGGAAGGCTGGACCTGAGTCTGAGTTAGATCCTCCTTCCTTGGGGTCCTTCGGCACCTTGTGCTTTTCTCATCTCAGCACTCAGCACGTCAAATTGTAATTATGTATTCACTTACTTTCTTTTTCCCTAACAAGAAATTATTGAATTCCTCTATGGACCAGGCTCCATGTGAGAATGCAGTTATCAGAGTCAAAATACAAACTAAAGATGTTTCTATATTTAAACGAAGAATTGAAAATGAGGAAAAAGTAAGAACAATAAATGTGACCAAGCAGGTTTGAAAAAGAACCCAAACTATTTTTATGAATGAAAAATATTAGAATTGAAAGTAAAAACCCAGACAGATTTAATAGCAGATTATACATAGCTGGAAACAGAATCAATTTACTGGAAGATAGATTTAAAGAAATTACCCAGTGGTATGCATCAACAGGCGTTTATTCTCAAAAGCACAGGTCTGCAGGTCAGCTGAGGTTCAGTTAATCTAGATAGAGCTTGTCTGGGTAGCTCTGATTCCATGATGCATTAGGTGGCTTGAATCTAAGCTGTTGAGCTCAGGTCTTCTTCATGTGTGTTGATTCTGGGGCCAAGGCTAAAAGGGCAGCAGGAATCCAGGGCATGTTCTTCTCATGGCAGATCTAGAGCATAAGAGCCAAGCCAGACTCATAAAGACACACGTAAGATCTTCGCTCCTGCAACATCTACTCATATTCCGTTGTCAAAGCAAGTCGTATAGGGTAAGGAAGTAGACTCTGTGAGGGCATAAAAAGAAAAAAAAAAATAAAGAAATTACCCAGGATATACAAATACGAGATAAAGAGATGGGAAAAAAAGAAAGAATAATTTATGTGCAGTTTAAATGAGAAGTTATAAAACATGTCAATTTGTACTTTCAAATGAAGAGGAGAGAGGATGGGGTGGAGGCAATATTTGAACAGATAACGGCTGAGAATTTTTCTGCACTGATGAAAGGCAGGAAGATCTGCCTTTGTGAAAGGTCTGGTGAATCTCAGGCTGGATAAAATAAAATTAAAAAAAAAAATCTGGGTAAAACTTGATAAAACTGCAGAATGCCAAGATAAAGAGAAAATCATAAAGGCACAGAAAAAAATTACAGATAATTCACAAAGGAACAGCAAACACACCAACAGCTGATTTCTCAGTAGCAACAATAGAATATAGAAAAGAGTGGGATAATAACTTCAAAGCACTATGAGAAAGTAACTGATAATTTAGATTTCACTGTTCAACAAAACCAAACTTTTGAGAATGAGGACCAAAGAAAGCAGGACTTTTTTAGGTAAACAAAAAGGAGAGAACTGACCACTAACTAACCCTCAGTGAAGAAATTATAAATACTGTATTTTAGGCAGAAAAAAAAATAATCCCAGATGGAAAGTTTGGGATTTAGGAAGAAATGGTGATAAAGGAAGTGATAAATATATGGGTAAATCAAAACAAGTCTTGATTATATAAAACAGTAAAAAATAATATTGAGTTTTAAAAATAGAATTAAAATACACAAGCATAATAGAATTTAAGGCCAGAAGGAAATGAAGGGAATACAAATGTTCCAAGATCTTATATCCCAAAATGCTAAGTGTGTTAAATAAATATGTTAAAATTTTTAGGATAGGATAGGAATCAGGTTATAACTTCCCAACTGGTAGATAGAAATACATGGAATGAGAAAAAAATATCAATTCAAAAAAAATGGAAAATAATATAAGAAAAAAGAGCAAATGAAACACACAAAATACAGGGCAAATAGCACAGAATCTGGTAACAGAGCTAAACCCAAGTATATCAGCAAGCATAGTAAAGACAAACATTATCATACTTGTTTTAAAAAGATCTGCCAATATGTTATTCATAAGGACAGGAAAAATACAAAAGAAAAATGCCCACAATTAAATTCTCAGCAAATGCTAAACAAAGTGGCCCAACTGTTTTAATAATAGGTAAAAAATAATTTAAGGCAAAATCTTTGCTAAAGATAAAGCTGTTCACTATACAATGAAATAACTTTCCATTTGTAGGAAGATATAACCAATGAAACTTTTACACATCAAAATACATAGCCTCAATATATGTGAAGCAAAGAGTGACAGAATTAGAAAGATAAATAGATCATCCCAGCACCGCAGGAGCTTTTTCACACTTTTCTCCTGATAATTGTTAATGTAAATAATCAAATAATCAGTAAGAATAAGGAAGATTTGGACAATACAATTATTAACTCTGAGTTAAAAGACACGTCTAGAGTATTTTATCCAACGATTACAGAGAACATCAGTTTTTCAACTATAAAAGGAACATTTGTGAAAACTGACATGTATTAGGCCACAAAACAAGACAAAACATTCAGATATTTGGTATCATAAAGACCAGGTTCTCTGACTTTGATGGGATTAACTAGAAATCATTAAAAAACAATTAATTAAAACCCTTATATGTTTGGCAAATAAACCTCTGATTCTATACAACTTCTGGGCCAAAGAAGGAATATTTAGGAGGAAATAAAAATATTTCATTTGAAAACATGTGGTGTGCATCAAAATGGTTACTGAGAAGTAAATTATACAGGCTTAAATGTCTGTATTAGAAAAAGATAAAAGCCCCAAATTCGCTAAGATTCCAACTTAAGAAGTTAGAGAAAGAACAGCAGAATAAATCAGAGATGCAAAAGGGTGAAATAATAGTGATAGAAACGGAAGTTTATAACATTAAAAATAAACAAAAAATAGCAAATATCAACACATCCAAATGCTGGTTCTTTGGAAAGACCGACAAAATGGCCAAATCTGTGGCATGGGTGAACGAGGAAAAAAAAGAGATTAAAATGTATGGTAAAAATACATATTAGTAACAAAATTTACAACTGACATTAAAAAGATAGAAAGAGGATGTTATGAACAATTTGTGCCAATAGATCTGAAAACCTATAATAAACAGACAGATTTATTTTAAAAATATCAGTGCAATCCACCCTAGTGGGAGGAGAATTTCTTACTGACATTGTTCAGATTTGCCAGAACATGGTGACAATAAACAGCAGACAGACATTCTGTCAACTTTGCTGTTGGTTTTAAATTCTCTACAGGTGGCACACCCCTTATTACCTGCAACTGAGGAGGGCTCATCCCACCTCCTCCCGCCTCCCACCATGACATGTTATAGCACAGAAAATAAATGAATAACAGCTACATATAGCAATATGCCACTCACTAGCAATGTTACTTCGCCTGAGTCATTTAATCTGGGGGCTTCAATCTCATCACATGCAATATAGTATTTTAACTATCTGAGTTTCTTCTGTAAAATGGGAGTAATGTGCTCTGGCTTCCCTTCAGTAGTAAACATTTAAAAACTGGCTCTCCGAAAGCAGATAAACAAGTTAGAAAAACAAAAGAGAACCAAAAGCTCTGATTTGTAGCATTTGACAATTTCTGTAGTGTAAATACTTCCAACAAGGGCCAGTTTCAAGCTACCAACCTGAAGTCACCCAAATACAGGATTTGGGTGAGATGTGCACAGTCAGCTTCCAGGAGCTGGGATGTGCCAGCTCCAGCATGCCACTGTCACCTTCTGGTTGCCAGCAGCTCTCACCTCAAATGACATAATGAGAAGGAAGGCCAAGTTTGACTCCTAAATCAGACAAAACTAAATTTGAATTTTGGCTCTCCCTGTAACTAATTGTAATTCTGGTAAAGTTATTTTGCTTTCTATGCTCTAGTTGCATTACTAAGAAAATGAAAATAATAATAGTACTTATACCACAAAATCCATTCATTCATTCATTCAACAAGTATTAATTGAGTGAGGTGATGTGGCAGGCAGTGCTGGGCATACTGGGAGAATTAGGTGAAATAAGCTTAGCTAAATGGCAGGTGTTTTGACTTCTCGCTAAGAGATTTTCCCTGTATTTGGTCCTTGGCTGTTTTTTCCCTCTGTTGCTGCAAACTTTCCTTGTGTGATACCATCTACTCCCCACATGGTCTGGACCTGCCTATGGTTGGGTGACTTCCTAATCATAATCTCCCAAGACACTTCTCCTTTGAGCTCCAGATGCTGGTATCCATCACTTACTGGCCACCTCCCTCGAGGCAAGCAGTGGGCTCCCAACTCAACATGCCCCCAAATGAACTAATTATCTCTTTCCATCCACTCCATCTGCTCCTCCTGTGTTTGTTCCTTTTCCCAGAATGGGATCACAAATTCCCCAAATGCTAGAAACTCTTCCTAAAGACCTTCCATGGTTTAGTATTTCCTTCCATATGAGGGATAGTTCCTTCCAGTGCTTTGTTCAGATGGGCAGGCTAGACCAGATACACCACAATTGCAGGTGTATCTTGTAGAGTTCTTGTCACAATCAATATTTGTTGAATTAAATCAGTAAACTAACAGTGAGAATTTCATGCACCATAAGGGGATTTGAGGGAAGCTATTCTGAGGCAATAGAGAGAGCTATTGATCTCTCTGAAATCACATCATTCAGACAACTGTATATTTTATCATTCCTAAGCTGAGAGCTGGGGCATAATAGACAATGAGATTGACTCAAAATTGATTGATTGATTGATTGAGTCACTGATTCATTCTTTCATCCATCCTACACATTTTAAATGTCCTCTAATGTGCCAGGTACTTTTCTGGGTTCTGGTGATATTGAGATGAACAGAATGCAAGTCTAAAGATCTCATGGCTGAGTTGGGGGGAAGATTTGAAAAACATGTTATTACACGTGCTCTCTGAAAAAGAGTTTTGTGCACACAGAGGAGAGAGTGACAGCTTCTGCCTCTGAGAACCAGGGAAAGGCTCACGAAGGTGGTAATACTTGTTCTGGGCCTTTTATAATAGGAACAGTTTGCCAGTTGGAGGAAGGAGTGAGGGTGGAAGAATAAACAGGAAATCCTAGGCAGAGGGAACAGCACGTACAGTACGGAGGTGGGCAATGTTCTCTTAGGGTGTGTATGAGTGAGTGTGCCAGGAATGAGGCCAGTGTGGTCCACTGAGACCCAGGGCTGTATATGTCCAGTCAGGGTTCCAGCACCAGCAGGCATCAGAAACACCTGGACATCATCTAAACAGGTGGACTCCCAAGCTCCACCCAGACCTGAGTAATCACAATCACCATGTGCTGCTTGCATTAGATCGGAATTCTCCAGAGGTGATTCAAATGCAGACTGAAGCCTGGAGGTCAGCGAGGTTCAGGGACCTGTCCATGGTCACACAGAAAGTGGCAAAAGCAGATGTCCCTCTCAGGTCCCTGGGGTGACAGTTAGGAAAACCGAGGTCCAAGGCTATTGGTCTCAGCTGCCTTGATGGGCAGTGGAACTGCCTGCTAGACTCCACAAATCATCGCAAATGCTGATTTTCTTCAAAAGGCAGTGATTTCCCTTGTCTGCCTCGAGGTGTGGGCTGTAGCTGATTCCAGAAATTGGCATCCTCGCCAGCCTCATCGGGCCCGTAGATATTGACAAATCCCTTTCGTTTGTTCCCCATTATTTCGTTGTAAATGAGAAAGTAATAAAGCGAGGCTGCAACTGGACTAATTAAATCGGCCATTTCTAATCCCATCAATCCAGGGAAAGCGAGCTGTGGAGGGGTGGAAAAGAAAGAAGCTTTTGATTCAGAATAAACCAAATACATTTCTGTCACAGGTGGGGACTGAGGAGTGAGAAAGAAAGAGCTCCGGACCTGGGATCTGAACTCTGCAGGGGGAGAGGGACGGCATTCCTGGGGGCGGAAGGGGAGGCTGCATCGGAGCTCTGGGCAGAAGCACACTGTTTTCTTTCTAGGAAAAAAGGCACAACGTGAGCAAAGAGGCTGTTAGAGTGAGAAACTTAGTCTGTGTTGCTGGGGGATGAGCACTGGGAGGTAAACAATCAGTACCAAAGGTGACAAAAATAAATACATGAATAAATAAATTTTTAAAAAGAGACCTACAGGAAGCCAGCTGGTGTGGTTTTTATGGGCTGACTTAGCAGCACTGGCCAGAGTTGAGTTTAGAAGTATCTTTTCTGTCTTCATTCTGTGGAAGGTCATTTTTGTCCATCATGTGGACTAGCCCAGTTCCTCCCATCTGTGGCCTCTCATTTCCTCTCCCTGGCCACCCTACTCTGCACTGCCTGCAATTCTGTGAAAGTGCAAGAGTGATCCTCACCCTCTTGCTTTTATTCGTACTGTGTCACCTGCCTGGATGGCTCTCCCCCGCCCTTCCTCCAGAGTCTCTCAAAGTGTGATCTGTGCATCATTTGCCTGGTAACAACTTAGGGATTTTGCTAAAAGTGCAGAACCCACACCCAGCACATTGCTGCTGAATAACTCTCTGGGGGCCTGGAGCTCAAGAATCTGGATTTGGGAGTCAAATGGACTGGATTTTAGTTTCTGAAATCTACTGCTTATTAGGTTATTTAACCTTTAGCAACTTCATCATACAGAACTTCTCTGAGACTTAGTTATTTTTTCTATAAAATGTTAACAACTATGTTTGCCTTAGAATGATTAAATTAAACAAAGTGTATGGAATAGATATAGAATTCAATCATGACTTTTTGGTTACTGAAGTATTAGGGCATTGTCTTATTAGAGATTTCTAAGTTTATCACAGTAGAAAATTTTGTTTTAATGAATGGAAAATAAATCTAGGAAAATGAAAAAAAAAAAAAAGAATCTGGATTTTGGCAAGTATGATGGGTGATAGCAACACCAGGATGTTAGAACCCCGGACACCCTGTTCTCTCCGTGTGGGCATGCCTATTCATCTCTGTCTTCTCAGCTCGGCGCGTCGAAATAAACAGGGCTTCCTGTTGCTTTAGGTTTGGAAATGGCCAAAAGCATTTTTATTTGATCTGAGCTTGTTGTAAACTTCTGTAGAAAGAATACAATGAATTGTAATGTCCATCTCAAAACCTAACAGATTTTATAGTGGTTGGAGAGCAGACATCTACAGAGGAAGAAAAAAATATTTTAAACTGGGCAATTTTGAGTTCAGCTGTGCCTGAAATGAATAACAGTAAGTAGAATTTATGAACTATCATTATTTCCTACCTTAGCCATATTTTATGACTTTCCAAAGTAAGGTAAAACATATCTTACAAACTTTGACAACCCTACAAACATAAAGATTTATAAGTTGGGTGAGTAAAGACTGACTCTGTAATAAAATAATTTGACTGCAAAAGGGTCCTTGTCTTTCTAGTGGACATCAGCCCTGTTTTCTGATGGACCAGTGTCCTTTCTATATTTGGGGGAACTTCTTGCTTTATGAGTTTCATATCATCAGTATAGAATGAGCAAACGATTTTATAGCCTCCCTTGCAGCTTAGACTGATCATTTGTACCTTTAACAAGTTCCACTGATCGTTAGCACCCGCCACAAGATGTGATTTGAAAGTGAGCCATACAAGTCTGACTCCCCAGGTGACCCGTTTGGAAGGTGGTGGCAGAAGCAGCCAGGTTGGGGAGGGTCTTGGGAGCAGATCCAGCTCCTGTGCTGGAGGCTGTCGGTTCCCAGCAGTGTTCAAACGGGGAAGGGGGGGTACCTCCTGTGGGCAGTGGCAGCTGCAGAGGTGGTTTCCTTGCCAGCCACCGAGAATGTCGTTCCTGGAAGCTCACGTTCAAAGCTGACTCACCAGCTCCCCTGCAAGTTGCTCAGCCAGCCCTGCTGCACCCCACTTTGTCTAATGTAACCCTTATTACAACGATCCGAATCAGGAAATTCATATCGCCATAGTTCTATCACCCTGACCTACAGACTTTGATTGAATTTTGCCAGCTGAATCACTATTGTCCTGTAGTGCAAAAGAAAAAAGAAATATTACTTTCTGATCTGGAATTCAATGCAGGATTACATGTTATATTTGTCATAAATCTTTAGTTTCCTTCAGTCCGAAATAGTTCCTCAGTATTTCTTTTTTTCTGTAATGGCCTTGACATTTGTTAAGAGTACAGACAGGCATTTTATTTTGTAGAAGTTTCCTCAGTTTGGGTTAGTGTGTTATTTCTTCATGATTAAAGTCACATTACGCATTTTTGGCAGGGATACCGCTGAAGCGATGTTGTGTTCTTTGCCGTGTATCACATTGGGAGGCACGTGATTTGATTTGTCCTAAGGCGCATGATGCTTCTTTGATCAGTTGATTAAAGTGGTGTCAGCCAGGTTTCTCCACTGTAAAGGTACTGTTTCTCCCCTTGTAATTATTATGCATCCACAATCCTTTCAGTACTTTCTTTCCTGCTTTATCAGTCAGAGTCAGCTTCTGTTGCTTGCAACTAAGAGCTCTGACAGTGATATCTCTTCATAATAAAAGAAAAGGGAAAACCATAGAGGACATTTTCTACTTAGGATCAATAGCAGAACACAGTTAAATCCTGCTTGAGACCTTCCCTTCAGCTCAATTAATCCGTGTTTAGGACAGAAGCTTTGTTTGGTTGTTTCCTTATCAGCATATCCTGAAATATTTTACAGCGTAGCATTTGAATAACAGAGTACTTTTAATCCAAGTAATTTGCCTCATAGGGTCCTTTTAATTAAAAGCCGATTCTCTTCTTAGAGGAAGACTCACTTTTCCACTGAATCTTTTGCTCTCTCAAGGAGGGGGCTTATGTTATTCCATAACCGTAAAGTCTTGCCTATCCTAGGAAGCCTTCCTGACTGCTTCCCGGGGATGGACCAGCCGCCTCCTCCTCTGTTCTCCTATTCTGCCCTGCACAGATGCAACACTTCAGGGCTCCTGGACATTTACCTGTGGACCTCTCTGAGTGCACTGTCACCTGCCAGGGCAGGGACCTTACCTTTTCCACTTTTGTCTGCTTAGCACCTAATGTAGTATTTCCCATGGGTAAGCGCTCCATGGATGTTTGTTGAATCAAAGGATCTATGTAAGAAGAGATGACTGTGGCAGGTTCCAGTGCAGCCCACTGGGGTGAGTACTTGGATGGTATTTAGGAGACTAAGTACCCTGAGCTTTGTTGGGCCCATCTCTTCAGATTCACCAACACAGTGGATTCTGGGGCTCTTTGGAACTATTATGGGGATTTAAGCAAGGAAATGGCATGACTGTGTCTGGGTTTTAAACAACATCTCTTTGGCTGCATTGGAGGAAAGATGACAAAGCCAAGGCTATGGACAGGGGTCCCTGCCAGGTGATTCTGCCATGGTCCAGGCATGAGATGGAGAAGGGGAGAGAAGCATGAGATATTCTAGAAGATAACAGAAACAAACATTGCGACTCCTTGGTGGCCTGCTTGGAACCAGGCCCTTTCCTGCACCGTCTCTGTTCTTCATAATAGCCCTAAACGCTGTGTGTCAAACGCTGTTTGACACTTCTGTTTCCTCACGAGGAAGTGGCGGCTGCTAGATTTGTCTAGAACACAGAGCTAGTGAGGTAGAGCCAGTGACTAATCCATCTGGTCCCACAGCTCACGCACCTTCCCATAGATCTCACACCTGACCCAAGTGCTGATCTCATGGCCTCACGCTGTCTCTGAAGCCCCCTGGCATGGTGGTGTCAGAAGAGACACAGCTTTGCTGTGCAGGTGCTGGGCCACAGGGAAGGACACAAGGGATGTTGCAATGTATGTGTGTGGCTGCTGCTCAAGGGAGAGGAGAACGAAAGACAAGGTCTGTGGCACTGGGCGCAGCACAAGACGGCAGCTCAGGCCGGAGCTCTCTGCTCGCCGTCCGCCCTGTTGCAAAACCCTGGACAGGTTTTGCAAACACTGCCAAATGGAAGTAGAGCAGTCACTGCAAATTCAGATGTACCCTGTGAGTCGGGATGGAACCCGGGATCCTTGCACCTTAAGAGTAGTGCAGACTTAAACAGGAAAAAGAAAAGGAAGAAGTTGGCTAAAGGCCCTGTATTTTACCATCCACGCTGGGAGTATCACGAGAGGCAGGCTTATAGCTCCCTGCTCCCTGCTCCATCCCATTGTGATTCTTTACCCAGACTGAACTGTAGGGCCAGGGTTAGAGGCAAGTGAAGTGCCAAGGGAGCCCCATTGAAGGGGTGCTCCCCCTCGGGGTCAGGCACCTCCTGGTCTCACCTTGTCCAGGACTATCAGGGTCGTCCATACAACGGGGTTAAGAATAGACATTCTGCAAGGTCCCTGCTCATTGAAATTCTATAATTCCACAACCGTTCTCCAAGTTTTTCTCATCATTTCCCACCATGTTGCTTCTTTTTCCAATGTTAATTAATATTTCAGGAAACCTTGGTGTTTGAAGCTTAACCTTGTGATTTTGACTATTTGGAAGAGTCTCTGAAGATCCATATCATATGATAATTTGTAATTTTGTTGAGGCAAAGTTTGAATGCCAAGGGCAGCGAGACCGGCTCGCCAGAGCCAGCACTTGGCTGGTGAGCCAGCCTTGGGCGACCCCCTCACCACGCTGTGGCCATGTAGCATCCGCATGTCACCGTGTAGTAATTAAGAATGGCTGCTATCAGCGCTCAAGGCTGTATTCTGTGTTACACACACCACATGCATTATCTCATTTATTCCTGACAAAACCCTGGCGAAATGGAAAGTGTCTCATTTTGCAGAGAAAGGGAAGCTCGGAGGTATTAGGTAACTTTCCCAGAGTCATAGCCAGTAAGTGGCAGGGGAAGGATTTTACCTCAGCTCTGCTTTGCTCTAAAGCCTGTGTTTCACAGTGGCTTCTTTTCAGGCTCAGGAAGGTTCATGGTTAAGGCAACTGCTCTTAGGATGTCATGGAATTCCTATATGCAGTAAGTACAGAGTGAGCACCTACATATTCCAGGCACCGTTACATGGACAGTGTCGTCACAGCAGCGAACACGAAAGGACAAATAACTCTGTCCTTACAGAGCTTTTGTTCAAGTGGGTGGAGCAGGTGAAAGGAACAGAAACAACAGACATTTTCTGTGTTGGACGGTGATAAGTGCTATGGGGAAAAGTGTAGCAGGGGAAGGGTGGGGGGTGCAGGGCAGGGGTGGTTGGAGGCAGAGGTTCAATTTTAAACAAGGGGGGCACAGGGACCCCCCACAGAGAAGGGGACATGTGTACAAAGGGTCAGAGGTAAGGAAGTGCACCATAGCTGGGTAGAATGTGCTGGAAAGAGGAATGGCAGTGCATAGGCCCCGATGCAGGCAGTGCCTGAGTGTTGAGGGACAGCCAGCAGGTCAGTGTGGCTGGAGTGAAGGACTGAGGGACTGAGGGACGGTGTCAGGAGGGGAGCACAGAGGGACTACAAAGACAAGGCACATGAGGCCAGTCAGCTATTCTGCTGCCTTCGGCTTGAGGGACATGGGAGGCCGCTGGGAAGTTTGCAGCAGAAAAATGCCTTGCTCTGACCTGTGTTTTGAAAGAATCACTCTGGCATGTTGAGAATCAACTAAAGCGGGGCAAAGATAGGAAGGAACAGGGAGACCAGGTTGGAGGGTGTTGCAGGCATCTGCAAGAGAGGGAACGGGGGCCCAGACCAATGGGCTGGTGGGTGCTGAGAAGTGGTCAGACCGGGCATGTGCTTTGCAGGCAGAGCCAATAGAACCCCCTGGCTGGGTGTATGTGGTGGGCAAGGTTGAGTTTACTTTAGTGATAAGGCTTATTTAAGTAGTGTTTAAAATGTCCTTCATGCTATCCTAAAAGGATTGCTAGAGGTCTAACGGGTCTCTTAAATATTTTGATTGTATGTTACTGCATTTGGAGGAAGAAACAATTTGCCTCCACAAATGGGAACAGGCTGGGGTCTTGGCTTACCATCCTCACGAATGTCTGAAGTGTCTGTGACCACTGCCTGGTCCTGGACTTGGGTCTGAGACAGTGACCAAGAAGATGCTGCCGAGATCTAGGAAACCAAAGCAGCAGCTCGTCTCTGAAGAGGTGAGAAGCCAGAAACCACACTGGGAACAAGCTGAGGTGGCGACAGAGCCTTCTGCGCTGGGAAAACCAGGAACCCGCTGTTCTAAGAGGAAGATGCCTGTGGAGGGGACGTGCAGTCTTGGCAGCACAGACCCACAGATGTCTTCAAGTTTCAAAGCAGCAGATGTAAGAAGGGGTGTATGGCTCAGAACAGGAAGGGCAGGACTGAGGAGCCCAGAATGCCTGTTTTGCGAGCCAAGCTGCTGAGATGCAAATGTCTCTGAACGGGAACTATGCTAGCAGTTTGCTCGGGGTGGCCAGCACACAGATACCAGTGTCCACAGGAAGTGTGGGGCTCTCCATGGGTGGCTGCAAAGGCATCTCCAAGCCAGATGGTCACTTCAAGTCATAGTCGAAGGTGCCTTGGACTTAAATTCTGATTTCAAACCTCTGTTCTTCCACCTGCGAGCTGGGTGACCTTGGACGAATCATATAAACTTGTAAAAACTCTGCTTCTTCATTTGTACATTGGGGTAGTAGATAAATAAATCACTGGTCACCTACATCATATATCCCCTCCTGCAGGGGGATTACCCTTGTGAACACATGATTTGTTTTGACCAATGAAACGTGCAAAAATGACATGTGAAACTTCTGGCAAAAGCTTTGAAGAGGCCGGGCGCGGTGGCTCACGCCTGTAATCCTAGCTCTCTGGGAGGCTGAGGCGGGCGGATTGTTTGAGCTCAGGAGTTCAAAACCAGCCTGAGCAAGAGCGAGACCCCGTCTCTACTAAAAATAGAAAGAAATTAATTGGACAACTAAAAATATATAGAAAAAATTAGCCAGGCATGGTGGCACATGCCTGTAGTCCCAGCTACTCGGGAGGCTGAGGCAGGAGGATCGCTTGAGCCCAAGAGTTTGAGGTTGCTGTGAACTAGGATGACGCCACAGCACTCTAGCCTGGGCAACACAGTGAGACTCTGTCTCAAAAAAAAAAAAAAAAAAAAAGCTTTGAAGAGTCAGCACGTGGCTTTACCATGTTGTCTTTTCCTCGTCTCTGTGACCGTGGAAGCGTGGATCTAGACAGAGCCTCCATCAGCCTGGGGCCCTGAGGAATCACAACGTGCAGAACTCCCTGCTGACCTGTGATGTAAATACAGTGAGAAGTAGACTCTTTTTGCTTTAAACCTTTACAGATTTCTGAGCTGTTTGTTACCACAGCACAACCTAGCCTATCCTGACTGATATGCACAGAAGCGATAGTTCTCTTTGTGTAGATAGCATAGGATTGTCCTGAAGATCCATTGCAATTCTTCCCTCACTCTGGATCTTTCTATTCCCTTATCCACTCCGGGCTAACCCTTGTGTGCTCTTAAGATGTCAGTGAAATGTCACTTCCTCAGAGAGGCCCTTCCTGCCCTTGGTGAGTTAGCTCCATCTGCTAGGAGAGCTCCCTCCTTTGTAATCTGCATCTCGTCTCTAACACCTTCTTGTGTTGTCTGCGACATCACTCTTCTGTGACTTCTGAGAGGCGAGCCCTTGCCTGTCTTGTTCACTGGGGTCCCCACCACCCTGCACGGTGTCTAGCACAGAGTGAAAACTCAAAGACTGATGCATATGACAAGAAACGGGGTGCCTGGTACAGGGATGGCAGCCTCCTTCTCTTGCCATCACCAAAGTTTCCTGTATAATATTTCTCTTCTTCCCTCAGGGGCTCCATATTTAACAATATTTCTGTCTACCAAACAAACCGCATTTATGATAAAGCAGTGCAGTTGACTGTTCCTTCTTACGCAGACACATGTAGCCACTGATAAGAGGTTCTGATCAGCAGGAGATAATCACCATGACCACATCAGTGGATGTAATTCCAGCCCCAAGCAAAGCCAACAGATGTGTGCATTTGTGCAGCTTTATAGGATCTTTAACTAACGCTTGCTTCACCCAAAAGGACATTTAATGTTTATTTAACAAGAGGCCCCAGGGAGGCATTTTTGGGGGTTGGTCAGGAAGCTCGACCGTGTCCTGCAGGAGTCTGGCTTCTCCCTTTCTCCCCTGCATCCCAGCATTCTCGTCATGCTCCTTGCCTCCTGCTTTTCCCACGATGTCAGCAGCTGCTCCCGAAAGCTTGAGTGCATTTGAGGCAGGGTAAAGCGGCAGGGTCAGCAAGCGCTTTTCCCCTGTCTGTTGCTGTCAACAGGAAATCAAAAGTGTTCCCAGAAATTCCTCCTCAGACTTTGAGTATGTTTCCGTTGTCAGAACTGGATTCCACGGCCACCCATGGCTGCGAGGGAGTCTCAGAAAGTGAATATCAGAAAGGGGCCTGGGAGTCACCCTGAGTCATCACTGGGCCTGGCATATGAGCATTCAGGACAAAACGTGGGTCCATTAGCAAGGAACGTGGTGGGGGAGCAGCTTCCGGGCAGCACTGGACAGTGTGCCTGCTGCAGCTGGGAGGGCTCTGGGCCCCGTGGCTTCTTCCTCGTTTGTTTAGTCAAACTTACTGGTTTAACAGGTGAAGAAAACAAATACATAATGAGAAGGAAATATTTAAGGTCTTGTCTTGATTTAGGGGCAGACAGCGGTTAGGCTGTAAGTCATCAAGAGCTCTTCATTCTTTTAAAGAAACAACCAAAAGAGGCCATAATCCAGGCAGGTTGCTCCTTCTAAGCGGCAAGGCTAACCCCACACGCTCTGTAGAGAGAACAGCGGATGGAGCAGGGTCTCAATTTCAGCCCCAGTCCTGCTCCTATCTGGCTGTACCTTAGGGCAATTATGCCATTCACTTGAGGCTTGATTTTGTTTAATTAGCTATCGTTATTTAATCTGATTTTCCAGATGAGGAAGTTGAGACCCGGAGAAGTGAAGTGACATCACCATGTGCCACGGCTCATGAGCGTTGGGGCAGGGTTGGAAGGCAGATCTCCCAACCTCCTGGCTGGCAACTGTCCTTGATAGACGCGTCTGGGAGAGCTTCAAGTACTCCTGAGTAAGGGGTCAGGGCCAGGCACCTCTCTACCACTTAGGACATCGTAATTCACTGTGTTAGGAGGAATTGTTGGCCGGTTTCATCTGATCAACACAGACTTACACAACTCAGCTCTCAAGTTGTGTTTATAATGTGATTCTTAGTTGGTGAATAAATCTGGATATAGTTAATTATTGCAAAAATGCCCATGTTAATCTATACATCAGTGAATTACCTATTGCTGCAGTAATGGTGTGGTAAGAACAGGGTCATTTTGGTCTTGGTAAGAACAAAGAATGTCAATCTTAGATGACAGTGATTCCCTCACCTGTCTAAACATCACAATCTCCTAGAGAGATTAATTTTGTTAAATGTAGATTCCAGGGCCTCACCCCTTGGAAGGCCCAGAAAAGGCCTACCAAAGTGTACCTTTATAAAACTTTTACAGGAGATTCTGACAATAAGCCTAATATTTTAATCATTGAGAGGACAGGATGGAATTTCTCGAAGTAGTCCTTGAGCATCTTTGAATTGTCCATTTGCTTTTGCTTTCAAACGACATGTGTATTAGCACCAGGCAGATGGATGTACCTCAGTGGTAACCAGATGGTCCAAACTGCTGAACTTCTCGGAAGCATTATTCACCATGGAGGTGGTTTGCTTTTGCTTTACAATATAATAATTCAAAAAAAGAGTTACGTGTATATATATATATATATATAGTTCCTTATTTAGGGGACTAAAGGTAAACATGGAATATCATTATTTTTCCATTCAAAAAGAGGATGCCATCAAAACAACATTTCAATAAATATTGAGGCTGAACCCATGAAATGTCATCGATTCTCACATTACATCAGTGGTTCTCAGTGGAGGTAGGGGTGCTTTGGGCAAAGCCGGAGGCAATTTTGGTCATCACACCTGGGCAGGGTGCAGGGGTGAGGGTATCTAGTAGGTAGAGATCAGGGATGCTGCTATACATCCTTCAATGCACGGGACAGCCCTCCCCTTCCTCAGAGAATTATCTGGCCCTGAATTATGATGCTGAGCTTGAGAAACCCTGCTTTAGGGACTTTAATTCAGGCTTGAATATAATTTCCTCATTTCCAACCTTTTAGTTTGGCACATGAGTATATATGTATATATATGTGTATGTATGATTCATGTACATACGCATGTGTGTGTCTGATGCAGGTCATGCCACCCATGGCTCTAAGGCATTTTCATGCGAATTTATGTGTGAAACCTTCTGCCATCTTTAGATCCCTACTTGGGATGACTTTGGTCGGCTCCTTCTCCTCCGTGCCTATGTGGCCATCACAACAACTAGGTAAATAGTCGTCTCTCTCCTCTGTGGGTTCCTGGACCTACGGACATGCCCTGAGGCTGCTGTAACTGCACAGGGTGGCCTGCTGCCTGCCCTTTACCAATGTGAATGACTAGCTCTGTCTATCACTTCTCTCTGGCTCCTGAAGAGACCTCACTCTTACCCCTTCTTCTCTGGCCTTTGTCATAGCATCCACTTGCAGTTTCCTGCCAATCAGGGTTTACTAGAAAATACTTTCTTCCATTTTTGAAGGATTTAGGAAAAATACAACAACCCACAATTGGAAAAATCAAATCAAACAGAGGAGGCGTTTAAGGCATAGGTAGTAAGAAGTGCATCTTCCAGAAGCCGACGGCAGAGTTCTGCATAGGAACTCAGGAGTCTTGGCTTAGAGCTCACAGTTTACCACCAACATGCTGTGTGGTCTTGAGCAACTTACTTCCCTTCCCTGGTCCTAATTTTACCCTCTGTGCGATAGATGGCTGGCTGAGAAGAGTTCTCATGCCCCTTTCTGGTCTCACATTGAAAACTCTGAAGTTGGCCGAAGATACAAGGACCCACAGACGACCAGAAAGGGCACCTCCTGTGAGCCACAACCTGCACACCCGTTTTCCTCCTAAACACTGAGAGAAATGCTCAAGTGTATCATTCTGGCAGAATCCCACACCCACACTGACGGATGTCAATTCTGGCATTTATTAGAGAGCCAGTAAATCTTGAAAACAATAAATATCTCATTACTTTGCTGATGGTGTGTCTTTAAGTGCTACTTCAAAATGCCCGTCTTTGCTGTGCTTGATTTATAACAAGGGCTCATTCTAATCTTGCAATCCTTCATCCTTTGCAAGCACTTTGTTGGACCTTAATCAATTTTCTATAACTCCCCTAGAGCAACTGGTAAGGAAGCCAAAGGGGTATCCCGGGGATGATTCCATCCCACATTCTTACAGGTTTGACATCTGATTTCCTGACCTATGAGTTTCAGTGTAATGCAGATAAAATGACATCGACCTTACTGTCAGACAGACCTGGATTAATATTTCATATCCCATCTCCATCACAGACTAGCTGGGTCATCTTAGATAAACTCACGTACCCTCTCTGAGCCTTGGTCTTCGCACCTGTGAAATGGGGGATAATGGCTTCTTTGCGGCACTAAGGTGCAGAGGTAATAAGTTGATGAAAAGTGCCCACCCGGATGACCGGAATGGAGGAGATGTGCATAAAATGGTGAACTATTAAAATAATTATTACTCTGAAGAAAGAATTCAGAGCTGCTACTCAGGAAGCCCTGGAGGCCAATGTCAGGGGTTGTAAATCAACCCCTTTTCTGTTTTAATACTGAATTAACAACCAGACAGGGAGAAAAATGGAACATTTAAATATTTAAACCAAACATTTAATTTTTAAACATCAACATTCTTTTTATAACTTAGACTGCTCTTCAAGGCCTGTGGAAAATTCCCCAGCTCTGTGATATGCCCTCCCTCATGGCACTTGCTGAAGAACGTCGCTAACCTTGAAGGCCTCCGAGCTTGGCAGGGGATAACACATTTGTTTTATTCAGAAGAAAGCACATTTGTGTCCTAATAAAGATATTACTGATAAGTTTATTTAAAGAAAAGGGAGTAAATTCCTGTATAATAAAAATGAAACTAAGTCTAATGATACTAATCTAGACTAAGGAAAATAAATTATATTTGATGTGATTTTCTTGATTCCTGCTTTCTGCCAGAAACTGGCTTTGGCTTTTTTTATGTTATCTCTTTCAAATCGCACACACACAAAACTCTGCAAGGTTTTATTTGTAGTCTACCTTTTTGTCCACAAGCAAACTGAGTTTAAATGAGGCCAATTCAGTACCACAGGGTCATGTGCTTTGGATAGTGGACATTTATGCTTTTCCTTCCAGCATCCGTACCCTCTTATTCCCGCAAGAACCTCTGATTTTTGCTTGGAGATGCAGTCTCCTTGATGTTTTGTTGTTGTTTGTGGAACTAAATGCACCTAGAATTTGTGTGTGTTCCAGGTCTCATGACCTAGAACAGTGGCCGCAGTGATAGGTTTCAAGAATGAACATGTGGACCAATCAGAGCCACGGAGATGCATCGAGATTCTGCTGGGATGCTGGAAGAGGACATCGATGTTGCTCTGGCCATCTTGCCCCCAGGAAGGAGGGGCCTGCTGAGGAAGAAGCCAGTAGAAGCTAGAAGAAAGAGATCATAGCAGCTTAGTCGAATCACCAGGATTGTCACTTTCCTTTAAGAAAAGGGATTTCTCTCCTCTCAATGACCCTCATATTTTTTTCACATATTGCTTTCACCTGATTAATTAATGAAACAAACTTCTGTGGAGCACCGATTATGTTTCTGGTGCTCTGCTAGAGCCATGTATATCGAGTCTGCCCCTAGCTCTCACAATCTCTGACTACAGAATGACATGATACTCTCTGTTTATAACCACGTTACTGCATAAGCTCTTCATCCTTCCTTGTCTGGATGATGTCTAAGCCAAAAATCCACAGGACATTGCCTCTCCTTAGGACACAGTGCTCCTCCCAGGCTAATCAGCACATATACCCATCTTGGCCTTGATAAAGGAGGTCACATCTCTCTTCCCTGGGTCATTCCCATTGCTGCTTCAGGCTACTGTCCTCAGAGTCCAGAGGCCTAAACCCCATCTCATGGCCCCTTATCCAGCTGCTGTCTTCCCACCTGACTCTGGCCTGCCCTATAAGATGGGGGAAAGCAACCCCAAACCTCCAACCAAACTCTTCTCAGGACCTCTAGGCCTCTCTGCATCTCAGAGGCCAACCCAATGACTCCTGGGCTCCCGAGAGGCCTAAGCATTGTCTTCCCAAGAACGGTGGATGGATACCTACCAAAAACTTGCAAATCTATGAAGATCCTTCTAGAACAAGGGGGACAGCTTGTCCCTAAAGACAGACAGCTCCCCAACCTGGAAGGCAGAAATCATTTCTAAACTTCAAAATGGCAATTTTGATAGCCTCAAAACAAAATCCAGAAGAAAAACAAAACCGCACAGCAACAAGCATAACAGCAATAAGGACAACAACTTCATTCCAGTTTCCACGGGGCCCCTTTGAGTTAACACACACGTGACTTTAAGGATGGGACTTCTTTCTCTCCAAGGATTTCTTTCCACTTGCTTAAGGCTGTTCCACAATGCAGTTTTGGACACTCAAGCACAAAGCTGCCTTTTGTGAGGATGTGGTTCTTTAAGCGGGTAACACCCCATTTCCTGTTATAAATCTGAGCTTTTTTCAATCTTTTGTTTCCTCCTACCCCAGTGAGTGTTAGTGTTTCACTCCAGGCCTTTAGCATGTTGGACCTCAGTTTTCTGCTTGACTTTTCTCCTCTACTCAATCTTGAATGTCTTCAGGCAGGAGCCCATCTTCTTGGTCTTGGGGATCCTCCTCAGAGCTGAACAGGATGTTTTGCTATGTTAGCTACTCTGTATTTAGAAGGAAGAGTCCCAGATTTCTTGTTCCAGCCCTTCTGCTTTTGTGCTCTGTGATTGTGGGCAAATCACTCACCTCTGAGAGCTCTAATTTCCTCAGCTGTAAAGCTAGGATAAGGACATGTAGTGGAATGCAAAATAATCACTATTGTTCACACGTCTGTATTTTCATATTCTTCCAAATCTGACTTTGCAACTTTTTCTTTCAAAGTTGGAGTCTGTTTCCCCATCCCTTGAGTAGGAGTGGCCTTTTGACTTGCTTTTGTTAATAGAATGCAGTGGAAATAACAGTGTGCCAGTTTGGAGCCTCAAACTCAAGAAGACTTGCATGCTTCTGTGAGCTCTCTTGGACCCTTGCCTGCTCTGTGAGACTAAGCCTGTGCCACACTTCTGGAGCACGAGAACCCACATGGAGCAGAGCTCTACATGGAGCTACCCTTGACCAGCTACACCCCGGCCAACTTTTCAGACCATGTACTGAGTGAGTCTAACACAATCTGATGAGCCACTCAGCTAAGTCCAATCTAAACTGCCACTCTGCAGAATCATGAGCTAAATAGATGGTGCTTTTAAGCCATTAAGTTTTGGAATGCTTTTTTTATGCAGCAAAAGCTAACTAATACACTCTGCTTCTTTGATGATTGTGAATATTAAATGAGATAATGTGTGAGTGCTTAGTAAGCTTAGTAAACTTCACCATCTCTCCTTCCTGACTTGCAGGCGTCCTTCCTTACATCAGTGGTCTCATATTCCCCTCCTCCTTAATGCGGAGAGCATCTCTGGACTCAGGGAACCACAGAAACTGGGTGACATTATTACCTCTCCCTCTGATGCCTAGATCTGACTTTTCCATCTAATGGGATTTCAAACATTCTGTCAACTCCAGACTCTAGTAATTGCTCAATCTTTAATATCTGCTTTGTCGAATGAATTTCTCCTAAATGCTTTCTTGTTCTCAGACTCTGATAACTAGTAGAAAGAAAAATATTCCAAAAAGATACTCCAAAGGCTTTTGTTCAAGTCTACAAGTTTAGGCTATTTTACTAGCTGGTTGTGGGGGTCTTTGGATTAGCTGTCTGAGGTTCACTTTATTCATATGAAAAAATGGTACCAAGCCTCTCACTCATCCTTCATAGGGGTGCTCTGGGTATCATGTGATCATCGTGTATGTGGAAACATTTTTTAACTCTAAAGCCCTGTAAAATTTACAATATGAATTTGTCCATTCTACAAATATTTATTGAGTGCTGCCATCCCAAGACACTATTCTAGAAGCTTAGGTTAGATCCGAGAATGAAGCAGACAGCATCCCTACGCTGTGTGCCCAACTATCATTGTTTAGGCTCTCCCAGCCCTGCTGTGACCCAAGGCCATGATGTGATTTTCACTGAAACTTACCTTTGTCTTAGCATGGGTTTCTTAGAAACAGAGTCTGAGGCAAACACATATGAAAAGCCTTCATTGGTAAGTAAGATCTCAGAGAAGAAAGACTGGGGTAAAAGGGAAACTGAGGCAGGGAAGGAGGGAAAGCAAATATAAGGTGTGACACTGAGCTGCCCACAACTTCACAAGAAACCCTGCCACTTGCTGGGTCATGCAGGACATCTTTGAAGGGGCCACGTGGAAACACTGTACCTTGGAAGAATCCATCCAGAAAAGGAAGGGGAAGGAATTTAATGCTTGCTCTTCCCTGACTGCCATCTCTCAATGGTCACAGGTCACCAGAAGGAGTTAATTCTCCCTGGTTTCTGGGCTATGTTACCTGATCGTCTGGAAAGCAAGGCCCATCACAGTGGTGGCAACACCGGGTGTGAACCAACAGCACTCTCTGCCAGCCCACATCCCAGTGGGCATGGCTGGGTGAGCCAGCCAACATGAAAAGGCGCTGTCCAGTGTCTTGCTCCTTAGTGTTGGTAGAAAAGCCCTGCACATGAGCCAAGAGTCTGGAAGGTGGTATAAGGCATGCAACAGGGCACTGTGGGGTCATGCCACACGACATGGTAGGGGGCACAGTTGCAGAGAGCTCAGCTGGTCAAGCCAAGGATGTGTGTTGACACCATGACGACTGTTATGAAGCTGGTGAGAAGCCCACAAGCTCTTCCTCTATGGAAATCTTCTCTTTGATCTCCAAGAATGTGATTGGTTCTGGGTGATCGTCCTAGAGGCAAATCATGGATGAGCAAATTGGAGAAGGGCTTGAGGAGGACCCAGTATACCTTTAAGGACCCATGTGAACAGAACACAAAGCTTGCTATAGCTGGAGAAACGGCCGTAAACCACAAGTCCCAGGTCCTACTCTTCTATTAACTTGCTTTGTAACCTCAAGCACATTTGAGAACCTCTCTGTGCCCCGATTCCCCATGTGTGAAATGAGAGTGGTCTCCAGGCAGAACCCTTTGCAGCTCTGCCATTCTAGAGCCGCAGGGCCTTATCCAAATGCAAAGCCATCCTTCCTTAGTCCCTGCCTGTGTCCCTGTTCTGTGTATCCAGGGAGTGAAGTGGGCTAGAGGAGAGGCAGACTCACCGGGAGAGAGTCACAGAGGGTAATGAATAGCCAAGGTCATAGGCAACTTCACTCCTGCCAGTGTTGTTACAGTCCAGGTTAAATATAGCCACCCAGGACTTCCATCCAGTGCTGACCAACTGCAAATATTTAACACTTCCCACGGCCACCGGTCACCACAATCATCAGCAGTGACTCTGCGAAGGAAGCTGAGGGTGAAATTTCAAGGGTGAAATGGTGTCGACATTCTTGGTTGGCATCTGTAATGACTGAGAAATGCCCAAAGCCCCTGCTGACTGTATGTGTGGCTATTATTTATGAGACCCTTAGGTCCTTTACCTTTTGAACTTTTTGATGGGTTAAGACTATCAAAGTGTGACTCCAGAAGCATTTTGTGTAAGTAATTATTTTTTCCAAAAGAAAGAACATAATCGACTAATATTTATTGCAGGCTCTCTCGGTGCCAGGCACACAATTTTATGTGCATCTCTCCTTTCCCTTTCACAACAACCCTATAAGGTGGGTCCTAAGTTGTCCTCACTTTATAGGTGAGGAACATGAGATTCGTAGAGGTTAAGTAATTTTCCCAGGGCCACCTAGCAACTAAATGAAAAACTCAGAATACAGAATCCAAGCTTTGGACCACTCTCTGATTCTGTGACTCTTCATCAAAACAATGAATATAGGGCCACCCATCAGTAGGGTGACTGTAGAGCTTGTCATACCCATCACAGCACTCATGGGAGTAAAGGGGGAGCTACACAACAGGTAAACCAGGACTGCGCCTGGCACACAGGTCCTCTGGTCACCCTAGAACCGAGGTGGAGGGAGAGTAGAGTGAAAGCCAGAGTCAGTCTTAGTGTCTTTATTCCTTCTTCTTATGCCGCATTTGGGATTAGTTTTAGGCCATCAAGATCTGTTCCTCATTGAAACTATTGTAACTGACATAAACATGAAGACCCATTGTAAATTGTAAACCACTACAAATTCAATTAATGCGTGTAAATCCCATTTATTAACCTTGGTAATGTGCTTGGCATGGTGACAGCATTTTACCTGGGTTATTTCATTTAATCCTCACAACAGCTGTGCCTGGGGCCAAGCCAAGTTAAAGCAGACTGAGGACGTAGAAGCATGGGTCCAGACACAGCTGCCTGTGTAAGTATCTAGTGCCTGTTGTCTGCATAACTTGCCTTATTATCAGAGGGGACTATTGTGCTTAGTGTGAAGCAGAGTCCTTGGAAGAGACATGGTGGCTCTGCCTCACCCCATCCCCGCACTCAGTTTCCCAGAGCCTGACTTCTCCGACACGTTTGTGGTGCAGACATTAAGTGATGAGCCTTTTCCAGCCAATGTGCTGGTGGTCATTCCTTGTCTTACTTCATGCTGCCACTCTGAAGGACAGCCGCCACTGCACACAATGCCATCACACTGGCGGCAGGTTTTCAGGAAAGGGAGGGGAGCTACTGCAGTGTCCTTCAAACACTGTGCATGCGGGAGGCATTGCTGGGTTTTAGAAAAAGTGAGAGGCTCTGAGTTGGGGGCACTGGCTGAAGTTCTGGTCGCAACACTAACAGGCTCTGTGGTCTCGCAGATCATGTCCTTCCCAGGCCTCAGGAGCACGATGGCTGCCTTTACACAGCGTTTGGGCAAGAGCTATAAATATGTTCACAGCCTTTGACTCCACATAGCTCCTTTTCTGAGAATTTACCCCCAGGAGATAGTTCTAGGCTCAGAAGTTGTTTCTTATAGACAGAGGAGGAGGAGGCTGAAGGTCAAGGAGAATAGAGGACCCCGAGACCCAGGTGAGAGGGTCCTGGTGCAGTGGAAAGGGAGCAGGTCTTGAAAGACAGAAAGGACATAATATGCAAACCTAGGGATCTCGAGTAGTCCCTGAAGTTAGGCTGAGATTTGGGCTGTTTGCCTCCTGTCAGCCAACGCAAATAAGGAAGAGTCCTCAATGGCGGGTTCCTTTCATCCTTCATTCCAGAGGGGGCACAGTACATAAGAAGGAGGATGGCACAGAACTGGTGCCCATTTGTGATACGTTTTCTTCCCTTTCCCCTCCCTGGCTTGTACACACCTGTGGCCACTGGCCTGTCTGGATTAGACCAGGTTTCTGCAGCTCAGAGCTGGGTAGACACACGGTGAGGCAGGGGGCCTTGGAAGAGTCCCTGTGGGCTGTTTGCGACCCGTTTTCTTAACATAGCCAGCCAAGGACACCTAGCAGAGAAGCCAACCTCACCTCCCACCAAGGAGATGAGGATATGGGTTGTGTTTATTTGTGTGTATTGCAGCTCCTGTTGCTGGAGACCCCACTCTGTGTCAGCCACTGAGCTAAACAAGCATCCTTGTTGTCCTTTGTCACACCAACCCTTTGAAAGAGAATTTTTATCACTCTTGTCATACAAATGGAAAATGGAGGCTCAACGAGGTTAAATAACCCATTGAAGGTTATGCTGCACGTGGATGACGGAGCTGGGGTTCCGATCCAGCACTCTCCAGTCTGAGGCCCTTACGCTTAGCATCTGAGCTGCCCTGCCTGCCTTCCTCATGTGTTAAGTTAATGGAGGAGGAAGAGGGAGCTTTACCAATAGCATATCTTTTGAACTTCTAACCTACACCTGGAGAGGAAAGAATCACACTTGCATAATCCATTACTCCAGTGACCTAAGAGTAATCTGTCTATTCATTCTACAAATGATTATTGTCCTCCATGTTCAGGCTCTGAGAATATAGCAGCGAACAAAACAGACCAAGTTCCTGCTCTCTGTGGAAGTCACATTCGATCGAGGAGACTCATGGATTTCAGGAAAAATCATTCTTTTACATCACTACTTAGAAAATAACCAGGGCTCCTGCCTTTTTCCCACCACTACTTCCATTCACACTCTGGCTACAGGAAGAGTAAAATAGTTATCTCCTCTTGAGCACCTACTGTGTGCCAGAAAGCCTGGTGGGTGCTTTGTACATGCTATCTCACTATACCACAATGACCCTGTGGGAAGGTAAACTATGCCTTTTTTAAGGATGAGTAAACTAAGGGACAGAGAGATTGGATCTTTGCCTCAGGTCTCACAGCTATGAGTGGGAGAGCTGAGACTGGAATTTAGATTAGGCTGAATCTAAACACCATACCTCCTCTGCTACATACCACGGTTCCTCCATCCAGATTCCAGTCTGGGCTCTGCTGCCCACTAGCTGCACAACCTCCGTAAGTAGCCTTTCTTTCTGGGACTTCAACTGCTCCTTCTATCAAATGGTGGAACTTGACAAGATGATTTATCAGGTCCTTCTAAGTTAGATGCTCTCTGATGGTGAGTCTTCGGAAGGGCAAAGGTGAGAGTTCTAAGGGATGCCTGAAGCTTCAGAAGAGGCCCATCTGGCTGGAAAAGTGGAGAAACATGGTTCTTTTAAAGCCAGCCTGGGTGACATACTTCCAGAAAGTGAAGGAAATAACAGTCCCCTCCATGAAAAGGCCTGAGGTCCCCTGAAGACATGAAGGTTTGCACCTTTCTGTTAAGAAAGGCCACATCTGGAATTCAGTAAGCTACCTGCCGACTCGGGTGGAGACAGAACAGCCATTACCTAGGTAACCACAAAGCTGGCTTTATTGCAACTCACTCATGATCCTTTTTAAATTACTCAACTTTTGGGTTTGTTGTGACCTAGTATGAACCATGCAACTAATTAGAACTAATTAGGGAGGGGACTCCATGTTTGAAGAACAAAACATGGAAAGTAGAAAAATAAAGTTATTTTCAGCTCTTCAGCAGCCTCAAAGGTGCCTTGAATAATGAGGGAGAAGAGGAAAAATTTTTCATCCATGTGCAGCTTCAGGAAGTTTGCACAAAGATTTTTTTTTATCTTCATCAGATCTCTTTTTGTTTTACTTAAGGCAGTAACATAGTATCCATGAAAGACTTCAGTTTTGACATTAGTCAGGTCTGGAGTCGAATCCTGCCTCATCATCACCAGCTGTGTGTGACAGTACTAGTTATGGTGACACTAGCTGCTATGTAGTGGGTTGATTGCAAAAATGATCCAATTCTCAACCTCTCACAATGTGATCTTGCTGTTCCTGGAGCCCATTCTTCTAAGTGAAGTATCACAAGAATGGAAAAACAAGGCCCACATGTACTCACCATTGACTGGTACTAACTGATCAACATTTATGTGCACATATGGAAGTAACATTCACAGGACATTGGGAAGGTGGGGGTGGAGGAGGGGATGGATAAATTCACACCTAATGGGTATGGCGTGCTATGTCTGGGGGTTGGACACGCTTGTAGCTCCGACTTGGGTGGTACGAAGGCAATATATGTAGCCAAAGAATTTTTACCCCTGTAATATTCTGAAATAAGACAAAAAAGGACATCAAAAGAAAAAAAAAAGAGTAGACAACTCTCTTTCCTCACTCCATGAATATGGCTGGCCTTGTGACTTGCATTGGCCAATAGGGTGTGGCAGAAGTGACTTTGGTCAAATCCAAGCCTAGCTGTCATGAGGCCATGCGTGCGTCACTGGGTCTTTTGGTTGCTTGCCACTGTCATGAGCACCAGCATGGGTTAACCTGCTGAAGCATGGGAGGCCACACAGAGCAAAGTGGACAAATCCTGGCCAAGCCGTTCTAGACCAGCTAGCCCACAGCCAACCTAGCAGTGACCTCAGATGGATGAGTGAGCCCAACTGAGGTCAAATAACACCAAGTCAAGATAAGCAAAACTGCCCACACGGCTTATTGATTTGTGAGATGTAATCAATGGTGGTTGTTTTAAGCCACTGTCCTAGTCATTTTGGCTTTCTACAATAAGACACCATAGGCTAGGTGGCCTAAACCACATTTTTAAAAATTTTTTTTTCTTGTAGTTTTATAGGCTGAGAAGTGCAAGATTAAGGTGTCAGCTTCTGGTGAGGGCTCTCTTCTTGGCTTGCTTTCTTCTTGCTGTGTCCTCCCATGGCAGGAAGCAGAGACAGAAAGCAAACTCTCTCCTGTGTCTTGCTATAAGGGCACTAATCCCATCATGAGGACGCTACTCTCATGAACTAATTAACTCCCAAAGGTGTCACCTTCAAATATCATCATGTTTCAACATATGAATGTTGAAGGAACACAAACATTTAGTTTAGAGAAGTCCCTAAGGCTAAAAGTGGCTTGTTTCACAGAAATATCTGACACATACTGTAGTAAATAAACTCCCAAATCTCAGTGGTTCAACACAAGTGAACACTTACTTCCTGCTCACATGGAGTTCGATTGGCAGAGCTTCCTGTAGCATGCGGATCCAAGCTGAAGGATCCTGAGGTAGCTCTGAGCATTCAGGGCAGAGGATGGCAGGGGACAAAGAATGGACGATTGGTGGGAGTTTCGATGGACAGCACCTATGTTTGCTCTGCCCACATCATTGAAACACCTGTATCCTAACACCTTATTAACTAAGTTTTACAACACCTGTATCAAGTGGGCATTGTCTCCAATTTATCGATAAGGAAACTGAGGCAAAGAGAGCTTGAAATAATTAGCTGCTGGTCCACAGCCACCTTTTGGGGTACCATCCTACCTGGTTCCAAAGCCTTGCATTATTAAGCCTCTCTAAACATAATTTGGACCTCACCTGGTGTATCTCAAAGAAGGAAGGGAGCAAAGTAACTGATTTCTTCCTGTCTCCTGTAAACAGGTGCAGAGGAGTTGTCTGAATTCTGCTCACAGGACCAGAGAACTTTGAATGTGTAATGCCTCCTGCAAGCTGTAACTGGGAAGACATTATTACTGACCACTGTTCATTCCTTATGAAGCTACCGAGGTGAACTAAGTGACCATCTGA
Organism: Propithecus coquereli; assembly: GCF_000956105.1. Taxonomy (NCBI): domain Eukaryota; kingdom Metazoa; phylum Chordata; class Mammalia; order Primates; family Indriidae; genus Propithecus; species Propithecus coquereli. The sequence continues at coordinate 4,296,802 of NW_012148396.1, forward strand.
GCTTCTCATCAGACAAACTGCTAGACTCTAGCATGAGACCTACAGCCACAGCCTCCAGTCTCAGCAGGGATCAATTTGGTCTTCTTCCCCTGGGAAGAAAAAATAATATTGGAGCACACTGCTGGCTTGGGATAGGGCTGGGATTCAACTCCAGGTCTGCCTGGCTCCAAGCCTTTGCTCTTTCACTCCACTGCACTGGACGTTTGCCAGCCTGTGCCATGAGAAATGAGAATTTGTTTCTTACAATGGCTGTCCTGGGGCTTCAAAGTCATTTTGGTTTGCTTTCTCCAGTTTTCTTAACACTGTCTACCTGGGAAAGGGATGGGTGATGGGAAAGACATTTCAGAGAAGTTGCCATTGGTTTTCAGAATGATGCTGGCAGTGGCTTGTAAAATGGCCTAAAAGTTGAAGGAATATGGGTCACCTTAGTAATAGAGAAGAGGCCAGGTGATTTGCTGCAAGGATCTTAACTCCCAAACGTGTAATGAATTCAGGTGTCTATCCAGGGAAGGGCAAACAGCTTATTCTGCTTTTCTCTTCTCTGCCTTTCTTGTTTTCTTTCTTCCTGAACCTTCCATCCAGAGAACAGCCACTTCTACCACAGTTAGTTGGGGCTGGAGGTGAGAGTGGGTGGAATAAACTAGAAAATTTCTCTACACATGTTATCCTAAATTTAGTCTCATCTGTAGCTCTCACCCCTCAGTAAGAGCTCCCCAACAATGTTCCTGGGAGGGAGGGAGGTTGCAGAGACTTATTGTTCCACGTTGCAGATACAGGCACTGGGAAAGGGTTGCTCAGAGTTAATGTGGTTTTATAATTTTTCATTCAAACAACAACACTTTTGAAAGTTAAATTGGGCATTATTATTAATTACACCAGGACAGCAAGTATAAACTGGGAGTCTCCTGAACAAAGCAGGACTTATGGTTCACCAGATTCATTGTGGGCTTCCATGGCGCCAGAGCTGAGGTACGCTGTTGAGAAGCAGGAACATAACCTCAGATTAGAAATCAGCTCTGCTGGTGAGACAGCGAATCGGCAGGCCCTGCTTGCTAAGACAGAACCTAGGTCTCTGATAAAACAAGAGGTGGTAGAGAAGCCGGCCAAAACCAGCTAGAACCAAGACGGCCACGAAAAAATCACCTCCGGTTACCCTCACTGTTCATTATATAGTAGTTATAATGCATTAGCAGGCTAAAAGGAACTTCTACAGGCGCTAGGACAGTTTACAAATGCCATGGCAACTCCTGGAAATTACCCTATACAGTTTAAAAGGGAGAGGAGCCCTCGGTTCCAGGAACTCCCCACCCCTTTCCCAGAAATCTTACGAATAATCCTCCCTCTATGTAATATAAAATTAATAAAAAGTATAAAATAAGACCCTGGAAACTCACAAAGTGCTACTCTCTGTTGCTCTGAGAGAGCCGCTGCTCTGCCTGTGGAGCAAGGCTTCCCTCTGTTTCTTTGTTACTTCAATGAACTTGCTTTTGCTTTACTCTGCAGCTCACTCTTGAATTCTTTCCTGCTGAAAGCCAAGAACCCACTTGGCCTTCAGGCCAGACCCCAGTTTGAAGCTGTACTTTCTGTATCACTGGGATAGACTGCAATAGGCTCACGATTTGGAGTCAGTCCTGATGTCTGGTTACGTACTTGGCACGTCACTGATCCCCTGTGAGGCTTGGTTTCTTGATCTGTGAAATGGGGGTTATGATAAACCCCCCGTTAAGAGCTATTGTTAAGATCAAGTGACAAGAACTTAGAAGAGATTTTGTAAATGTAGTTACTCTCCAAATATTCTGTCCCACCCTCAAGTCCTCTCCTGTAAGTTTTATTGCTCTTTTTACTTCCCTAAATTCCTTTGGCATCTTCCATCTGGACCACTGAGTTGAGGACTTGAATACATACTTCCTCATGTTCATCCCTGCTCACCTCTCATGATTTTGGCTTTACTAATAACCTTGCATATGTGATAATTTCTTTCTAAAGTTTATGTGGCATTTTAAGCCCTATTATTCTGATTAATAGCCCCTGCACTTAATAGCTGTGTGTTTTTCAAGAAGTTACATAATCTCTCTGTGCTTCAGTTTCTTCACAATAGGAATGACAATAGCACTTACCTCATCGGGTTATGGTGAGGATTAAATGAATTAATCCATGTCATTCACACTCAGCGTAGCACCCATCACACAGTTCATGCTCTAGAAACTCTCTAGATTTGGTGGTTATTGTTAAAATGGATTTCTCTTCCAGAAGATGCTTATCCCATGGCTTCCAGGACCCCCTAGCAAGGCACCAGGTATCTCTGGGGGTATCTCCACTTTGAGACGGCTCATTCTACGCCATGTCTAAGCACTATATAACTACCTAGTTATTATCTTCCACTCACTCCAGGGAGCAGGTCATTTCCCACCAGGGAATATGCCATTGGAACCCATGGGCAGTCTGTTGTCTCCTCAGAGGACTGTGATTTGTTTGAGACACCACATTTTCAAATAACGAAGGCTGAGTTAATGCAGGATGTGACATTGGAGGCTGGGTGGGACCTCACGGGGGTGATTTGGTCACCAGTAGTTGGGGATGTGAGTGATTATTTGGGCACCAAGTCTCAGCAGAGGGAGCCCATTTGGCTGATTAATTACCCTTGAAAGAGCAGGGAGGTCAGGGAGGGCATGGCTGACAAAGTCCATTGCTCCTGCTGGACGGAGGCCAATTCTGATCCACACTGCCGTCCTCTTTCCCCTCTGGAGGTGGCAGTGGCTGCTGAGGGTGGGGCCACCACATGAGCACTCTGGTTCCTCAGAGGTGGCTGGTCTAGGGAGACAGAGGCCCTGGTTATAATCTTTCCTTTTCCACTACCTCAAAGTTTGACCTCGAGCAAAGCCAGCTCTGTCTCTGGGCCGTAGCCTTCTTCCCTAAAAATGAGGGGTTCATCCAAGATGATTCTAGGGGGGCCTTCCTGCTACAACACTCCTTGGCCGTTAATTTGGGGAACACAGAAACAGCACATTAGCAATCATAGGTTTGGGAATCATCTCTTCAAAGTCTGCCAAGAAGCAAGATTGACCATATGTTAAAAATGATTAAAGCCAGGTGATGGGTACATGGGGATTCATAGTGCTATTTGCTCTACTTTTGTATATGTTGGAAATATTCTTTAATTAAGAAGGTTTACAAAAAATCTTCTAAAACCTTTAAAGTGAATGGCAAGAATGATCGATCGGGTCTAATACATTTGTGAATGACCAGAATTTCTCATGCATCAGCTTTGGTAGGAAGTGGTATAATTCAAGGAAAGTCCCCTTAACAAAAAAACTCTCCCTATCACCCACTTTCATACAGCCTGGGAGCCTCCCAATATCTACTCCTTCAAGAGGGAGCACAGTGTGATGAGAAAAGTATTGATTTTGGGTTTTTTAAAGTTTTTTATTTTGTAATATATATGAGGTTTTGAATTACACAAGAAATACATATTCATTATAGAAAAATTAACAGTTACTCCCTCATACAGATATAACTACTCTTAACATCTTGAGTACTTTATAGCCTTCCAGATCTTTTTCTATGCATATGTTTTAGATTTTGGTTTTGTGGTATTTTGGGTATTTCTTTTACAAAAAATGTAAACATGTTTTCTGAAACTTTTTCTTTAGAGTAGACATAAATTTGATGGTTTAATCACTCATAATGATTTTGATTTTTTAGGTAGGCTTGAATTTGAATTAAGACCTTTTAGGTAATAATTGTAGTGACAGTGGGTTTTGGTGAGGATCGGGTGGCATACAAAGTGCTAAGAAAATGGTAACTCTCATTATGATATCTCAGAAATCCATAATAAAGACACTTTAAAATGACAACATTTCAGAGAAAGGCCCAGCCTTGTAACTGAACTTGGTGCAATTTGCAAGCCATAAAGTGGCATACCTTAGTGAAGATTATGTCCTGATTTCTGGGGGTGGAAGGGCAAAGGGAACTAGCCAGCGGGCTAAAAATAGAGGCAGGAGATGGGTTAGGAGGTGTGAAGAGCTGCTGAGACATTTCCCGAGGTGGCAGCACTGCCCTGTCCATCCTTACAACGTCAGTTTTCACACTGAACCTAAATATATCTCTGTTCCTTTCGTGCTGAAGGAGCTTAAAAGAAACAGGAGATTGCCAAACAAGCATAGATTCTTGTATTGAAGATATTTGGGTTCAAATCCCATACCTGTCAATTCTTAGCTCTGTGAACTTGATCAAAGTCACTTAACCCCTTTAAGACTCATCTGTGAAATATGGGAGTTAACGCATTACTGAGAGCATTAAATGGGAAAATGTCATATTATCTAATTTATGGTAGGTGCTCAATAAATATCTGCACCCTTCTTCTTCATCTATTATGGGCAACTCTGATAGTGCAGGTGTTCTTCCTTTTCTCATGCGGCTTGTGCCCATTAACCATAACACTTCTGCCTGAACTCATTCAGAACATATGTCTGTCTTACCCACCAGATCTCTTTAAATATTTGAAAAAATGATTATGTTTTACTAACCTCCTACTTCTGTCAACCTCTCCCCTCCTCCAGTCTTCACTTTCCAAGGTGAAATTGTAGCAAATTTAAACCAATTCCCATGTGTCTAAGTGTGGTAGATTGTAAAACTGAACACAAACTCTTCTCCTTCTCGTTTCTTCAAGTATATGTAACTATTAAAGCTCTTCCCATCAAGAAGAGGAGCTTTCTACATCCCTTGAAACTAGAGTGGCTCTGTGATTTGTTTGGCCAATGGGGCAGCAACCATGAGACTTGAGAAGCACCTGTTCTCTTAGGATTCTTGACACCCACATGTGAACAATCCTGAGCTGTGGCTCTTTATAGAGCCCTGTAAAGCCAGGATGACCTATTGCAGCTGAACTCTGGAGATGAGAGTCAAGTCAAGACCAGTAAAACCATTCAAGTACCCTGACCCAAATTGCTGACCCACAGAATAGTGAACTAAATAACTAGTTGTTGATTTAAGCCACTAAGTTTTGGGGTAGTTTATTTTGCAAAAAAAAAAAAAAAATCTGATACACCAGACTTTTAGAATATTCCTTCTCCTCTGCCTCCTTGGATACGTCCATTTTGCCCCTAATTTTATTTTTATTTTTTTGGCATTTTTGAACCATCCATTTTCTGGAAACTTTCTAAATTACTGGGTGCTTGGCACATGTGGCTCATTCTGTCTGTTCTTGACTTCTTCCTACTAAATTCAAACCATATGGTATACAAGTACAGATAAATGTCCAAAAAGTTTTTGAAACCTCTTTGGAAACTTAAAAAAAATCTCACCCAAGAGTTTTGCAGTGAAGTCGTGCTTGGCCAAGGAGAAGGGAACTTGAACAGCTTGAGTTCTGCTCAGTCCTTCCTGCAAATGGTAAACGATGCTATACATAGGAGAATTTCTTCTCTAGGTTTGAATTAATAAGTTGGCCTCTACATGACATCCAATGGGTCTGCATAGAATTTTGAAGCTCAAAGAATCCTCAGATTTTCTTTGGTTGAACTCTCTTTCTCTCTCTCTCTTTTTCTTTTTTTACCATTTAAAAGCACCAAGACATTTTTACCATTTATTTTTTTGTGTGTTTGATTTTTTAAAAATTTATTTGTTGAAGTATATATTCATACAGCAAAGTACTTATATAAGTACATATAATAGTTTGATGATTTTTCACAAAGTAAACACATGTGTAACCACTACTCAGGTCAAAACATAAAGCATTAAAATATTTCAGAAGTTCCCTTCTCTGTAACTAATATCTCTCCACCTCCCTGCCCCCAACAAAGACCACTGTTCTGACTTCTATCACCTTAGATAAGCTTTGCAAGTTTTGAAATTTAAGTAAATGGAATCATTCAGTATGGATTCTTTTGTACTTGGCTTCTTGCAGCCTATGCTATAGTTGAGAGTTTCATCTGTGTTGTTTATGTAATACTAATTCATTCTTTTTCATTGCTATATTTTATTCAATTGTATTAATACATCACAATTTATTTATCCATTCTACGGTCATTGGATCCTATTTCTAGTTTTTGCTTAGTGATTATATGTGGCTATAAACATTCTTTTACATATCTTTGAGTATATATCTCTATGCATTTTTGTTAGGTATACAAATTTTAGCCATTCTTGTAGGTGTGTAGTTATATCTCATTGTGGTTTTTATTTGCATTTTCCTTGTGATTAATGGAACTGAGTGTCCCTTTCTTTTTCTATTTATTGCTCATTTAGATTATCCTCTTTTTGAAATACCTGATCAAGGTTTTTGTACATTGTCAACTTTTTTTAATTGACTTGTAAGAGTTCTTTTGTAAGAGATGAGAGGTGGGGATCCAGTTTCAATCTTCTGCATGTAGCTATCCAGTTTTCCCAGCACCATTTATTGAAAAGAGATTCTTT
>NW_012148396.1:4305717-4306633 GCF_000956105.1 Propithecus coquereli
GTGTTGAAGTCTCCTGCTACTATGGCATTATTGTTTATCATGCTATTTAGATTAGACAAGGTTTGCTTTATGTAACTGGGCACTCCTGAGTTGGGTGTGTAAATATTAAGAATTGTTAATTCTTTTTGTTGGATCTTCCCTTTCACCATTATGTAGTGGCTATCTTTGTCCTTTTTTACTTTTGATATTTTAAAGCTTATGTTATCTGAAATAAGTATAGCTACCCTTGCTTTCTTTTGACTTCCATTTGCCTGGATGATTGTTTTCTGTCCCTTGATCTTGAGCCTGAAGGCATCTTTGTGGATTAGATGTGTTTCCTGTAGAAAGTAGATACTAGGCTTGTGGATTTTTATCCACTCTGCCAGTCTATGTCTCTTCAGAGGACAGTTTAAGTCATTCACATTTATTGAGAGGATTGAAATTTGAGGTAGGTTTCCATTCATATTGTTGGGTGAAATCTTGTTGTTTTGTTTTACTCCTTGTGCCATCATGGAGTCCAGATTCTAGCCTTTAACTCTTGAATGATTTTACTTTGGAGAGTGTCTATTGTGCTGTTCAGTGTGTAATGCAGGTCTGAGTACTTCCTGTAGGGTTGGTATGGTCTTTGAAAATTCCATCAATGATTGCTTGTCTGGGAAGGACTTTATTTCTTCCTCAGAGATGAAATTAATTTTGTCAGATAAAGAATTCTAGGTTGGGCATTATTCTCTTTTAGAAGATTAAGGATAGGCACCCAGTCCCTTCTGGCTTGTAAAGTTTCAGTTGAGAAATCTGCAGTTAATCTGACAGGTTTTCCTTTGTAGTTTATTTGTTGCTTTCACCTCACTCCTCAAAGAATTGCTTCTTTTGTGTTTACTTTGGTCAGCCAAATAACTACATGACGTGGTGATTGCCTTTTCACATTGAGTCTCCCGGG
>NW_012148396.1:4307013-4309902 GCF_000956105.1 Propithecus coquereli
TTTCTGTATTCTTCTTGTGGTTTCTTTATGCTGGGATTCTATTTTCTCTTCAATTCCATTGAGTTATCTTACAATCCATATTCAGAATTCTTCCTCTGTCAGTTGAATCATATCATGTAAGTTTGGTATTTATTGATGGAGATCAAATATTTTCTTTTGGAGGTGACTTCTCTCTCTGGTCTTTCATGTTTCCTGTGTTCTTTCTCTGATTCTTTCTTTCAATGATTCTTTCTCATCAGGCTACTTTGTCAAGGACTTGGGGTGCTGGGACTGGTTTATGGACTTAATTCCGAGTCCCCGGAGGGACGTTCCTTGACAATGCTGGGAAGATGTGCTCTGGTCCTTTATTTTCTTAGAGGTGTTTTAGCCTTTTGGGTTATCTCTGACCTGTTGTCTTTACCTCCTGCTACAGGAGATGAGTGAGTTTGGATCCCTTGCTTAGACTCTCAGGAGTTGGATCACTCTTGCGTGTGTGACTCCGCTGCCATCCACTAGTTTGAGATGGAAGATACTGTGTTGGGCTATGAAGTTATCCTGTCTTTTGTTGCTTGTAATTTGTGTGGAGGAGTCGGTTATCAAGGTATTCCAATACCTTTGTATTGAGCTCTAAACCCCTGAATGGGATATATGAGTGTCTCAGTCTTTGGGGAATGTCTTGCCACTCCCAAGGGTTACTTGAGCCTTGTTACCACTTTAGGTGGGGTGAGAAGAGTAACAGGTACCTGTGAGCCTAAGAGTGTATACTTCAAAGTTTTCTTGATCTCCATCTAGGGGAGAGCTGCTAATATGTTATTCAGGGCTCTTTCGCCACACTCGCAAAGCAGCTCCTGATGGGGGGGTGTCAATTGGTGCAATTGCTAAGGATTCTCATCAAGATTTTCCTTCCTCGACCACCAGCCCCAAAGCTGGCAATAGCCTGGGCACCAAGGGCAAGCCCTTGTGTTATGATCTTATTAGATGATTAAAACTAACCCACTGTACTGAGTCAACAATCTTTCCTTTTTTGCTTAGTTGCAAGGTCCCGCAGATTCAAGCCAGTCACACACAGAATGTGACCTTTTCTGCTTTCTCCCTGCCTTCAAGGGCTGAGTCTGTCCTGTCAGGTTCGGTGAGGGTCATTGGCTGAGACTGCCACAAGTCCCAGCCCTGAAAATGTCTTCTTTCCTTTGTCCCCTCCTCCAAGGGCAGCGTCTGCCCTGCCAGAGGGGAAGATAAACCACCAAACTGGGGGATGGGCACTTTCTGGGGCTACCTGGCATCTCATCCAAGGAAGTGGCTACTCTTCTTACTCCAGCCCTCCAAAGGCGGGGTTTGTCTAGTTGGTATGAAGCATCAGGTACTGACAGGTACTGACACTGAGTACAGGACCCTCACTAAAAGCCCCTGACTTCACACGTGCGGGCACTGAGTTCAGGACCCTCGATGAAAACCCTCCCATCACATGTGTGGACACTCAGTACAGGAGCATCACTCATGGCCCCTGGCCTCACAGGTGCAGACACTGAGTACAGGAGCCTCACTCATGGCCCCTGCCTCACGAGTCGAGACACTGAGTACTGGACCCTCACTGAAGTCCCCTGCCCCAAAGGTGCAGACAATCAGTAGGGGCTCCACCCTAAAGGATGCTGACCTCACATGTGCTGACACTGAATACAAGACCCTCACTTAACTCCCCTGAACTTACAGGTGCAGACAATCAGTAGAAGACCCACCCTGAAGGTCGGAGCCCTCACAGGTGCAGACACTTAATACAGACTCCGCACTGAAGGGCCCTGCTCTCACAGGGGCTGAATCTCAGTACAGGTCACACAGTGAAGGCCCTGCCCTCACAGGTGCAGACACTGAGTACAGGACCCTCACTGAAGGCCCCTGTCATCAAAGGAGGAGACACTGAGTAAAGGACCCTCAATGAAGGCCCCTGACATCACAGGTGCAGAAACTGAGTACGGGATGCTCAGTAATGGCCCCTGCCCTCACAGGTACAGACACTCAGTACAGGCCCCACACTGAAGGACCCTGCTCTCACAGGGGCTGAATCTCAGTACAGATCACACAGCGAAGGGCCTGCCCTCACAGGTGCAGTCAAGCTGTATGGGCCGCACCCTAAGGACCATGGCCTTACAGGTGCAGGCAATGAGTACAGTCCACACCCTGAAGGCCCCTAACCTTTCAGGTGCAAACACTCAATACAGGACCCTCAATGGTGGCCCCTACCCACACAGGTGCAGACACTGAGTACAGGACCCTCACTGAAGGCCCTGTTCTTACAGGTACAGAAACTCAGTACAGGACCCACACTGAAAGGTCCTGCCTCTTAGGTGCAGACATTCAGTAGAGGTCCCCCAGTGAAGGCCCCTGTCATGACAAGTGAAGATACTCGGTAAAGGGAGCTCACTAAAGGTCCTTATCCTAATAGGTGTAGACACTCAGTAAAGACAGAATCCTAAAGACTCTACCCTCACAGGTGCAGATGCTCAGACCAGGACCCTCACTGAAGGCCCCTGAACTTACAGGTGCAGATTCTCAGTACAGGGTCCACCCTGAAAGCTGCTTCCCTCACAGGTCCAGACACTGAGTACAGAATCCTCACTGAAGGCCCCTGCCCTCACAGGTACAGAATCTCAGTACAGGACCCTCACTTATGGCCTCTGCACAGACAAGTGCAGACACTCAGTAGAGACCCCAAGAGAGGGCCCTGTCCTCACAGGTGGAGGCACTCATTGCATCCACAAACTGAAGGCCCCTGTCATCCCAGGTGCAGACACTCAATTCAGGTCCCACACTGAAGGCCCTTGTCCTCATAGGTACAGATACTCAGTATAGGCTGCACACTAAGGACCCTGATCCCATAGGTGCAGACACTGAGTACAGGACCCTCATTGAAGGCCC
>NW_012148396.1:4310087-4343124 GCF_000956105.1 Propithecus coquereli
AGGTGCAGACACTGAGTACAGGACCCTCATTGAAGGCCCATGATCTCACAGGTGCAGACACTCAGTAGAGGCCCCACCCTGAAGGCCGTAGCCCTCACAGGTGTAGACACTTAGTACAGACCCCACAGTGAAGGCCCTGTCCTCACAGGTACAAAAGTCCTCAACAAAATTTTAGCAAATCGAATTCAGCAGCATATCAAAAAAATAATTCACCATGACCAGGTGGGCTTTATACCAGGATGCAAGGCTGGTTCAACACACGCATATCTAGGAATGTAATTTGCCTCATAAATAAAAGCAAGAACAAAGACCATGTGATTCTCTCAATAGATGCAGAAAAAGCATTTGACAAAGTCCTGCACACCTTTATGATAAAAGATCTTAACAAAACAAGCACAGGCAGGTCATACCTTAAAATTATCAAGTCCATTTATGATAAACCCACAGCCAGTATCATACTGAATGGGGAAAAATTGAAAGAATTCCCACTCAGAACTGGAACCAGACAAGGTTGCTCACTATCTCCACTTCTATTCAACATAGTAATGGAAGTCCTGGCCACAGCAATCAGGCAAGAGAGGGGAATTAAGAGCGTTCAAATGGGGGCAGATGAGATCAACTCTCTCTCTTAACATATGGAGAAACTAGGATTATGGTACTAAGCTATAGAAAGTGAATATGGAGTAAAAGAACTCCAGGATCCCCAAATTGAAGACTAGTGCCTACAGTGATAATCTTTGAGTTTTTATGGATGGATGTGGCCTTCCTGATTTCTGAGCCATTAGATTTGGTGTGTCTGGTACGGTCTTGGTATGAAGGCGTGGAGGGAAGGAATGTGGCGTTATTATCATCTTACTGGCCATTCACAGAGCTGCGCCCAACTATGAGCCCTTTGAGAGCAGGGATATATTTTATTTCTCATGCATCTGCAGGTATAGCATCATTCTTGACACAGTGTAGGCATTCAGAGTGTTAAATGAAGCCACAGGCTATGGGGCCAGCTCTCACAGTTATTATAGAACCTTGGACGGGTCTTGACAATCCTTAGAATAATAGTTCCTTTCCATTTTTTGACCCTTTATAAGGCAGATGCACACTAATTCCAAATGCAATTATCCAACAGACGCAGAAATGAATAAGACCCAGCTCTTGCCATGGAGGAGCTCATGGCCTACTAGGAAAGACAGATGAACAATTAAATTAATTGTTAACAATTAATGAACAATTAAAAGGGACTCTTGACAGAAGTATTACATCTGAAACCTTGTGAGTAAGAATCTATCTCTCAATGGAAATAGTAATTGGTGCAGAGTTAGCTTCTCCCATCCCGTCACTGAGATACCAGTGAAGTCTGGGATTGGGGACCTGACAGAATCCCCCACAGGCTGGAAAGCCAGGAAAAGGAGAATGGATGAACTCAAAGGCAACCATAAAGCCCATTATTGTTCTTAAATCCCCATTCCCATACTGGGTTATAAAATCATCCCTGAATTTATTTAAATAAGCACTGGTTTTTGAGACAAGTAAGTCTGGGTTTGAACCCAGACTTTGGCACCCACTCACCATCTGAGTTTTCTGAGCCCTGATTCTTTCTTCTTTAAAATGAATACTGATGGCTGGCTCATATCCATGTTCTTTAAACACGTGGCCAATGAACCACCACTATGTGTTTTAAAATTCAAATTCCTGGCCAATATCCTAGAATGAATCTTAAAACATAGCAATGGTGTTCCATAGAGCACATTAAAGTTAAAACATGTTTATTGTTGTAGCAAAGGTTTTGTTGGTTAAAGGAGAAAGGATCGTCAAGATGGGTTAGGCAAGAATATCTATTTACAGAGAAGAGGCATCTGTAAGAAGGGGAAAAGCTAAGGAAAGAGCCGCTGACTGTATCATGTTAAATTGCGATGGGGTGGGGGTACCTCACAGAGTTATGAACATGAGAGGGATATGGAGCTATTTATGCCTTAGGAAGGGCACAAGGGATGGAGGGATGTGTGGCAGACAATGTTGATGTGTATCAAATAATCATGAGCTGATCTGTGAATTTCCCAGATTCCTGTGAAAGTGGGCTGGAGCCATATAATGGGGTTCTGGCCAAACGGATGTGGGCAGAGAATGGTAAGACATGTCTAAGGCTCTTCTTCCTAAAAATTCCTCATCTCTTTCTTCTTCTTCTTTGGAGAGCTTGGAGACCGCATGCACCCCAGGAGGGTACAGACAAAAAGTGGAAGAAGCTAGCCTGACTCACATCAGATTGTGGCATAAATGAGAATGCTCATTGATTGTGTCATGTCCCTGAGATTCCAGGATTTATCTGTTGCTGCAGCAGAGCCTGTCCTGTCCTGACTATCTCAGGGGACAAAACTAGAGACAGAGAGACCAGTTAAGAAGCCAATGTAATAGCAAAGGCTGGCAACAATAACAGATTGAACTGTGAAAGAGACAGTGGAGATGATAATGTAGAAACAAATTCCAAAAACATTGTGGAAATAGCATAGCTATTAGGAGTTTCCCAATCTCCTAGGCAACTTGCCTGGATTAAAGTAACAGCCTTTGACCTGTACCCTTACTTTCACCTGTTCTCTCTTGCAGTCAATTTTTAATCTAACAGTAAGAAGTATTTGATTAAAATGCAAGTAAGATTATGCCATTCTTTTCTTTTTTTTCTTTCTTTTTTTTTTATTTCAGGATATTATGAGGGTACAAACATTTTGGTTGCATTTTAAGTCTTTGCCTTGTTATTCTTGTGTACAACACTAATCAGTTGCTTACCATCTTTCTATAGCGTGAAAGCTGAGGAAGTCCTATGGGGCCGACATGATCTGTTCTCTTGTTCCCCTTCTCATGCAATCTTCAGTCACCGTCCCTTCCCCTGCTAACGGCACCTTGTCCACACTGATCTTCTTGTTTTTCCTTGAACCCACAGGCACACTCATGCCTCAGGGTCTATGCATATCCTGTTCCCTCCACTCGAAGTTCTGTACCTTCAGGATCTGCATGGCTGTCTCCTTCGCTTTGTTTTAGTCATTGTTCACATGTATTTTCAGTGAGGCCTTTTGCGAGTGTTCCATTTAAAATTACATCTCTCTTCCCACTAACACTCCTAACTTTTCTTCATTGCTTTATTTTACTCGACGACACTTAACCCCTCCTAAAATATTATATATTTTACTTATTATTATGTTTAATGTCTGTCTCTCTCCACCAGAATGTAAGGTCCAGAAGGGCAGGATTTTTTTGTCACGTTTTTTTGGTATGCTGCTCTATTCCAAATGCTTGCAACAGTGCCGGTATACAGGAGGCACTCAATAAATACTTACTGAATAAATATCAGCTAAATGAATAAACTAAACCTGAAGACTGTTATGGGGCATTTAAACGTGGGCAGAAGAAAGACACCTTTTAAACAGAGAATGAGCCGTGGGTAGTAAGGTCACAGAGTAGGACTGGGAATGCTTTGTTCGCCTTCAGAGATATTCTTTTTGACAGTTTGTGCCACTAACACAACTTCCTCCCTTGGTCATTTTGGGCCAAGTGGCCAAGAGATCAAATCTGTTGCTTCCTTAAGCACCTTTATTTCTTCCTTATCCTAGCAGCTGCAGAAAGATCATCACTAACTGGTGGTGGTGGTGGTGGGGCAATGTCTCAAGAGCACTCTGAGAATTATACAAGAGAATGTATGCAAGGTCACGTCTATAATGGTGTATAACATATTGCAGGTAGTCAGTTAACCTCCATTTCCTTCTCCACATCTTCATCATTTCTTCCTCTCAGTCTGCCTTTTCTTCTTCCTTCCTCTTTGCTTATTTCAGCTACTCAGTGGTGAATGGATTAAAGACTATATTTATTCCCAAGTTAAGAATGGAGGCTCAGAAATAGGGAAGCAAAGAAGCAAGGAGGAAGAGGAGAAGAAAAGGGAGGAGCAGTTCTGGGAACATTGCTCATGATTAACAGTCGCATGCCACGTCACTGGGTTTAGCTGAGTGTTAGGCCATATAGTCATGGTTAAAAAGATTTAATTCCCAGCTTTAGAAAGGTGATTGTATATTCCTCAATCACTGTGACACTCAGTCTGCATGGACTGTTGAGAAGCCCCACTGTAGCATTCATTGATAAATTCTGCCGTCTCCACCCCAGATTCGATTTGGATGTTGCAAATGCAGAAAAGATGATGAATGTGGGGATGAATCTAATTTCATTAACTGAAGCCTTCATATTCCACACTTCCAATAAATATCGACACAGTATGATGAAAATGCATACAGCTGGTGGCATTTTTCCAGCCCTGTGTTGCCAGTGTCTTATAGAAAAGCCACAACAGGAAGCACTGGATTTAGTGTAAGAGACTTTGGATTTGAGTCCTGGCTCCATCAGTTACTCGCCGGCTGACTTTGTGTGATGAGCCTTGTTGTTTCACCTATAAAATGGGAGATAATATCTGCTCCTCAGGAGATCCAGTGAGAGAAAATGTAGAAAATGCCTGGCATTTTGCCTCTAATGTATAGTAGTGCTTTAAAAATGTGACTTCCCTTTGCTCTCTCACCATGCTCTAATGACTTCAAGACATTCAATGGTTATTTGGTCCACATTGCCAATGAAATTGACCTCATGTGATTCATTCACAGAGACCATTGACCTCTCTGCAGCTGCCTCTTGCCAATGCTCTTCCTAAATAGATGCTTAATATTGTGAGCCCTGATAGGACATTCAGCATTAGGGATAAAGTTCTGAGTTGTTTTCCAGGAGTTGGGGTGGAGTGTTCTGAGCCAATTGCATCTCTTCATCAGATCCTGCTGTGGCTCTTTGTATAAGTCAGGATGGGCTATGTAATGCTGCATTAACAACCAACTCCTAGGACTTGGTGGCTTACAACAACAAGAGTTCATTTCTCACTCATGCTTCATGTTCATAACAGCTTGGTTGTCCCCGTTCCATGCCATCTTCAGTCCAGAATGCAGCCGGATAGGGCTGGCTCTCTATATAACATGGCTTGTCTCATGGAAGAAGTAAAGGAAGCATGGCAAATCATACAAAGGCTCTTAAAGTTTCTTCCTGGAAATGACATATGCTACTTCTACCCATATTTCATTGGCCAAAAAGCCACGTGACTACTACTGAGTTCATCATGGTAGGGCAGTATAATTTTCCCACGGGGTGAGGAAACCTGGGGAAGAGAAAACTAGAAATTTTGTAAGGAATAGTACAATCCCATGTTATTTTTCTAAAATTAAATCATTTATTCCCCCACCTTTACAAGTTCACCATAATTTTGTGCCAGCTGATTTAGCATTACTTGTCATTTTTCTTTAAAAACCAGCATTACTTAAAGAGGTTACCCTAAAAGTAAAAACCAGGGATAACAAAACAATGATATTAAATTCTCCCTGGAGTACATGTGATATTTTGTTACATGCATAGAACGTGTAATGATCAAGTTATGGTATTTAGGATATCCGTCATCCTGAGCATTTATAATTTCTGTGTGTTGGGAATATTTCAAGTCCTTTCTTCTAGCTATTTTGAAATATACAATACATTGCTGTTAACTGTAGTCACCCTGCTGTGCTATTGAACATTGGAACTTACTCCTTCTATCTGACTGTATGTCTGTACCAATTAACCAACCCCTCTTCTCACACACACCCTTCCCAGCCTCTGGTAACTGTCATTCTACTCTCTACCTCCATGAGATCAACTCCTTTAGTTCCTGCATATGAGTGGGAACATTCAATATTGGTCTTTCTCTGCCTGGCTTATTCCACTTGACAAATACTATATATCAATAAAAAAATAACTAGATGCTGAGGAGACCACCAAGAAGTTTCTGCTGAAGACATTGACAGTATTTCTTCATCTCTAAACACGTGGCTGGGGGATGGAGTGGAGGACTCACTGCCTTTCCTCTCCCCCACCACTCCTTTCTCTTTCCTCCCTATCTGTCTGCAGTAAAGAGTTGCCAGTGAGGTCCAGACCATAACTTTATGAGAAGTCAGGGAAGGCTGGTTATATGGACTCCATCAATAGATTCATCTGCACTCTGACTTAGAGCTGCATTTGGTCAGCAGGGAGCTCAGGAAGGAAACTCAAGGGAGGGAAGAGAGTGAGGTAGGGGCACTTTCCCTCCTGGCCCCCTCCCTGCTGGACAGCACTCCTTTACCAAAGACCTCAACTCTCATTGGGACACCCCTTCCATGCAGCTACCATCTGTGGATTCTGTAACTTCTTCCTCCACCCCTTTGCCTCTTTGGCCTTGGGGGTGGTAACTGCTCCCTACTTTTGCTAGCTCTTGGGTTCTGCAACATCTCCTATTGGTTTCCTTCCTACACATGGTTCCATTATTAAACTTTCACACACAAGCTTGCATGGGCCATTGCTTCTCTGCCAGGACTCTGAATGATGCCTTCAACTCTGAACCATGATTGGTTCAGAGTTATTTCAGGGCAGGTTAAAAGTATGCCATGCTTTTGCTTCATTCTTTCCATCTCAGGGCCTTGCTTTCTTATTACTTAATCTATTATCTTTTCGTGTTGATCTTAACAACACTGTAGACTACAACATTGCAGCCTTAACACCATGGTACTTTAAATGATGTAGCTACAAGGCCATCATGTTTAGAAAATACGCTACTCACCATGTTGTAATGACTGGGACACATAATTCCTGGCTGACTTCTAATGGTCAGGCGGGTCTGTGATGGGAGTGAGTTGACTGAGCTGAGAGGATCAGTGACCAGGTGGACAGAGAAAACACACTTTTTGATAGTCTAAGTGTTGGGACAGGGCTAAAACTTGTGCTTAAAGGAAAAGCTAGACAGCCCAAGTCAAGGATGGAGCCTCCAGTTTCAAGCCTCAAGGGCCCTCCTGTTTTAACTGCAAAATGTACCATTTAAAAGAGCAAGATTTCCCAGCGGTTCCTGGAGGGGGCGGTCTTGCTGGGGGAGGGAGGATGGGATGATGCCTGGGAAACTGTCAAGCTCACTAAGCCTCCATCCCACAGAGCCCCGTGGGCCCAGGCCCCAGTCCTGGGAGAGGTGGCATGTCTCCCCTTGATGCTCAGTCCCTTGTCACCAGAGCTCATTATCTGCTCAGTGTGAGTCACCCATGTCCCGCTCAGCAGGCCTCACACCCTGGAGCTGGAGGAGGCTCTGCAAGCCTCCCTGGTGGGAGGACTAGGAGCAGGCAGGGCCTCAGGCCTAAGCCTCCTGGGACCCAGGAGGAACTTTGCCTTTTCTTTTCTGTTTAGAGAGACCTGTGGAACAAGAGAAGGGAGAGGAAGGAGCAGGAGAGTGGGAGGAAGAACAGCTGCATGTCGGTACCTGAGCTCCTGCCCCTGGAACATTCGAGTCACTGCACATCAGAGTGGAAAGGAACCTAGGAGATCACGTGGCCTCTGATTCACAGAGGAGAAAAGCCGGCCCCCCTTAGACCCTTTTCACATTGTACTAATTACAGCTACAGCCTCACCCACAGCTCCTGCGGGGCTGGTCTCCAGTGTCTGCCCCCACCCTCCAGCCTGTCACCCTGGTTTCTGCCCATTCCGCCGCTAATCGTGGTTGCCTCCAAACTCCATTCCCTCCACTGCCCCATCTGGCTCATCCATCCCACTGCAGCCAAAGCAACTCTAATGTCAGATCCTCCCAAATACCAACCACTCTCCCTGCTCTCATACTCACCTCATGTCTGTTCCTTAGACTGGGGGGTCCTGGAGAAAAAGCCATGCATCTCTATTTCCTAGTCCCTGGCATGGTGTTAAAACAGTGGTTTTCAACTAGAGGTGATTGTGCCCCCACGGGACATTGAGCAATGTCTAACAGCATCTTTGGTGTCAGAACTTGGGAGGTGCTACTGGCATCTAGTGGATAGAGGTCAGGGATGCTACTAGACATCCTGTAATGTACAGGACAGCCCCTACAACGAAATTGGGAAACTCTGTTAAGCCCATGGTAGCTACTCCATTAATGTAGTAACTCCAAAATTGGGGCACTAGCTGTCCACTGCATGTTTTACTGGGTGCTTGCCCAGTGTTGTCTTGAATCTTCCTGTCAGCATGCCATGTTTGCATCATGTGAGGGTGAGGATGTGCCGTCCTTACACCATGGCACCCTGGCACCTAGCACCATGCTTGGCTCAGACAGGGTCTTGGTCAACGTTGGAAGAGCATGCAGCCCAGAGACGTCAGCAGCCTGGAAGTGCCCGGGCTAAGACTCACTGCCCATGCTCTCTCCATGACGCTAAGCCAGGCAACAACTGCCTTGGCTGTAACATTCACAGGCTCACCTTATCTTTAAAGATGCAGGTGAAGTAAGTTTTATTCCACCCCCTTCAGCGATGGGGACATTGGAGTATGGGGGCCTCAGTGACTCATCTCATCTTCCAGGAAGTCAGGGGTGGGATCTCACAGTCTTTTCAGAGGAATGAATGGGTGGGTGAGTGATGGGGGTGGGCTTGGGCATTTATTACTTTTGATGCTGAGATGAATAGCATTTTTCCCTGCCTGCCAGTGCCTCTTGACTAGAAACTAAAGCAACCATGGTGGAGTCCTTTGTTAACATGTATATGGTGGGATTGAGGTGGGGGTGGGGGGAGGAGATTGTCCAGTTAACTGGGGGTTCGCAACAGAGGCTCTGGTTAACTGTTTTCCCATCATTTCGAGTCTCAGGAGTGATTTTAGAGAGAGCCCTGAACTTGATTCAGCAGATCTGTGGACAGAAGATTGGACTCTGCCACTTTTTTAGTGGCTTTGACCAAATTACTCAAACTTACCTCTCATCATTCTCCTTATTGGTTAAGTGGAGATAATGTCCAAAGTTGTGAGGCACAAGGGAGGTAAGGCATGTGAAAACTCCTGTAATGTCTAGAGCTCTATCCGATGTGTGGGGCTGGCATGATGAGCTGATCTTTGCATTCGAAAGTGATTCTTAGTTATGCTAAGTGAAATAAACCAGACACAATAGGATACACAGCACATGATTCCACTTCTGTGAAGTACTTGGAGTAGTCAAATTCTAGAGACAGAACATAGAATCATGGTTATCAGGTGCTGGGGAGGGGGGGATGGGAGTTATTATTTAACAGGGACAGACTTTCAATTTGGGAAGATGAAAAATTATGGAACTGGATGGGGGTGATGGTTGCACAACACTGTAAAAGTATTTAATACCACTAAATTGAACACTTAAAATGGTTAAATTTTATGTTATGTACATATTAGCATAATAAAAAAATCAGATTGAAAAAATTGATTCTTGATTTTCTGAAAGGATTTGTGTGTTTGGTCTTGTAAAATAGAAATATTAATCCAGGTTTCATTGGATTTTCCGATGCAGAGCTTCCTTAGCTATGTGTAGGTGCTGGTCTCCAGAAAAGCTGCCTGCAAAGGTGTAGGGACACCCTTTCACTAAAAAAGAACCAAGGACAAAGGAAAGGAATATTCACAAGGATCAGAAACCAAAATGTCTTTTGGGCATCAGTGCGCTTGCTGCTCAAGCAAGACACATCTGTTTCACTTCGTACAGCTGCATCTGCACAGCGGCGTTTGGACCAGATGAGTGATGGCTGGAGGGCTACAGCAGTCCCACAGCCACACGTCCGCCCACCTGGGGTTGCTTTGGGCTTGGCACACAAGTGTGTGTGGCGTGAATGCATAAATAAGCATACACATTGAATGGGAGGGGCTGGAGTCATGCCTAGTGCTGAATATCAGGTTTGCTGCTGCTACCTGACTCCTGGGTTCGAGTCACTTACCCTTTTTGAGATTCAGCTTCCTCATCTGTAGAATGGGGATAACAATAGTGCTTAACTCAAGTTCATTGGCAGGAGTAAGTATGGAATGTGATAAGCTTACGATAACTTATTTATTGATATATAATTGCTAAGCAATTACCAAGTATCAACATGGACCCTATACTCAAGATTCTTCTCTGTTAAATACGGTACAAAAGATCCAGGTCTTCCAGGAGTATCCCGTATGACCAGGGACTGTGCTATCCAGAGATAACACACAAGACCCCATTTGACCGTGGCTGTCCGAGGTGGGGCAGAGAACACAGGACTGGGTTTTGGTTCAGTCTTTGGCTCTGCGATCTCAGGGATTCCACTCTCAGTTGTCAAGAGGGCATGACGTTCCTTTCTCCTCTCAGCTTGGCCCTCAGAAGTGTGACTTTTAAAGGAGATAAAAATCTGTAAGAGGGTTTTGTGGACAGTAAAAGCTGTGAGGTGTGAGTTTTCATCATGTTAGGTACTGAGTTAGGGGGTCAGGACATAATGAATGTCTTTTGTGCCTCGAGTTTTCCATGTTTGTCATGGGAAATGAGGGTCCATTCCCCGAGAGGCTGGGGGTCCAGGTGAGATTGTTTCTCATGAGCTTCTGTCCCTGGAATAGCAATGTCTCCTAATTTCTCAGGAGAAAGGCTCTGCCTGTTTGCAAGACAAGTCTATAATTATAATTTTGGTATGGAGAATAGCATGACTGAAGCTTAAAGTGGCAGGCGATGTGGGTTGGTACACCTTGGTTTCTTTCCCAGAAAGTCCTCAGCTAGGTACAACACACCTTTGATGAATGTACAGTAGAGTTTTTTCTTTCCTTGATTTCAAAGACCTCATTAATGCATTCAGAATCTTAACTAACTCTATTTTCAGCCACAGAGCATGAACCTGAAGCTGAAACTTTTCTGGCTCTTTCCCTCCCCACGCGACTTTCTTTACCAGCCATTCTCAAGTTCGGTCCTATTAACACAGGCGAGGTGATAACAGCAGGAGGGCGGAGGGCGAGCGGGAGGTGAGGGTCTGCTGTGCATGTGGTGCTCTGCAGATGCTAGAGTTTAGATTCTTAGACACCCTGGAAGGTTTCCACTATTATTATCACTGATTCAAGTCAAGTGGCCAGAACTGAGGGCAGTAAAGTATCTTGGCCAAGACCGCGTGGACAGTGAGAGACTGGCCTGCGAGCCAGGGTCTCATGGACACAGAGCCTGGGCCCCTTCCATCGCAGCAGACGGCCTGCCAGGCCTCCGCGGCTGGGGCGAGTGGGGTCGGGGGAGGGAGTGAGGGGACACATCCAGTGGGATGATCTAAACGAAAGGCTGGCAGTAGAGACAAAGTAGAAAAGCACCCCAGACAGTCTGGGTTCAGCTGCTTAAAATAGGCGAAGAAATTCTCCGGCTAATGCATAATCACCACAGGGATTAATGCAGCTCTGCTCCTTGGGGTTAATTTATACTTCATGAACCCCTATTAGATGAGATTTCTGAAATGCATAATGGCACGGGGCTCGTTAGGGATGTTCATAAAAGCCTGGTATGGGGAGAAAAAAGGGAGCCTGGTGCCATGACACTGGCCCAGAATAACCTGGGCAAGGCTGCCTTTGGAGGCAGGTGGAGAAGTCGGCCTCTGGCCTGCAGGGCTGTGCTTCTGGCTCCTTCTGCCAGCAGGGACTTCATGCCTACTGGGTCCATTTGGCATTGCAGGAGAGCAAAGAGCCTGGGTTCTCATCAAATCCCAGGATTGTAGAACCAGAATGGACTTAGGGGTCATCTTGTCCAACCCTTCTCTGCCTCTCACTGCTGGACAGATGGAGAAACTGAGGCCCGGAGAGGCTTTTTCCTCATTTCTGGGTACAACCAAGCACCCTTCAGTTCTGTCCCATCACCTCTTGCTCCCACCCGCTTCCTTCGCTCAGCACTGATCCTGCATCCTGACTCGCCCCAGGAAGACGCTGCTCACTCATTTGTTCATTCACCCGTTCACTCACCCATTCGCTCAGAGTGAACTCATTACTACCTTCTTACCAGGTGCTGTGCTCAGCTCTGGAAAATGTAGCTGAATAAAACACTGATTTGCCTGCAGAGAACTCAGTCTAGTGTGCAAGGGAGAGTTACAAACAGTGTTTTCTTCTAGCTCTTTCTAGTCAATGAGTCTCTGCTGAATAATTAAAGTATCTCCTAATTAGTTGCCTTCTCCAGTTTCTGTCTGTCAGTTTGGGAAACATGCGCTGTCAGATTAATCTTCCAGAAAACAGCTCTGATTACTCAAAATCCTCAGTGGTTCCCCATTGCCTATGACAAAATCCAAACTCTATTCCACTTTAGCTCTCACAGCCCTCACATCCTGGACAGTATGGACTTCTCGGTTGGTCCTGGAGCGCACACTCTGCTGTGGTTCTTGCTGGTCCTCCACCCGGTGGGCCTCCTTCCCCAGGTCCACTTAAGGTACTCAGTCTCACTCTTCGAGGTGCACGCATGAACATTTCCAGCAGGGGAGATCCCTTGCATTTCTGAACTCTTCTCTGAAATCTGCTCAGCTTTCGTTTCTGTCATTCCTGGAGTCCTTAGCTCATACTTAAGCCCTATGTTCCTCAGTTTCCTTAACTGTAACATGGGAAACCATGACACCCATGCCCCTCATTGTGAAGATGGAATGTATAGGTATGTAAGCTATAGCAGATCAACTGGCTTAATAAATGTTAGTCATTGGAACAATTATTTATCATTATGGAGTTTTTTGATCTAGTGTCATATCCATTTACTGTTACAGTTTGCAGCACCTGTAGGCTGTTCCTTCTGTGTCAGTGAGACCTGGTATCTGACTGTCAAATGAGCAGTGTTGTTTCAGATATTGGACCATTCACTGAAGAAAAGTGCCCTGGATGCCTGTGATGTCCTTGGGGCTGAGGACTCACAGGGAGGAGGCACAGGCTTGCCCTCCAGTGGCTCACAGTCTGGAGGGCAGATAAACATGTAGCAGGAGTTCGGGCTGCACCAGGCTGGAGGTCAGAGAAGGGACAGGGTACTGAGGGTCCTGGGGGATTTAACGGGGGTTCATTCTGCTTGGGGACAGCAATAATCATGGCTAACCTAAAGAGAAGGTAAATGTTGGTTTTTTTTGGTGTTGTTGTTGTCACTTAAAATTTGGCCAAGCCTCCAAGGTTGAGAACAAGTGGTATTAAGTGGTCACAGACTCTAAAAGATGATGATGGATATTCTGTGAAGAACATGCTAAGGTGTGGCCCCCATATCAGTCCAAAGGCCCTAACCCATCCCTCCCCTCGGGGGCTGGAAATTCAGCTGGGAGGCCGGTCAGGAGGGGGTGGAAAGCAGGGCTTCTCCTTACAGAGCATGCAGGGCTGGGCAGGTTCCTCCCCATGGGGCAGGCAGGCAGTCTTCCCCGCCGTATGGCAGATGTGGGAGGGTGCAGGCTTCCCTCTAGTATGCCAGGTGAGGGAGAGAGGACTTCCTGAGTGCCATTCAGAGAGTTGGCCCCTGGCCCTTGGGGGATGTGGGAGCAGCACCGGGAATGGAATGAAGGACATGTGAAGAGTGCAGGGTGAGGGCATCAGCTGTGGGCCCAGGGCATGTCCTGGAATGGTCAGCAGGAAGCCAGGGGATAAGAAGACTTCAGAAGCTACAAGCTAGAAGTGGCATCACCCAAGCTAGGGGACTGCATTTGCAAGAGGCTCACAAAATAGCTCCATGAGGGAAGGGGTGAGCATTTAGGTACTGCCCCACTGCTGCACGCTGTGATGGGTGGCACCTAGAGGCAAAAAGCACATATTCTGCCCCTTTTCTCTCCTCACAGGAGTTCCCTTCCCTCTTCCCATCTGGAGGATCCAGTGGAAGCCTAGACAGAGGAGGAGGGGGAGGAGGAGGAGGGGGAGGAGGAGAGATAGTGATGAAGCTGGCATTGCCCCTTCCCCAGGATGTGTGTCTCAGCCCAGGACAGGTGGCAACTGGGGAAGAGATGTTTTAAATAGGATGAGGCTTTAAGGCTTTGGTGTTAGACTGGACATTTTAGCAATAGAAAGATGAAATGATTTGCTAGAACCTAAGAGCTGTCTGGAGAATCAGAGTCCTTCCCTCCCCCAAATGGGGGAAGTCAGTCAACCCAGGGGGAACGAAAGGCAGTGGTGGGGAAGAACAAAGCCACTCTCTGAACATCCCTGCCATCCAGCATTCTCAGCCACAGTTACACCCTCCGAGCCAGCACCTCTGGGGCGACCCGCCAGGCTGGACCTTCACCTGCAGCAGTTCACTCAACCTTCACGCAGCCTTTCAAAGGGGGTTCCATGACCCCAATCCCCACATAGTGGATGAGGACACAAGCCCAGAAAGGTTAAGTAGCTTACCCAAAGGGAGACAGCAAGGAAGAGATGAAACTGGGTCTTGAAGACAGGGATGACTGTTATGTTCTATTGTACAGTGAGGAGGCAGAGGACCACACAGCACCCAGGGGAAGGCCAGCCCCTTCCTCCAGGATGGAACAGAGCCTTGTTTTGAGATAGGGCATTAGAGCAGAGAATGATTATAAGGTGCAGAGCAGCCGAGCTTCAGCCAGAGACCAGTCCACAACCTCCTGGAGCAAATGGGAAAGGGTCCCGTTCAGAGCAGGTACTCAGGTACTCAGGTACACCAGTGACAGGTGCACCTGTGCAGTCACCTGTTGAGAATTTGTGAGGCCCTGACCTGGTGTCCAAGAGGGAATAGATTATAGCTGAAACCTTCTCTAAAGGGCAGCTTTCTCAGCTGGCAGCACCTCAGTCAGAGCTCAGGACAAAGGGAATAGGTAGCTAGACGTCACTAATGTCCATGGGAAAGGGATGGGCTCATCTCTGGGCTGGGAACTGGAGGCTGCTAACTGCCCGGGTGTGCAGTGTCAGCTACAGGGAAGCAAACACAGAAGGTTGTCAGGGAAGAACCTGGTGGGAGGGATCAGTCCTCCAGCAATTGCTTTGGAGACCTGTTCCATCTGCAGGGCTGGGAGAATGGCAGAGCTAGCCTTCGAGGGGTCCTTAGAAGGGCCCAGGATGCTGTTTATTTACTGTTCCTCCAGGAGGTCAAAGTTGACCATCCCCTTTTGGAAGAAAAGAAAAGGAATGAACCTTAGGAGGGCTAAGAAACACACTCAAAATGACCCAAGTATTTAGAAACGGAGCCCAGATCTGGACTCTGGTCTGTCTGACTCCAAAGCCAGTGCCCTAGACTTTGGGGTGAGGAAAGTCGCCTCCGTGTGTCACCTTTTGGCTTAGCTCAAGCTGCTCCATCATCAGTGACTTCAGAGGTGGGATGGCCTCTGCAAAATAGTGACTCAGAAGAAGGGAGAGAGATCAGCTGGGCCCTGTGTGGGACCAGCCTGACTCCCAGGTCTTGGGCCAGGCCTCAGGCCACAGAACTTGGGCCACAGGGCTGACTAAGGAGCACTCTGTCCTTTCTCAATTTTTGTACATGCTGCTGCTGGGGCCTGGAGCAACAGCCTGCACTGTTCCTTCCCCCCAGCACCCATCCCACTCCCCCCCCAGCCCACTCCTATGAGCTTCAGCTTTCACTCTCTCCAGAAAACTCCCTTGACCACATGAATAAGCAGAAGCCCCCCACTTGCACCCCCACAGCTGCTGGGCGTCCTACTCTCTTAGTATGTCCTGCACGCCATCATCACTATGTATTTACTTGTCTGTGCCCTCTACTCGGCCACAGATGCTGGGCCTGTCTTATACTTCCATAGCATGTTGCATCACCCACTCTGTTCCCCACATTTAGCTTGTGGTGACAATGATGGAAACTCTTTACTTGCTCTTGTTCTAACCTAGGAGGTTAAGTAACCTGAGGGCACACAGCTATGAAGAGGCCAAGCTGAGATGGAAGGGTCTCTGACTGTTATCTGTGAAGTGAGGAGGACAATTCCCTCCCCTGCTTAAGGTTAAATCAAATGTGGAAGCAAAAGTGAGCGATGCCTTGGAATGCTGGAGGGAGGTGGACGCAGAGGTTGGGATGTGCTTGGAAGGAGTCTTGGGCCCGTGGCCTCTGGGGTCTTCAGTGTCTCTGTTAGGGAGACGGATAGCAGCAGCCCCTCCCCAGAGTCCTCTCCTCTTCAGTGCGGTGGGCTCAGTGGGAGGCTTGGCAACAGCTATTTCCAGGGATTTTGCAGCCCTTCACTGAAGTACTTTTAGGCAAAGCAGCGGCTGTTGACACTGATACTGCAAGCACTGGAAAGCCCATGTGTCAAAGCCCGAGAAAGCAGAGACGGAAGGAAAAAAGCTGGAGAAAGATGCACCAAGTGATTGGGTCATCGCAGCACCACTGAGTGAAGCACTGCATTTAGGGGTGGCTGGGAAATGAGGCTTCAGGGAGCAGAGGTGGGGTGGGGTGAGGAGAGAAGCTACTGGACTTGGGGAACTGCAGCCTTCAACACACGGCTGCTGTGAGCCAAGCCCTGGGGGACAGGAGATGGAAGGGATGTGAGTGTAGCCCCTGAAGAGCCCTCAGATGAGTCGGGGAGTCAGGGAAATGAACGGAGCATGACAGCCCAGAGAGCTAAGCAGGGGAACATGGGGAGCATGGGAACTCCAGGGAGCTGCAATTAAAACAGAAGAATGCAAATAATTCTCAGCCTGGGCTGCATATTAAAATCACTTGGGGAGCTTTTAAAAAATACTGTTGCTCAGGTCCCATCCCAGACCAATTAATTCAGTGTCTCTAGTGGTGGGACCTGAGCATCAGTATTTTTTTTTAAAAGCTCCTTAGGAGATTTTGTTTTTCAGCAAACCTTGAGCAAAACACTGGGTGGAGGGATGTGGAAATGATTCTCAGAGGAGATGGAACTTGACCTGGTCTTTGGCAGTGGGCAGGAGTGATACGAGGTGGTCTGGGTGAAGGGCTTTCCTGGAGGAAGGGCGAGGCACGTGTAGGGGTGCAGAGTGGCCATGACAGGGCACAGGAGAGGAAAGGTGGTTTGCTCTGCGTGGCTGGAGAGGAGTCATGGCCTGAGGTAGGGCTGAGTAGCAGTTTGAGAGTGCGTCAAGAAATGCCTTCCTCCTGTGCTCAGCCAGAGTTTAAGGCTTCCTGAAAGCTTTGGGGAAGCGTGGAAGGATTTTAAGCTGGGCATGACACCACCAAGTGTGTGATTTAGA
Source organism: Propithecus coquereli (assembly GCF_000956105.1). NCBI lineage: Eukaryota > Metazoa > Chordata > Mammalia > Primates > Indriidae > Propithecus > Propithecus coquereli. Next base: position 4,326,987 of record NW_012148396.1, read on the forward strand.
GGGCCAGGCCCGCGGAAGTGTGGAGGGTGAGCAACAGGGGCGTCACGACACAGTGTGAACAGTTAGGAAGTCAGTGTGAGAGTCCGAGTGGGGAGCGATGAAGGTCTGAACTGAGGAAATGGAGGCTGGAGTTGAGAGGAGAGATTAGACTCAAAAGATATTGAGGAGTTAGAAAAAGCAGGACTTAGACTATGTTATGCTGCAGTAACAAACAAATACAGATTTTGGGTTGTCTGACGACAAAGATTTGTTTCTGGATCAATTGTTGTCCATTTGCCAGTCAACTGCATCTCCAACCCATGTGGTCTTGCTTCCGGAACTGAGGCTGAAGGCGAAGCTCTGTGCAGGCTTGCAGCAGAGGCCAAGAGAAATAACAGAATGATGAAAGGGCCCTTGGATGGCTACTGTTTAGCAGTGGCACATACCATCTCCATTTATGCACCATTCACCAAAGGAAGCCCCCTGGCCAAGCCTGGCCTTAATGTGTCAGGAAGTATAATTCTCTTGCAGGGAGGAGCAGCAAATATTTGGAACAAAGAAACAATCTACCAGGAAGTGCAGGAGAGAGAGGGAAGAATCTATAGACTACTGAACCCAGTGGCTAATGGTGCGTCACCCTCTGCTGGACTCAGATCCCTCAAGGACAAAGGACATCTCTCTTTGCATCTGTGTGCTATGAGCTGCACAAGCTCTCCGTGTTTCACATGGCAGCTCTGCTTCAGACTGCAGTGGCCAGATAGCTCTGTCTCATGTGTCCCTCATCTTTCCCCAGGACCAGTGGGCTAGCTGTTGGACGCTCCTCTCGTGGCAAATGGCAAAAGTACAAGAAAGCAAATGGAAAGATGCGAGGCCTCTTGAGGCCTAGGCTCAGGACTGGGGCTTTGTCACTTCTGGCATTGACCAAATGAAGTCACGTGGTGGGGCTCAAAGTCAGGAGATGGGGAAGTACATGCTCCCCACAATGAGGGCGTGAAAAATGAGGCCATGTGCGTGGTGCTGATGGTGAAACCAAAGGTCCAGTCTGCTCCAAGTTCTGATACCTCTTCCAGGCAACACGTCTTTAAACGTGGCAGCCTGGCTCCATCCATGCTTGGCTTCTCTGTTCCCTTCAGTCATTTCTTACTACAGAGGTAGCCTGGAGTTCTGGACTGGGAACTGGATGTTCCGGGAGAATGGAATATGTCCCTTCCAGCCCATAGGGTCACAGGTCACAGGAAGAACCAAGTGAGATTGTTATGAAAGTATTTAGTAAATTGTGTTGGGCCACACACGTTATTAATAGATAGTTTTTCATGGCATGAGAAATAGTATTTTATCATCCCAGACCCTCTAGTAATGATATGATCTCACATGTTCACAACTTTCTGGACCTAATATCCAGCTGTGGCCTCATCTGTGTGCTATCACCTCTGTGCTATGCCTGGAAATTTTCATGCATTACGCACAGTCCTGTCCTGCTTCCAGCAATGCGGTGCTGGTGGGAATGCAGACGTGCTGGAGGAAACGAACACATGTTTTTGGCCTGTAACTCCTTTTCTCCATCTCTAAAGCCAGCAGCAGCAGGTCTCTCACACTTGAAATCCCTCCTGTCTCTTCTTTCCCTGCTGCATCTTTCTGACTCTTCTGCCTTCCTTTCTCATGGTAAGGACTCATGTGGCTCGATTGGACCTACTGGGATAATCTGAGTCAGTCTCGCCACTTCCCTGTCCTAACCAGATGGTGGAGGTATCAGTGGTGTGAAAGGCACTAGCTCCAAACGGAGAACCAGAGCGCAGGGCCTAGGGATGGAGCAAGGTGTGCCCCTCCAGCAGAGAGTGCTTCCCTTTGGGAAAACGATTCCTGTTGTGTGACTGGGCCCTGATGGAGATAAAATATCTCACCACAAGACACAAGTTGCTATGTAACCAGGACTGGGTATCTTGAGCTGGGTCCTGTGTGACTTGCTGAGTTAGAGCATCAGGCAGACCCAGCACTGATCCTCTGGGAGCTAGATGACATCTATCCAGGACTGAGCCTGTGCAGAGGCAGAGGGACAGGGAAGGAGCATGAGTAGGTTATGTGGGAACCCATGGCCCCCACCTTCCTGCCATCAGCATTCCCCCCTCAGCTCAGGCCTCTGGCTGTCTGGGAGAATCCCATCCAACCAGTTGAAGGAGGAAGAAAAGCCTGAACTTGGCTTTGGTATTGGTTGACTCAGATGTGGCTGCAAACTAGAATTGGTAACCTCACTTAAGCGTGGCCCTGAGAGCCAGTGGTAAGGGAAATCCTCCCAGTGCGCAGAGGTTCAAGTAGTGCACCTGGTTATCTGCTTTGTGCAGGAAGAGAAGTGGCCTGAGGTTAGAATGCATAAACATTCATGGGCAGTGGCAAACGGCCCCAGTGGTCAGGGGTCTGGAAGGAAAGCGATTGGAAAATCAGGGCAATAGAATCTCGGTAGAGGCATGAAATGGGTATATGGGAGTGGGCTCGACCTTTGAGGATCTTTGTCTTATATGCTAAGGCCCACCAAAAAGCACACACCGTGGAAGAGGCACTAGACAATCAAGGACACAAAATGACAAACCTGTGTGACTTTGGCCTGCCTCTGTCATTGTCCACTGCAGGCTGGCAGGATGGGAACATGAACAAAGTGGCCTGGCCATGGTGCCTGAGATGAATATCACACCTGGTGTGTTACAGCTGAGAAGTGCAAGGAGGGGCCTGTAGTGGGCATGGAAATGACCCCAGACCCTTCTTCAAGAGAGGGCTTGATGCCCAGCTGGGGGCTGTGAGGTCAGTGAACCTCATAGTTGCAGAGAGCTACTTCATCCTAGTCATGTCCTTCCTGGGAAGTCCACATCTGTGACCGACGGGGCAGGGCTATAAAGGTCCAGCCAGTTTGTCCTGATGCAGGGTGACTCAGATGGGCCATAGTCACTCTATAACTGCCCCCATGATTGGCAAGACATTGACAGGCCTGCATCCCAGTGTGGCTGCCCCCTCTGCCCACCCTGTCTCCTCCCCGCTCCTGTTTCAGGTACGATTCCTCTACACAGCTTCCACACCAAGCCCTGCTTCTCGGGAAACCGGCATGTGAGATGTACAGATAGATATTAATAGACAGATGGATGTGGACATAGATGGATGTAGACATAATTGAAATGATGAAAGGTTAAAGGAAAAAAATACTCCTTCGGTACCACACACTTTTCCCGTTTCCAGGGTACTTGTTGTCTGGGGCCTAATCCTCTCCAAGTGTCTGAGCTTGTGACCACAGACACTCAAGGCACTTGGCTTTGGGTGCAAACATACCCCAAAAATGACTTCTTCTGACTCCAGGGAAATGGGAGGCTTCTTAGCTGTGAACATCCACAAAGGGACAGCAGCTTTTCCTCATCCAGGCCTGCTTTCCAGAGGGTGTCATTCACTGCACTCAGGGAACGTCTGGGTCAGCAGGGAGCTGTACTTAGCTCATTTCACACATGAATAAACTGAAGTTTCTTGTGCAGAGTCTTCAGGGAGTTTTACACTTGGGAGCCCTCCTGGGGCCGCTGGTCAGGTCCTTCATGAGCACCCCTTCTCCATGGCTCTGCTGCAATCTTTTCCCTGTGGAAAGATCTTCGTCATTCTGACACAGGTGAGTCAGTCAGGGAACAGGTGGGACATAGAGAAACAAGCAGGGCAGCCAGTCCACTGGATCTGGGTCTGAGCCATAGCCCTGCCACTTGCTGTATGACTTTGGTCAGTGCCTTGACTTCTTTGACCTTCAGTTTCTTCCTCTCTGCAAGGGCGTGCTAATAGGAGAGGCTGTGAGGGCTGAATTCAACATTGACCACAGGGCCCCATGCTGGGAGCCAGGGCTACAGTCTTGTCCAGACAAGCTGGGTGTCCGGTACACAGCCCCTTGTCCACCTCTGACTCCAGCTCCAGCAGTAGTGGGCAGGTCTGAGCTTTCAGACTCACCTCGTAAGCCTGGAAGTGCACAGGCATTAACTCCCTGGGAGGTCCTGCAACCAACAGGAGAAAGGAACTGGTGGGCAAAAACTCCCGCTCTACCCCTGTTCTTCAGAGGACAGGTCTGGAAGGTGTCCCGGACACGTCAAATCAAGCTCCTGTTTTCCATAGCAGCAACCTTGAAACGCACCCTGGTATTGGCTTTTCCCTGTCCCTATCTCATTCTCCCTGATTCCACACCTTTCTTTCAAGAATCATCTCCCAAACAAACTACCTGCACTTATTGTCTTTGTCTTGGGCTGTTTGGGGGAAACCCACAGGCCAGGTGTTCATGGGCTGGTTGTGCGGTCAGGTGGGTGTGCAGGTAAACTCAACATGGTGAGGCACATCCAGTAGTAGGCAAAGCATAGATGGCTTCAGGCAATAAGGGAGGGGCGCCTGAACCTGTTTTGGAGGGTTATGGAAGACTTCCTGGAGGAAGTGGTGTTTGGGTAAGACCTGAAAATTGGGAAGATACCGGCCAGGCAAAGAGCATGTGTGTGGGTGTAAGGTGATGGCAGAGGATGTAAGGATGAAAGTCAGTCCAGGCAGAGGGCAGAGGATGCTTCAAGACTGTCCAGAGACAGGGCGGCACCAACGGGGACCTGAGAAGAGTTAGGTGGGCCTGGAGTGTACAATGAGAGGGTACCAGTGGCTGCAGGTGGCGATGCCGGTGCAGAGGTGTCAGGGGCTGGCTCACGCATGGCTTTTTTGGCCACTGGATCCTGAATGTCACAGGAGACTACCGAAGGGGTTATTATCATGGATGTGAGTTCTGTTGGAAATATGTGAATTTCCAACACAGGGCCTGGCCCAGAAATTGCCTAACAATACAAAAATGATTTCTTGCTTATTCATCTTGAAGGTCCTTTCCCCTGTTCCCTTTGGCTATTGTCCCTCTTCCTCCTCTATAATTTTGTCTTCATCCTCAGTCTGTTCTTTCTGCCGTGTAGAAATACTGAACTGCCTCCAAGTAGTTAGCAAAGAAAAAAATTCATCTCACCCAAAGAGACAGAGAGAGTCTGTAGTTTCTGCCACCTGATTCCTGGCTCCTTCAAAGGCAGGTAGGGCGTGATGGAGAGAAAGTCTGTCTCCCGATGGGTGGATGACATTTTATGGGGAATAATAAGAGGATTTCTGTCAAGCAGCCATCCCGGGTCCTAACAATGTTTGAGCATTTATATTTGAGTGAGTATATAATATCAGAGTTCCTGGGCATGTGAGAGTTCAGGGGGAATTATATGTGTGATGCATTGTCAACTGTGATTCTCGGGCTAGAGCCAGAAGGCAGAGCTGAGAAGAGGTCCATTGGCTTCCCTACACTGCCAAAGGGGCTAATGAAAAAATAATGATTAAGAATCCTGCTCTGAGCCATCTTTCTGTCCCCAGCCCCAGCTCAATGTGTGTCTTAGAGTGGGGATGCCACTTTCTTCCAGAAACTGGCCAGAAAGGGAAGGGACACATGATTTCTTATTGACCTACTATGTTCAAGCTCTTTTATTACTGTAAGAATAAGGATGACATGAATATCATTATCCCCACTGAACAGACGAGGACATTGAGGATCAGAGTAGAAGGCTGACTAAATTGACCAAAGTCACAAGATTTGCCAATTGTCAAGACAGGATTTGTATCCAAGCTGGTCTGAGGCTACAACTATGATCCCCTTCCCAATGTACCTTCCTTCCTTCCTTCCTTCCTTCCTTCCTTCCCTCCTTCCTTCCTTCCTTCCCTCCTTCCTTCCTTCCCTGGAAGGGTCACATGAAGTCAAGCCTTGGCATTTCCCTATCCTGTCTTAAAAATCAACCTGATTCCTGTGCTTATTTTTAGATTTCTTCTCTTCTGTTGCGTGCACCCAACCCCTTCCCCAACCAGCAGATGAAGCTGTGAAGCAGCCCTGGGAGCTGACACCATAAGCCACACCCGTGGGCCCCCAGTGTCCCTAGATGCCCAAACTGAAATAGTGCAATGACTTTCTGAGTGAGCTCTGCATCCTTTGATTTGCTGTGTTTATAAATTTCAACCAAGTTAGAGCTTATTTTCAGAGAAGGGAAGGACGAAGAATCCTGTGTGGCCTTTATAATAGCTTTACAGTGATCAAGTACCCAAAGAACCATTGAAATCGCATGATAGTTAAGAGCATGAGGTCGGAAGTCAGCTGACTTGGCTTCAGATGCTTGCTATTCCCCTCAATTGTTGTGTGACCTTGGGCAAGTTTCTTAACTGCTCTGTGCCTCAGTTTTATTGCCTGTTAAAGGGGGATAATAATGTTTCCTACCTTCTATGGTTGTGAGGATTAACTAAAAGCATAAAGCACTAAGAACAGAGCCTAGAACAGACTTGTTTTATAAGCTTATTTTCTCCTCCTCCTCTTCCTTCTCCTCTAGTCGTTTCCCTCCATTCTACCTATGCTCCCTAGACAGAGGCATCTTATTGGAAAGATGCCCTTGCTCCAAGCTCCCAGGACCCCCTGGGCTTATGCTTCTAGGATCTTTTCACACTGAGTTGCAGTTGTCTTCTTAATCGTTTCCTTCTTTTTTGAAAAGTGTGTTTGCTCCTTGAGAGCAGGGGATATTGTCTAAATCGGGGTTCTTATCCAGGATCTATGGAATTCAGAGCTTCATTAACTTGGATGGGAAACTGACATCTTTATTTTCACTAACTTCTAAGTTAGTCGTTCTCAAATGTTCACATTACCTGGAGGGCTTCCTCAAACACAGACTGATAGGCCTCCATTAGGATGAATAACCATCCCAGTTTCCTGCAACTAAGGGGTTTCTAGGATGTGGCACTTTCAGTGCTAAACTTAGGAACATCTTGGACAAATCAGGATTAGTTTGTTGCCCTACCTCAACCCCAGAGTCTCTGACTCACTCAGTCCGAGGTGAGGTTTGAGAATTTGCTTTTCAGGTGGTTCCAAGATGATGTTGATGTTGTCCGAAACACTCTGAAAACTGTCCAAAATGTTATTCACTACTGTTACGAATGTAGCAACACACTGCAGCATTATTAGTTGCGCCCGTGACTTCATCAGCAACAGAAATTGCATATATTTTCTTATCACATTACAGTTGTTACAGATAGCTCAAAATATCACTTACATTCATTACACTGAAATTATAGTTGATACGAGACAGCTGCTCAGTCTCATTATTTAATGTGTTAATAGAGATACACATATATTACTATACTACCATTTCAATTTTTAGTATTTTGATAACTACATTTTAATATAATTGGTTTCCTCTGCAAGCTTAAATTTTATTCTTTTAAAAATATTATTCTGAGAAGGGGATCTGTAGGATTCCTTAGGCTGCCAAAGGGGTTGATGGAACGAAAAAGGCTAAGAATCCCTGCTGGGTCTCCCAGGCCACAGAAGAAAGCCTGCGTGGGACAGCAGGGCCCACCTGGCCTACCTGCCTATCTCCTACTCCCACCCTCTCCCTGTCTAGGGTTTCTAGTGGTTCCAGACATCATGATATCTCACATCTCCATGTTGTTTCTTAGGCAGTGCCCTCTGCCAGGAGTGCCCCCCAACCCCCATCTCCCGCAATTTCTTAGTCTATTTTACCTGGCTGACATCTACCTATCTTTCAAGATTCAGGGCAAGGTACCCTTCTCTACTAAAACTTTCCTTTTCTGTCCACTGCAGAATGGACCCCTCCCACCATGGTATTTTCTCCAGGCTCCATTCTTCCTTCTGACACAGCCCAGCCATGCTTCATGATACAGAGTACCCTTCTTCTCTGTGTCCCCCTCCAGAAGGGCACACTGCCCTTCACCAGTAGGATGATGCTGAGTCGGAGCTTACAACATATTGCCTGACACCACAGGTCATTGTCAGATGTTATTATAATCATTATTCTATCAGTTCTTTGTCCACTGTTTAACCCACAGGAGACAACAATTCTAGCAAGCAATCATCCTGCACTCTCATTTTGCCATGCCCTTTTCCCAATCCATAACCTCAGCTGGCACCTTTTCCTTTGCTTGTCAGGACCTTCTTCTTGAGGTGGCTTTCAGGGTGCTCTGTGACCAGGCAGCTTCCTCCATAGTCAGCTTGTTCCCCCCACTCTTCTGCTTGAGGCACCCTAGCCTGCCTCTTCTTTCTCCCAGGGGCCCACTAGACTCATTCATAGCTCTGTGCCTCCATTCGTGGTTGAAATGCTATTCCCTGTCCTGTCTGACTAGTCAGATGCAGAGAATCCCCTCTCACTAAGGTGGGCTCTGTTGATGATTTAGTGACTTGGTGAAGCCTTCAAAGGCCCAGGTATTCGCCATCTCTCTGTCTGCTGTTCCTCACTGCTGGCCTCATGCTTGCACCAGGAACAAGATGACTTGCAGAAGTTGTAGATGTCACATCCTGACAAGCAATTGTTTAGAGGAAGAAGAAATATTGTTCCTGTGGCTCTCTCCTATGAAAAGAAAAGTCTTTCACAGAAACCTTCCCAATAGACTCCTTCACTTCTCAATGGCCAGAATTGGGTCATGTGCTCATCTCTGGACCAATTTCTGGCAAGGATCAGGATGGAGGGACCAGGAAGGCTTAGGTCAGTTCTACTCAAAGGTTAGATGGACTAGCAGCATCAGCATCACCTGGGATCTGATTAAAAATTCAGATTCTCAGGCTCCATCCAAGAGCTATGGAATCAGAAGTTCTGAGTGTGCGTTCCCTCTCAAATCTGCATGGCTATTAACTAAAGTGGTGATTCTGATGCCAATTAGAGAACCTGTTTGGATTGACCTCCTGGGATAAAAGGTTTTCTGTGGAGTCAGCTATGATGACTAATTCAACTACCCTTATTTCACATCACTCTTTCTCAAACTCCTGACTCCAAGCGATCCTCCCACTTGAGGGAGAGTCAGTCAGTCAGTCAGTGAGTCAGTCTGTCTCTCTCCATTTGTGGAGACAGACCTGTTTCATTTTATAATAAAAAGCTACTCGTGGGAAATTGCTTCCTGCTTGTGGTCACTCCATCACACCGGCCCTGCTTGTGATTTTTTTCTCCAAGCAAGGAGCCAAAGAACTAGGATAACAATCCGCCAAGAGGCTGAACCTACACTTTGGTGCGTCTGGTCATTCTTAGGCCAAGAGCACACCAAGAACAGAGAGCAGACTGCCACCCTGAAATTTTCCTCCTAGAGTGCTAGGATTATAGGCTTGGGCCACTGAGCTGGCCCATTGTTAACATCACTCTCTTCAGTACCAAACTACATGCAGCTTCCAGAAGTTGCCATATTCATCTGCCACCCTGACTTTACTAGAGTTGTGTCTCCCACAATATTCTGTGTCTCTCCTTGACTGTTGGACCCATGTCTGTCCATTCTTTAATACACAGCGTGTCAGCCCTTCTGTGGGTGAGCCTCCCCCTGTGCCCCCAGACCCCTCTGGGCAGCCATCATCACTTTCTATATCTCTTTATAGACCTGTTTCTTCCTCCACCAATTTGCTCCTGGAGAGCACAGCCTTCTTAACTTTGTGGCCTGAATGCAGAATAGATGCCCATATACATTTGTGGAATGAAGGAGACAGATTAGGTTTTTGCTCTGGAGCTTGAGAAGGTGGGTGGGTGAGTGCTTTTATCTAACCTCTGCCATATCTGATGAGGATTTTTCTGTATTCACTGCATATTGCAGTGGGGACACCTAGGTTTGGGAATCAGACCAGCCTGAGTGTGAATCCTTCTCTTCCCTTACCAGCTATGTAGTCTTGACTGATGAACTCAGCTTCTCTAAGCCTCAGTTTCCTCAGCTGTAAAATGGGGCTTGTAATGCCTATCTTCTATGACTCCTATGTGGATTGAGGGAGAAAGTGCTAATGAAAGCCCCAGCACAGAGGCATTCAAGCAACAGTGGTTGTTAATTCTCTGCCTCTTCATGACAGAGGCTTGCCCCCATTCAGCCTGCTTGATCCAAGTGGTAATTTAGGTAATTGGATGTTAAAAAATATTATGTCACTTTTTCATTTCATAGTCCTCTCGGTTGACTGTGAGCATCTTCCTCTACTTTGAAAGATGAGTAGTATCTGAAATAATTTGCCTCAAAGATCCTGTGTATGTGTGTGTGTGTGCATGTGTGTGTGTGTGTGTGAGGGAGAGAGAGAGAGAGAGAAGGAGAGACAGAGAGAGAATGACAATCCCCCCTTTGCTAGTCTAAGCAATAGGGTTGAATGTTGTCAATTCTATGCTGTTGTTGTGCTTTGCCAGGAAACAGTCCAGCTCCCCCATCAAGGGCATCAGACTGGACACTTATCTGCATGCAAAGTCCTTGCTCCTTGTGAGTGGCCAGTTGTGCACCTTATTTGAGAACCCATGATTCCAGCGGAGAGGTGGTGGCTGGCTTCACACAGTCCTAGAACTGAGTGATTGATCACTCATAGCCATTGAGGGCCTTGGTGGAGAATCACTCCTTAGGATTCCCAGCTGCCTCAGTCTCCCTTCCTGAGAGGCCTGGATGAATGGAGGTGTGGTGTGGGATGGTGGTGAGAGCCCCAGTGCAGGAGTCTGCAGACCCTACAGCATAGAGGTCATCTCTGCTGGGTCACTCACTGTCAGAGTGAGCTCCAGGAAGTTTCTCAGCCCTCTGGGCTTTGGGCCCCTTATAAGTAGAAAGGGGAAAAGCCAAATTGCCATGGCCAAACCCAGCGGGTGATTATGGGGGTGAAATGTGCAGACTTTGTGAAAACAGTTTGAAAAGCATAAGAACTTGGAAAATAATGATATTTAATAAAATAGTCACAACAGCAATAACAACAGCAACAACCCTGTTACCAGTTATGCCTGGGGCTGACATTTGGCTGAGTGTCGTTACTCACACTCCTATTCAGTCAGTGTCTGAACTTGAGTGCTTCCTAAACCTTTTGAATTCAGACCTCAGGTATTATGTGTTTGTGGACATCCTTGCTTTTCATTCAACACATTTTTATGGAGGCCCTATAAGTGATTCTGGGTTCACAATTGTGAACAAGGTACAAGGAGAGGCTGGACGAGGGAGCTTTGCAACATTATGAAGGTGAGGATTCATGTCATCATTTTATAGATGAGAAAAGTGAGGATCCAAAAATTAACTTGCCCATAGCTGTACGGTGGGAGGGGCAGAGCCTGGGCTGGAGCGAGGCTCCAGCTTCTGGTCCAATGCTGTTTATCCTTCATCTGCCTCCTTCTCAGTGTTTCCCTAAAATCATCCCAAAGATTTTCTTTCTCCTGATACCCGGGTGTTGGACTAAGAGAACAAGGAAATAAGGGAGATGACATTTTTAGAGGCAAGATGGTTTTCAAGGAAGAGTTTTTTTTTCTCCCTTTGCAGGTGAAGCAAAGCAAGTGAGAGGGTAAGTGGGGAGATGATTGGGTTGGGGGAGGGGGCCGCTCACTCTTGTCTCTGAGTTAAGAATATCTTCCCGACTTTTTCCTTTCTACAGACATGTGTACATCAGGAGAAAGTGATCTGTTAAAAACAGTAACAACGACAACACATAAAAGAAAACAAAAAACTTCTAGCTTCAAGTCAGAGCTATGCCATGCTTATGCTTGGGTTACCAGCAGGGAACTGGAGATATTCTCTGGAATGAACTGAGGCCACTCAATTCTTAGGAAGCTGGGGACTTCGTATATGAAAGTTCTTGGACTATAGTAGAAAGTTGGTAAATTCATTCATTCTTAACAGAAACCTTTATTAACCTCCTATCTGAGTTTGAGATATTCTAAACTTGCATTCTCCCCTTAACTCTTGGCGCAGGGCTGGGCCCATTGTGCATGGTATGTTCTAAGTGCTCAGTAAATGCTTCTTAGGAAATTGGGTAAAGGGGGATGGAGGTGTGTAGTGGCCCCATCCCCAGCCTGCTTCAACAGCACCTTCCTTCTACCCCTTTATAGGGCTATCTACCCCTCCTCGCCTCCCATTTTCCCTGCAGCAGGTACCTATAGGAAAAGTACACTTCAAGATGGATTCAAAGCCATTGAACACTAAAGTATAAATAGCTGGGTGTAGCTCATGTTTGTTTATTTTACAGTGGTTGGCAGAGTTACAGTGAGAAATATGTTCTGTGAACTCTAGGAAGCAGCCAGTGGTGATGAGAATCTAGACTTAAAATGGAAACACCTGGGTTCTAGACCCGTCTAGATGTCAGCTGTTAAGTTATGGCCAAGTCTCCGTTTTCTCGTTTGTAACTTGGGTGTGGTAGGCAGTAGAATGGTCCCTTAGAGGTGTCCATATCCTAATCCCCAGAACCTATGAATACATGACCTTACATGGCAAAAGTGACCCTTGGCAGACATGAGTAAGTATCTTGAGATGGGAAGATTATTTCAGGTTATCGAAGTGAGTCCAATGTGCCATTGGCCCTCTATATCTGCATGTTCCACATCTGTAGATTCAACCAATTGTGGATGGAAAATATTTGGGTAAAAAACAATAAAAATAACAATACAACAATAAAAAATAATACAAATAAAAATAATACAATAGAACAACTATTTACATAGTATTACATTGTAATAGGTATTATAAGTAATCTAGAGCTGATTCAAAGTATGCAGGAGGATATGCATAGGCCATATGCCAATACTGTGCTATTTTATGTAAGGGATGTGAGCATCTGTGGATTTTGGTATCCAAGGGGGTCCTGGAACCAATCCCCCATGATGCTGAGGGACGACTGTAATCACAAGGGTGCTTATAAGGAGGCAGAAGGAGATGTAATGACGGAAACAAAAGTTGGGGGGTGGGAGGGAGAGATCTGAAGATGCTACATTGCTGGCTTTGAAGATGGAGGAAGAGGCTGCGAGCCAAGGAGTGGCTTCTAGAAGCTGAAAAAGGCAGTAATTGAATTCTACTCTAGAGCCTTCAGAAGGAACACAGTCCTGCTGACACCTTGATTTCAGCCCACTGAGACACAGTTTGGACATTTGACTTCCAGAATTGAAGGATAATAATGGGTCTCATTTTAAGCCACAAAGTTTTTGGTAATTTGTTATAGCAGAAAACTAATGTTACCATAGAACTAATGCGTTGGGTATTGTGACACCTCCCAGGTTTTTGTTATTTGCGAGTAATGTAGGAGGCAATGCCTGTGGGAGAGATTTATGAACAGTTAATCAATGCTATGCCAACATCAGCTACCATTATTTTTTATGCCAAAGGGTTTGAATTCCAATGTGGGAACATCAGACATCAATAACGGACAATGTGTATTTTAAGGGCAGCATCTCTAATTTTGAGGAGTGTCGATGATGTTGTCAGTGGCTCATGTATCCCTTAAGCCATGCACTCCCTCCAATGTCCACTTCCAGGACCTCATCTCCATACCTGAGGGACATTTGTCTCAGGAACCCTGAAAAGCTCCTCTTCCCACAAAGACCAGAAGTGCCAGGGCATCCACTCCTCAAGAGCAGCCTCAATCTTGCCTACCAGGGTTGGTGTTACAGTACCCCAATCACTTTCCCCTCAGGTGTGATTCTTCTGAGCATGTAATTTGTACCATTTCCCAGAATTTCCTGGAGGATTCAGCCCCCACCTCATGCCCACTCCAAGAGCTACTCATCCACGTTGTTAATAACACATCACGTATTGGTTGCCTTTGTAACTGAAGAACCAGTCCAATACAGGCTCAACTTTATCAGTAACAAAATGTAACAAAGCATGAGCTGTTTTTCAGTGCAAAGGCCCCCAAGGTTGCAGATCACATAACCTGAGCATGCCCAGATGAACCAAGTGTGCCTGATTAATGACTCCAGAGCCAGCCAAAACAAAAAAGTCAACCACATGCAAAACCTAAGTGCTTGGATTGAGGGATGGGGACAAAACTGAGAAGCAAGGGGTGTCCTGCTTTGTTGTAGTATGGACTTAAGAGCCAAGAACCTGACACCACCTCTTTGCATGACCCAATCAGACCACACATCATTGCATTTACCTGTCTCTCTCATAGTTACTCTCTGCCTGTAAAAACTGCTCCAGACCCCAGCTTTGGGGTGGGGGGGGGGAGATTTGAGTGTTGCCCCCTCTCCTTGCAAGTAGACTTTTTCTTTTCTCAAAAGCTGATGCCATAGTATTGGCTTCTATGAACATCAGAAAGTGAGTCCATTGCTTAGTAACGCATTTTCTTTCCCCCGACATCACTTCCTTACTCTGATACATGTGTTTCTTGCACTTTCCAAAGAAACTAATTGCCCTCAAATCCTTGTTTGAGGGTCTGCCTCTGGGAGAATCCAAATGAAGACACCCTAAAATCTGACCGCATAGGCTATTGTTAAAGCTGGCCAGTATGCTGCCCTATACCTGTGGTGTCTTGATTTTGTTCCAAGGCCTAATCTGAGTGAGAGGCAACACAGTGCAGAAGAAAGACCATGCAGGGGAGGGAGCTGGTCATGGGCTGTGCCTCTACGCTTCATTCCCGTCTGGCTGGGACATCTCAGGCTTCTTGCTCAGTCTCTTTGGACCACAGTATGAACATTGAGGCATCCTCCTCCAAAGGGTCGACCTAGTGTTAGTGAGTTCTGAGCAATAGAGAGGAAGTGTCCAGTGAGCCTTTGGTAGGATGAGACAAGTCCCTCTGCTCTTGGGTGGCAGCTCTGGGACAAACCATCACAGGGACTAAAGTCTTGGCACGGACACGGGACAATGTGAGCTGAGAAGAGACTCCAGAGGGTGAAAGCCAGAGTGAAGGTGGTCAGGGTCTGGGGAGAAATCTGGCCACCCTCCCATCCCTCTTTCTACCCTCGTCATAGTGGACAAGTGCAGCTGTGAGGCACATTGGGATCTCTGGCCAGCCACTGCTGAGGAGTGAGAGGAAGTAAGCCAGACTTAGGGGCCAACAGGTAAAACAAGGAAGCAGAGCATAAAATGCATCGCTGGGGACTGAGAGGAGAAAGGAATCAGGGAAATGTCTGAACAGATGTGCAGGAGGCAGGAGAAGCACAAATTAAACAAGTGAGCAAACAAATCAATCTGTAATTACAAATCATGATACGGTGTATGAGCAAGAAGGGGGAGTTTCATAGAGGAAGTTAAGTTTGAGCTACGGCATGAAGAAGAAGGAGAGCCATCCATGCGAAAGCTAGGGGAAGGGTGTCAGAGCAGAGCGAGCAAACTGGGCGGGCCCGTGGAGAAAAGCGAGCGTGGCCATCGTTCTCACCCAGTTCTGAAAGCTGAGAGAGTTGAGGGAGCCCCCAGTCACCTCTCCTATAAGTGATCATCCCAAGCCAGACATTTTCTGCAACAGGAGGAAGGAAGAAAGAAAGGAAGGAAGGAAAGAAGAAAGGAAGGAAGGAAGGAAGGAAATAAGCCTTTCCTGGGCACTTACTTTGTATTTTCTACTTGGAGATACATTGTTTCTTCACCATAAGGAGATACATTGTCCATTTACCATAATTTTGAAGCTTTGGGTAGGAATTTTCCAGTTCATTAAATGAGCAAACTAAGCCAGTATGTTGGGGTGGCAGAGCTGATACGCATTGAAACTGAAATTCATCTTAGGTTCCATGTGACTCTAAGGGCTGTGTTATCACACTCCCTTGTTCTTCCTCTAGAAAATGAAATGGGAGCAGTTTGAAAGGTTTGGTACCTCCTGTCTAATAATACCGCAAGGCTCATTAACAGCTTCTTCATCATGGGCTTTGCCACACATCCCACCTGTCTCTTTGTGAGGGTCCTGGTTTCTTACCCACAGTCTGTTCTCCTGTTACTATGGTTTCTCACCTCTGAGAGCTATTTCCTCCTTGGTCCTCGGGAGTGGAAAGGGGTAGCAGGGGGTGGAGATGTGTAATGGAATGTCACAGAGATAATAATAACTGTCCCTCCCCGAGAGCCCATCATGAGCCACTTCAAGTATTTCTTCTCACTACTCCTCAAAGAATCTGGGCAGGAAGTTATTAATCCCATGTATTAGCTTTATCTCCTCTGCATACAAGTAGTAGAAATAAGGTCAAAGTAATTTAAACCCTAGAAAATGTGTGCGTAAGGGGGTTATTATCAAGATAAAAGAGTGTCTCATGCAACCCGAGAGCAAGAATTAGCAAACTTCAGGGAGATTCTTGAACCACAGCCTCCAAAGCTCTCTGTTGCCCCCACCCCTGCTCCTCTCTGAGTATCTCAATGGCCCCCTGCTCTCTTCTGTCCAGATAAGCTTACCCCAAACTCCACTAAAAACACACACAGTACCAACATATCTATT
>NW_012148396.1:4347079-4411537 GCF_000956105.1 Propithecus coquereli
GAATCTTAAATTCACATTACTAAGTAAAAGAAGCCAATATGAAAAGGCTACACCCTGTATGATTTCAACCATGTAACATTCTGGAAAAGGTAAAACTATAGAGACAGTAAAAGATGAGTGGCTATCAGGGGCTGGAGGAAAGAGAGGAGTGAATAGGTGGAGCATGGAGGATTTTTAGGGCAGCGACACTACTCATGTAACACGACAGTGGGGGACGCATGTGATTATACATCGGTCCAAGCCCATAGACTACACACCACCACCAAGGGTGAACAGTAAGGTAAACTATGGATTCTGGGTTATAATGTTGTGTCAATAAAGATATTCATCAATTGTAACCAATGCACCACTCTGGTGGGGGATACTGATAATGGGGAAGGCCACACCTGTGTAGGGGGAGGGGGATATGGGAAATCTCTGCCTCTCACTCAGTTTTGCTGTGAACTTAAAACTGCTCTAAAGTATAAAGTCTGTTTAAAACAATTGTAAATCATAAAAAAGCAAGCCAATTAAAATATATATTAAGTAAATAATAGTACAAGTGATATAGTACATAGACATGAAAAAAATGTGAAGGTTGTTTGCAAAGGACTGAAGTTTGGTAAATATTAGTAGGGTCAGCATCATCCTTTTGCTATTGATTCAGTTTTTTCCCCAAAGCCCAAGGATATCACCATTTAGTTTGTCTGTCTCATCTTCTCTCCTCAAAACAACAACAGCAAAAGCAAAGTGTGGGGAGTGGTACTGGGTTCTCATTTCTACTTCGTTTCTAAAGTAAAACAACAGGTGTCCACTGAGCATGCACTCTGTGTTCATGCATTATGTACAGTGCACCCCAGCAGGGCCAACTCTGATGCAGGCTCCATTCTGTGTGGGAGGGGTTTGGCTTGTGTCACCAGCTGGGGTGCAAATACAGACCCTTATTTTTACAAATAAATTTACCATGATCATGACATTCCCCAAACTTCTCAGGAAGTCCACAGCTTCCTCCAGAGGTCTCTAGAGTTAGTCCTGGGGCTTGGTGGACACGTGAGCTCCAGGTAGAGGGAAAACTATTAACAGAAAGTTGAATCTCCAACAGATTTTTATGTAACTGCCAGAGGGTGCTTCCAAGGAAGCGCCTGTTGACTGTTACAGTGGCTGGCTGGCTAGTCCAGGAATCTGGGAGTCACTCTGGGGTATGCCGTGGGGGATGATGTTGGTGAGGCCTGACAGTGATGACTGGATCCGGAGTGGCTTCTATGCTAAGCTAAATTCAGGCTCCAAGCAAACATCTTTCATTTTCCCCTTTGTGAGCTCTGTCTAGGGCACTAGCCCAGTCCATTCTGCTTTCATCCTCAGAGTGACTGCCTTTTTAGGGTCCTTGATATTCTTACCTGTCAAGAGACATTGACTGGGATCATCCCATTTCAACCCAACACGTTTCTTTAACTTTTCATTTCTAACTGGGATGGAACTTTTGGGTGTTTTCCTCCATGAAGCCTTCTGGCTCCTTCTGCAGAATGGACCCCAGAGCTCTGCAAACTCTGAAATCTTTGAAGGGGGATCTGGTTCAACTTGATGAAAATGTATCCCCTGAAACTCAGCTTGACAGTTGATCAATTTTCCAAAAGACCGTTTTAGTAAATTATCAAATCTGATTAACCAAACACTTACTTTAAGGATTTGTAAGTCGGTGGCAGTTTGTGGCATGGGGGTTGAAGGGCTTGTTTCTTGGAAAGCTTGGTTGATTGGTTTCAGTCAGTATTATGACTTTTTTTTTTTTATTTAAGCATCTTATGGCTTTTTAAAGTTGCTCTAGAGCCAGGTGGTACACTGTGATTTTGTTATATTTCCGTTTTGTTTCAGGGAAGCATTTCCAGAAATGTTTAATTAGTCTCAAGTTCAGCGTTAGAGAGCAGGTCAGTGTTCTTATGAACTGCCCATGTCTCTTTCTGTGAGTATTTAATACATTGGCTGTCTCAAAATTCAGCTTTAGCTTCTAAAAAAAAAAATAATGACAACTTAATAGGTTATAAATAAAACAAAATCCTAAACTGCATTGAGATTCACTACACCAAAAGTGTGGATTGAAAACTACGTACTGAGTTTTCTAACCTCAACATGACCCTGTATTTGAAAGTGTAGTCATACAGATAAACTGGATGGAAATTGACCCACATGTCAACAAGGTTTCTATTTTTGTTTTTAGTGAGAAGTATCATTTAATTGAGGTCCATTCATTTTGTAAAGGTAACACAAGTATGCACTTTGGACATGTGAAAAGAATATAATAGGGTTGCTAGTTTCCTTGTCTGAACAAAGCACACACTTCCCAACACTATAGAATGCTGATCCCTTGAGAAGGGATGAATCCATTTGGTGGGAATGTCTAAAGCCAGGGTGGGCAATATAAAGCAAATGTATTAACATTTCCCCCTTTATGGCCTGCAGCAGATATTGCTACTCAGAGCTCCTTCCTGCCAAGACCATAGTGACTTTACAATCTTTCCCAAGGCTTTGTTCCAGACAGTGAAGACCAAATGATGAGCTTTGGAATGGGGTAAAATCTATTTGCCATCTTAGCCCTGTTCTGCTGGATGGTTTTTCACTGACCTGGTTCTATTTGTTGACCACTGTTCTTTATTCCACATTTTACTTTGCTGCAGTGGTGGTTTGCTTGCATGAGAATATGTGTACCTGTCACAGAAAATTATCCATCGTTCTGCCAGCCTTTGCTCATCCTTCTGAATTTATGTTCAGAGGTTTGACAGCTCCATCTCCTCTCCTTCCTAACTTGCTCCTGAAGAAGCAGAGCTCAGTGTGGGAGCAGCCTCACTGAGCAAGCTCGCTTCCGTTTGTTTTATGACATACATTACACTACCACTGTGTCTTAGCAACACCCAACACAGCAAGTCTCGGGACAGTGCTAAGCCGTTTCCTTGGCCACAGCCCACACCTCGGATTCCATTGTGCTCCAGGCTCTGGACCTTTGGTCTTTTCATTTATGAAGAGTCTGAAGCTGCAGAATTACCTGAATCTATGTCCAAAGAGCCCCCGTGAGGGCAAACAATTTTAGGAGACAGGAATTTATTTGCCTGATCCTGCAGAACTGCCCACCTGCCCGAGCAATACGTCCTTCTAGGAAGTCACGAAAGTCTCCGAAGTTGTATTCAAGGTTATTTCTAAAATCCTATCCCTTTATACATACCTTTGTTTTGGCCTTTCTTGCAACATATATTGATTCTAGCGTGCGTATCTTATCTCCACGCTCCCACACAGACTGGGAGGTCCTTTAGGGCAGAGACAATCTTTTTCACCTCTGTGTCTTGAGGGTAAGCCACTGTGCTTATTAATTAGTAGGTACCACAGTATACAGGAAATAGCCCAGGCTTAAGTATAAAATAGTTCCAGGGTCAAAATCTCGGTATTGACACGTACTGATTGTGTCATTGGCTGTGAATTACCTAGGCCTTGTCTAATAATGTGTATAGGGCACGTGGCTTTAAAAAATTAAATAGAATAAAACATTTTTATAATGAAAAGAGCAACCATTCCTTGCTCTCTCCTCCTCTGTCCTGCTTCTTAGAGGCAACCACTTTTAACTCTTTGAACTATTCTGGTGGTGATCTTCATATCACTAAGTAATGTGTTTCAGTTATTCTTTTTGCTTTACACATTTAGATAGTATCTATTGATATATTGCTATAATTTATTAGGATTAACTCCTTTAATAAATATCCCCACACTCTCTTAACAAATTTACAATACAATGTTTATTTAACTTTTTAAACAAGATTTTCAGTATTATGACTTTTTAAAGTTTGTTCTATAGCCAGGTGGTATATTATGGTTTTATTTCCTTTCTTCTATAGTTTTTGCATCTCCTCTCACTTTTCCTAAAATTTGTTTATTGTTTTTTTTTTCTTATTGAAAAATCTTCTTTATAATTCTCCTCCATATTTTTCCCCCAGAGCTCCGGCCTATCAAATATTTCAGTAAGCATCTTTTATTAAAGCTCCTTCCCAGGCTAAACCCTTTCCATTCTGGGATACATGGCCACCATCCTGAACATTCCTCATGCCCTCATCTGGCTGTGGCCTCTGTTTCCTGTATTCCACATTCTCTCCTTTCTTAGGTTACTCCATTATTTTGTAAGAGCACATCTTTCTTTGTTTCCTTTAAAGGTAGGCAAATTTTCAGAGCCCTTGCATGTCTGAACATGAAGTTATTTCCTAACTGAGCTAGGTAAAGGCTGGAAATGATTTGACTTTAGTATTTAGAACATGCTCCCTGGCCTTCTAGCATTCGGTGTTCATGGCAGGACATCCACCATCATTCCGATTATCATTTCTTATAGGACTCTCTTACAGGTTAAATTGCATCCCCCAAAAAGATATGTTGAAGTCCTAACCACTGGTAGGTACCTCCAAATGGACTTTATTTGGGAATGGAGTCGCTGTAGATATGATTCGTTATGATGAGATCATGCTGAAGTAGAGTGTGCATTTAATCCAACATAACTGGCTTCCTTCTAAGAACAGGGAAATTCGGACACAGGCTCATGTGAAGAGGGAGACAGAGATTGAGTTATACTGCCACAAGCCAAGGAATGCCTGGAGCCAAGATGCTGGAAGAGACAAAAGAGGATCTTTCCCTAGAGGCTTTGGAGGGAGCAGAGCTCTACCCACACCTTGATTTTGAACTTCTAGCCTCCAGAACTATGAGAGAATAAATTTTTATTGTTTTAAGTCACCCAGTTTGTGGTATTTTGTTATGGTAGCCACAGGCAACTAAACCAATTCAGAAACATTTTCCCCCAGCTCTCTGGAAGCTTTTATTATCTTAAAAATGTATTATCGTAACAGAAGTATTACATATAGACAGTTTCAAAAGTCAAATAGTCCTTGATTCAAGTTTCCTAGAACTCTCTAGAAGCAGAGCTTGAGAACAGGATTTTTATACCAGTGATTTACTAAAAGAGTGGCCTCCAGAGAAACCTGCCAGGAAGCGAGGGAAGGAGCCAGACAGATGCACTCAGCCTGGTCCCAGGGAGAGCTCAGCGTGTCCAGAGAGCTGTCCCTCCTGGAGGGGAGCATCCCTGCATCAGTCAGTCCTTGGCTGGGACCTGCCCAGGTGTGTGTGTGGGGGGTGGGGCAGGGCATAATCTGCCAGCTATTGGCAGCTCTTGCCAGCTGAAAGTAATTTTCTTTACACAAATGAGTGCCGCTATAAGCCATTAGCATCTGGGGCAGGGGTGTGCTGCCCAGTAACGAGGATCTGGGCAGAGCATCACCAGAATCTACTGTAGTCCCCTCTTCCTCTGCCTGGGCATATTGGCTTTCATAATAAATTCACTTCAGCCATACACAGATTTTCCTGGATTCTGGTGGGTCATGATTCTGGGGAAACTTTGATGAGGAGGGTGGATGGGATGAACAACAGTCCCACCTGCTGCAATTGGATCCATTATCTATTGCTCATAACCTTCCCCCTCTCCCGTTCTGGATTCCCCCTCACTCAGGTAGTATACCTGCTGGGCTAAGTGGCTTCCTGGCTGGGGTGATCCAGACCCTTATTCTCAAGGGGGCTGAATCCCTGGTCACTATAACTTATCAGGTCATGGTCTTTATACTGCCCATTTACAGTTAACACCAGTCATGGGAGAGGCAAGAGTTGCCAAGTGGCTCACCTGAGTGACATCCATCCATATCCCTCTCAGCAGCAGGCTACCTCACCCTCACGCTGGTGAGGACCAGTGACCCCTATTAGTATGGTAAAGCCATACTGGTCTACTGGGCTACTATTACAAAGTGCTCAAACGGATCTGGCAATAGCCATAGCTTTCAATTTAGGGGGTCCTACTCTGTTCTCACATAGATGTATCCCCTTCTTCATTTTAGGAGCCAGGGTCTCTAGTCCCATAGGGCCCAAAGTTGCAAGAATCAGAAGTCCAAATTCCCCAAGTTAGTCACTGAGAGTGGTGTTGATGGGCTACTCCTACTTCCTCCACTTGGTTCCCAGATTCATACATTTTCACTATTGGTGGACACATGCCCGTGCAATGGCCACTGGTTTAAGAGTATCACCACATCCTCACAGGGCGTCACCTCCAAGCTAGTACCTTAGCTGATCCTTCAAGAGGCCATTCCACTGGCCTTTCAGGCCTGCAGCTTCCACATGGTGTGGTATACAGTCTACAGTAGGTCCAGTGGATTCTATGTCATGGGAGCTCTGTACTTCCTTGGCCACACAGTATGCCTCTTGGTCTGAGACAATGTCATGCAGGGGAACCTATCAAATACTCTACCCATTCTAATTTTCTCCTAGAGCCGCCTGGTGCCTCCATCCTCTTGTTCCTATATGGGACTGATTGCTTTCTAAATTTGCTCCTCAGGTGTGGTCCCAGACATCCGTGGGCCATTATTGAGCTCCCTTCACCACGCCCCTGCAGTGGGTTCTCTGTTCCTTGGTTTACCCCCACGTTTTGTTGGAACACCTGTTCCAGTGGCATCCTGAGAAAAGGTGAAGTGAGTGGCTGCTGTATTTTTGAGACCTAGCATGTTAAAACACATGTTTGCTTCCTGCTCACACTTGATTTACAATCTGGGTGGCTATAGAAGTCTAAGGTACAAGTCGTTTTCCTTTAGAATTTTGAAGTGATTGCACCATTTTCTTAGCTCCCCATGTTCCTGTTGAAAGCAATTCCTATTCCAATACCTGTTTATGTAATTTTTTTCCCCCTACAGAAGCATTTAGAATCTTCTTTTGCTCTGAAATTTCACAGTGATTGTGCTTTGGTTTGGAAGTTGGGACTTTTTAAATTTCTTTTTTACTTACTACTCAGAGAACACTTGTGTACCTCCATTCTAGGAAATATTCTTGCTTTCTTTTTGTTCTGTGATAGTGTCCTCCCCTCTATGTTCTGTGATGTCTCTGCAAACGCTTATTAGTAGGATGTTCAACCTCCTGGATTGATCTTCTAATTTTCTTGTCTTTCCTCTTCTATTGTTCATTGCTTATCTTTTTATTCTACTTTCAGGGAAATTTTCTTGACTTTATAGTTAAGCACTCATTTTGAATTTTTTTTAAAAAAATTGAGTCATCATATTTTTAATTTCCAAGAACTCTCACTTGTTCTCCAAATGTACTTTTTAATGAATGCATTTTTCTTATTTTATGGATTATAGCATCTCCCTTTATTTCTCCAAGGATATTAATTATAGTTTCTTTGAAGTTTTTTTAATGTTCTCTGCATTAATTCTGCCACTTCTGTCTTCTTTGCTCTTTGCTAAGGTCTCTTCTCTCAAGTAGGATGATTTCTCCAATTTTTAGTAATTCTCAGTTGTCTGTTCATACTAATGAGTAAGATGCGTAAGACCGGATGTAAGCTCCGAGTGCACTGGTGGGCTCCACTGTAGGGTGGGGTTGGGAAGATGACATTTTTACTGGTGGTCTGTGGGTCTTTTCTTAGTGAGAGTCTATTGTTCTCTGGAAAGATCTGCAAGTCAAGGGGCAGTGGATCCCCCCACGCCACTTACAGGTCTAGACTTTCACTGTGCTTTCAGTGTAGTGTGGATTCAATACTCAACTTGGTATTCCAGGAGACTAAACCTGTGATGCTCTGGGTGAGGGTGGGGTCCTGGAGGGCGGGGGGTGTCTAAATTGTTTTATTCAAACTTTTCAACCACTCTTCAGTGTCCAGCTTTTCACTCCACCCTCCCACTGCTGCCTGCCATGGTACTCTCAGTTTCTAATGAGAGTTAGAAACTTTCTCTGTTCCTGGAGGGGCGAATTGGCTGATTCCTCTCTGCACAACACACTTAGGGGTGAAACATTCCCTCTGCCAAGTCAATTGCTCTCCCCCTTCTGTAGTCCTCTTCCCATATTGTGTGTTAAGATGTCTCTTAGTTTTATGGAAGATGAAATGCATGGATTTTTTTTTTCTTAGTGCTTCTTGTTTTTGAGGGCTGTTTTTGCAAGGAGAAGGTAGCAGAAATGTATTTACTCTGACATCTTAAAACAAAAAGTCTTCTTGAAAAGTTTTTAGGAACTTTTCTTTATTGTGGTGTTTTGAAGTGTGATAAGCTGTTAGTAAAATATGAGACCACTTTGCTATGTCTCTTGCCTTTTCTTTCATATTTTTCAGCTCTTTATATTTTTAGCTATTGTGCTCAGGGAATCTCAAATTCCCAACTAGAGATCCTTTGTGTGTGTGTAGAGGGGGTAGCAATGACTTCAGTTAAAGAGAAGACCTTAGATGTTCTGCCTGCAGTGGAGGTGTGTGATTAAGAAGGCAAATTCCATACCTGGCTGACGGCTCTGCTCATTGAGGGTGTGGCTGGGGAAGAAGAGAAGCTATTTTGGGTCCAGTTTTTCAGCTAATTCCCCTGGTCCCAGCCCCCTGTATTGGTGTTGTTCTCAGTCCCACTCAGCACTCCCAATCCTGGAGTTCTCCAGAGTTTTGTGCTACAAGATGTAACCTTCCCACGCTCACCTCACTCTGCTAACACACGGATCTGAGGCTCCATCTACTCTGTGACATCCATTACCATTCCCTGTGCTGTTTACCAGAACTTTGATGAAATCCTTTAACTGCTAATGGACTTTCTGCAGGTACTATCTTCATTGTGAATCCAAATACTTTTTACCCCTTCATAATCATTGGGGTTAAGAGTACAAGGTCTGAAGACATAGTGCCTGGAAAGTGCCATTACATTTTAGATGCATATCTTCGGGCAAGCTATTTAGCATCTCTCCACCTCAGTTTTTCATCTGTAAAATGGGAGTTATAATAAGACTTTCCTTATAGAATTTTGTGAGCATTAAATGAGGAAATCCAGGTAAATAAATTAAAATATGACATGTAGTAAGGGGACTCATAGTAACCTTTCAAAAATATCATTCATCAGTATTATTTTAGTGGAGTATGAGGATGGAGAGAAGAAAAAGATTTGTTTGAAGCCTCTGTTATTAACTGGAAGCTGCTTGACTTTCCTGAGATTTTTATGTTTTACGCAGTTGCTTGAGAAGTCAATGAGCTAACTGTGGGAGACACAGAGCACATGGCGGGCACAGAGTCAGTAGTTGTAGACACTCAATCGGTGATAGTTAAATGACTGTAGAAGAAAAACTTTTAAACAAGAAAGAAATCCCAAGCCTACATGTTAGATGGCCTGCATTTAGTCCTGGTTACCTCTCTCTCTCTCTTTGTGGGACTCAAACAAGTCAAGGAACCTCTCTGAGCCTCAGTTTCTTCATCTGAGAATGGGGATGACATTGGCAGATACTATAGCAATGACTCATATGATAAGCATTATGCAAACTGTAAAGGACTTTATAAATAACAAAGTATGTGTGGATGTGCATGGCTGCTGTGAGCCTGTTACGTAGCCTGAAAGACAAAATGAGAAGGAGAAGCATGCACATGATGTTGTCTCAGAGATGCCAGTACTAAAAATCTTGCATTTTCCAGATGTGGAAACCCAGACCCCTGTGCCCCAAAACAGTAATTAGCACCGCAGTCTCCAGACCAGCAGTGGGTGCTGTCTCGTTTGACAGGGGAAAGTGCAGCCTTTCATGATCACAGTGGAGGATGAGTCCCTTCCTGCCAAGTTACTTCTTTGCCTGAAGTACATTGAACACAGTTTTTATGAAGAGGAAGACAGGAAGCCACCTCTCTCTGAGTCTTTGAATGAAAACCCAGGATTATAAATCAATGTCTCTGAACCAAGAGAATTGCCATTTGAGGGGAGGGGGCTCTCAAAGATGGCTTTTACTTTTGTAGTTTTTCTCAATTGGCACTAAGCAGTGTTCAGAAATCACCAATGAGAGAATAAGAGAATGAGCTGGAAACCTGATCTCATCACTCCAAACAGCTCCCACTGAACTCCCTGGAAGGGGCAGCTCCTATTAACTTCTGAGAGATCGTTCCTTGGCCCCTGCGTCAGCCTGCCTCCTCCAGACAGACAAACTTCCTCCATGGAGCCTGCTTATAGGGAAGCTAATTATTTTTCCTTGTGCAAAAGCCCACTTTTGACTTTGCAGCTGTGCTCACCCTCCTGGGGAAAAACAGATCTGAATTTCAGCCTTCTCGACTGTATATCAGACAGCCTAAAAATACCCGCAAATTGGTCCTCACTTTCCCAACCAGGCTGGTCCCTAATCGAAAGACAAACTCTTCTGAGAATTCTGAGGGACTATTACTTCCCACGGATGGCATCATCCTTCTATAAATAGCAGTGCCTTCCAGGTAGCGAGTGAGCTGCTGGCTGGCAAAGCCCTGCCCTTGCATTATTCCAGGGAAGATTTAATGCTGCCAGGAGATTCTGCAGTGAGAAGCTGACCCGCAACTTCAGGGCTTGGAGAAAGCCGCACTGAGCCTCCCAGGAACCCCTTCTCAGTACCAGCCCACCCAGCTGGGCACCGGGGAGACATGTTTGCACAAGACAAGCTCAGGCTTTTCAGGATCTCATAGCAGACAGCAGCGCTGTCCAATACCAACACAATACAAATACAATGCAAATCATGGATGCAGTTTTAACTTTTCTAGCATCCACATTAAAAAAAATTAAAAAGAAACAGTCAATTAATTTTAATAATGTATGTTATTTAATCCACTCTAGCCAAAATATTAGCATTTCAACTTGGAGTTGATATATAAGTATGAGATAGTTTACATTCCTTTTTCATGCTGTTGTCTTTGAAATCTGCTGTATATTTTATGCATTCAGCACATCTCTATTTGGACTCTATTTACATTTAAAATAATTAAAATAAAAAATGTAGCTCTTCTGTTGCACCAGCCACGTTTCCACATTTCAAGGGCTCAATAGCCACCTGCGGCCAGTGGCCACTGCACTGGACAGCATAGGTCCAGAAGGAAGAGGCCACAAGGTGAACCCACCTGTGTGGGGTGGATCTCAGGTCCACCGCTCACTGGCTGGGTGACCTTTGGGAAATGACTTAACCTCTCTGTGCTTCAGTTTTATCATCTTTAAAAGAGGGGCAATAATAATGTCCAACTTTGGGGGTTTTGTATACATCAAATGCACTAACGATGTAAGGTGTTTGGCATGGAGTATTGAAAAAGTGTAGCTATGATCCTTCCGTTAAGAACTGGAGACAGATGCAAACACCACTTTAATACAGAACATGTGCTGTAAGCTGTAGTCAGGTGGGAGTGCTGTGAAGACACAGAGGAGGGTGTCTAACTCTGCCTGTGGAGAAGAGGAGGCTTCTCAGAGGAGGTGGCATTTAGCTGGATCTTAAATGATTGCTAGGAGTTTGCCAAGCAGACCAGAAAGAATTGGGTTAGGAGAAAGGCAAGAATACTGGGGAGTGGGAGGAGGTGTGCCCAGGAGGAGGTGTACTGGGTGTGGCTAGAGGGGGGGTAAGAGTTAAGGGTAAGAGATGAGGCTGGGTGAGCCCCTGCTTATCAGTGACCTTCAAGGGCTCTCAAGTTCATTCGTTAATCTATGGAGCTGGGGTTCTCAGAGCATGGACCCTGAAGCAGCGGCATCAGTATCCTCTGGGGCCGGTTAGAAGCGATTCCTTGGGCCCAGCCCAGGCCACTGCCTCTGAATCTCTGGGGGTGGGGCCAGCAACCTGCATCTTCCCCCACCCTCCAACTAATTCTAATGCCTGTTTGAGTTTGAAAACCTCGGCTAGGACCGTGGGAGTCCCTAAAGGTTCTGAGCTCGGAAGTGCCGTCATTGGAGATGTGCTTCGGGAAGGGGGCGATGGGAGCCGCCAGGGGTTATGAGCAGATGAATGATTCTTACTGCAGAGTTAATTGAGTATTTATCCCCACTCATCTGTGAACTCCACAAGGGAGTTTGCATGTACCTGTCTTGTTCACCATGTTTATCCCCTAGCTCAGGGACAAGAGGAATATTCAATCAATGTAAGGATTTTGTTTCTTTTAAACAAGGAAGCACTATACAAATGTCAGGAGCTTTGGTTCCCCCAGGTCTATAGAGGCCCTGAAGGCTGGAAGTGAGGTCATTAGAGCAACCACCTGATCTGCAGGTGGGTCTGTGCTGGCGCAGGAAGGACTGGAACAAGCAGAAGCTCTGGTGATCAACGGTGTAGGGTGAAGCCTCACACTAGGACCTATTTCTGTCCCAGAGTCAGTGGGGCAGGGTGGTGCAGTGGGAAGGGCACTGGCTTTGCAGTCCCAAAAACTGGATTTAAATCCCAGCTCTGCCACTAACAAGCTGTGTGGCTGGCCAAGGGCTCAGTTTCTTCCTCTGTAGAGAGGGACGGATGCTCATTTCACAAGGCTGCTATGATGGGAAATCTCATGGAACATAAATAAACTGCAGTTCTGGAGTTCTGGGGTGTATTGGACGCAGCCTGTGCATCACTTCTAACCATCTCAGCCTCTCCCCTCATCCCTGCCGATTCTCTGCACAGGTTCCCGCCAGCTCCAGTTCAAGCAGGTGCACCTGGCAGTGCCTTGCCTCAGGCTCTGGCTTCTGCCTCTGGCTTCCTGTCCTGGGACTTCTCTGGGATTCCCATGGCAACCTGCTCAAACTCTCACATGAGCAGCCCAGAGTGCAGGGGCAGTGACATCTCATGGGACCACCCATGCTGAAGGGAGGATGGAGGCCAGTGGAGACCACACATCAGTTGCCCTCAGTTGCGGCTAGTCAATAATGCAACTTCTACCTGCTTTTCCTCCTACCTAGTTTCACTCCCTATATTGATTTCCTAGGGCTGTTGTAACAAAATACCATAAGCCTGTGGCTTAAAACAACAAAAACTAATGCTCCCACAGTTCTGGAGGCCAGAAGTCTGAAGTTGAGGTATCTGCACAGCCTCAGGCCTTCTGAAGGCTCTTGTAGAGAATTTTCCTGTTTCTCTCCCAGCTGCTGGTGGCTCTTGGCATTCCTAGACTGGTGGACGCATCACTCCAGTTTCTGCCTCTGTGTGCAGGGTCTTCATGTGTCTTCTCTGTCTCCGTGAACCACAACTCTTTCTCCTTTCTCTTATAAGGATATCGGGCATTGGATTTAGGGTCACTCTAAATCCTTTATGATCTCATCTCGAGACCCTTAACTAATGACATCTGCAAAGACCCTATTTGTAAATAAGGTCACATTCCCAGGCGTTGGGGGCTAGGACTGGGCACATCTTTTTGGCGGACACAATTCGAGCTACTACATCTTCCTTATCCCTTGTTCATCCTGTCCATAGTACTAGCACTCCTCACACACTACATGCACATAAGCCTCAGGCCCTGCTTCAGGCAAATCCAGGCTATGACATTTAGGCTGGGGAGATTCCTGGGTGTTCATGGAACATGGAACACAGATTGTACTTCTTTTGGTGTGGTCCCAAGGACAAATTAATGGAAATTACAGGAATACAGTTTTAGTTCATTGGTTCATTCATTCATGTAACAAGTAATTGAGTAGTTACAATGTAACACTTGCCATTCTGTGTTATATAATGGTGAACAAGAAAGGACCTTACTTTCCTAAAGTTTACAGCTCAGCATTTTGAAGGATACTTTCTCAGCATAAAAGCTGCCCAGAAATGACGTGGACTTTCTTGGGAGGCCATGGATTCCCTGTCTTGGAAACCATGTAGGTAATTTTGGCAGAAGCAGGTCATTGATTAGATTTGTTCTAATACCTTTGTTTGCTTCTCTATTTTAAATCACTCTAGGAGTTGAATGAGAAAGTGCGTATCTGGGAAGAAATCTCTAGTCAGAGTCTTTTGCTTTAAAATGTCTCCATTCCTTTGCCAAGCTTCCGGAAACATCACCATTATTGTATTTTTTTTAAGGTCTAGAAGCTTTGTGGGCCATCAGGAGGCTCTCCTAAAGAACAAATGTTCCCAGTGAGTGTTGGTGGTGGTGGTGGGAAGAGGGGCACCCCCTCCTCCCTGGTTCAGTCCCCAACATGTCAAGCATAGGGAACGCCCCTCGTGCAGGCTGAGCGATGACTGCCAAGCCTGCCTTGTGGCTGGGCTGGGAAGACACAGGAGTGTGGTGGTTCCCACGACCTCCTTTCCTTTAGAGCAGTGCCAGAGCTCAGAGGGAGTGTCGGCTCCATGATCCCTGCCTCTGTGCACCACCCGGGGCTGGGATGCTGCTCTGCACATCCTGAAGCAGCCTTCTCTCAACGCCAAACCTGGGACAGTCCCTGTGTTAGGGCCCTGTGCAGTGGCCCCTTGTGCGGTAAGAAAGCCACCTTCCACACTCACTATCCTGCTCCCAGGCCATGCCCGTCCCTGCTTCTCTGAGCCACCTGCCAGGACCTCCACCAGCTCTGGGAATGACAAGCCTTGGGCCAAGAGAATGACATTTGGAATCAGACAGGCTTTCCTCAGGCTTTGCATTTTAGCAGAGAGAGGGGGCACATCTCCCTAGAGCACTGCCCTCTTCCTCGGCTTTGCCCTCTTCTTTCTCTTACACACTTCCTCATCCTACATCCTCCAGTGACTGGCTCTCTTCCCAATCCATGTGCTCAGGGGCCCTTATTCCATGGTAAAATCCTCCCCTGCTTTTTCCAGTTTCCTGCCCTACACAGAACCTTACTTTCCCTGGAGGACCCTGCTCTCCAGCAGTCCTCTCAGGGACAGGCTGCCTGTTTCCCACAGCTCCTGTCCCTGGGTGGAGAAAGTGGTCTTCACCTGCCATGCTAACAGCAATTCCACACCCTTTGCTTCTGCACTAATCTTGTTTAATGACTTGCTGGTTGCTTTCTTTTATTCACTAAAACATTTAACAGCTGGCTAAATGTCTTCCTCTTTATCTCATCTCCTGCTATGAACCAGGAGATGTCAAAGTCTATCCAGACAAGAAGGGACGTAACATCCTGATCTCCTTTACCTTGAAACCCCTTGTTCCAATGACCTTCTCCTTCATGCTACCTTACCCACTCTTCCTGCCACATCCTGTGCATTGTTGCCCTCAGCTCCTCTTCCTCTCAATGCAGGCCTCTCACTCTGACTTCACCCTCCTTCCCCACCTCGCTCCTGTCTCCTGTCCCACCATATGGGCACTTATATCTGGGCCTCCTGAACTCAGTGCTCTGCATTGTGCAGCACAGACAGGACTAGAAATGGGAGATGGGAAATGGTGGATGGACTCGCAGCCTCCTCTCCCTCTCCTTCTGTCAGGTTTTAGTCTGAAATGTTGGTTCTTGGCATGCTCTTGGCCGAAAAATGACCAGACTTACCAAAGTTAGGCAAGCAAGAAAATAAAGTTTCCTGAGGAGAAAAAAAATAGGATTATAGGGCAAGAGCAAGGCATAGGTTTACAGAGCATGATACATATGCCACAGATGATGACTGGACCCATTGTCACAGCAAAGGGAGAATCAAAGGAGGGGCACAAATAAAAGGGACTGGTTATGTCTGTGTCTTGTTTTGTAGTGCCTGTATTGGGACCTCCGTTGTGGTTCAACGTCACCATGGAACCACTTTGATTGGACAGTTGGGAACTGCATGACCTGAGTCTTACTGTGCATGCGGATCTCTCATGAGCCTCTCTGAAAACTCATTTGGTGGGGGGTGAATCCCAGCAGTACCCCACTTTCCTCCCTAGAGACCCGAATCCTTCACTATCTACCTAACACTTCTGTTACCAAACAGAACTTGGGGCCATTCACCTGGCACAGCAAAGACAATACTGACACCAAGATTTGCAGTGAGAGAAAGAAAGGCATTTATTGCATGGTACCACCACGCAAGGAGAACGGGCAGCTAATGCTTAAGATTCAAACTCCCCAATGGCTTTAAGCAAGGGTTTTTAAAGGCAGGGGTATGTTTCAGGAAAGCAGAAGTTATGAGCAAAATTGTAAATCAATATTATGGAGGTTACACATCCTCAAAGGTAGGATATCTCGAAGTGGAGGCTTACAAGTCATAGTAGGATTCCTAGATTCTTTGATTAGCAATCAGTTAAGGAAGCAAGGCCTTGTCTGAAAACTTGAAATCAGCAGAAAGGAATGTTAAGGTTTGGCCTGTGGGCCTAACTCTCTCTCTCGGCCCCTCAGGGGGAAATTTAGAACAAAGAATGGAGGTTGGAGTTTAGTTCTCATTTCCCCTTTATCTGAGGTCTATTATGACAGTGAGTTGGCATTTTCCATTTGGTGGGGGTCCAGGTTGCTGAAAAATAACTCAACAACATATGTTAAGATATTAATTTTAGTATTTGTCGGGAATCAAAACACCTTGTGATTCTGATTTCCTTGGAAGACTACTATTTTCTTATCTGATTACTTGTTTACTTCTCAAGGCTAGCTAGGTGCCTGGAATTTCTCTTGAAGGGATTCAAGATTTCTCCTTTATTTCCATGCTTGGGGGGAGAGTGGCAGGCCCCTAAGAGGGGTCCCTGCTCAGTCTCACCTGTGCTGTTCCTGTGAGCTGCTGAGGCTGGAAAGGTAAAGCTGTGCTTCCAGACTCCCTTGCAAGTAGGGTCCTCTGGCATGAGAATTTGGAGGACAGAAGGGAGGCGATGCCAGCTTCTTCCTGCTCTACTTGTTGCTGCTGGCCTACATGGTCATGGAGGTGCTATCGTGCAGTGAATGCATCTCAATGTTCAGCCACTAGCTGCATGGGTACGGTAAGGAAGTTTAGACAGCAGAAGCTTCCTGATCTTAAAACGAAAGCTCTGGGAGTATGTTCCTGAACTCAATTCCAGTGATGGTCTCCTGACGTGTCACCTTCCCAGCCGTGGCGGAGGCGGCAGCTGCCCTGGAAGGCCAGTTTGGCGGTGGTGTCATGAAGGAGCCTGGAGCTTGCTCCTCTAATACTTCTAAGGATTCTCTAAGAACGATCTGATTTCTTCTAAAAATACCTAGAGTGGCTCTGTTTCTTACAGCTAAACTCCAATGGAGAGAGGCATTCAGTCTAGTCTGAACTGAGGGATGGTAGAAGGAAGGCTTCATGGAGGTGGTGGCATGTGAGCATAGTCTTGGTGGTTGAGTAGGCACTGGCTGAGGAAAGAAAGAGGGAAGATATTCTTGGCAGAGAAGGTCAAATGAACCAACACTGGGGATGAACAGAGAGCACAGGGCGTGTGTATCTCCTAAAGTTCAGTTGTTATCTAGTGTAAAGGGCAAGACAGAAAGAGTAAGAGATAATCCCAGTGGAGCAGGAAAAGGAAGGACCAAGGAAGGCCCCATGCGATGAGTTTTGGGGCTTGGACTTCCATCTAATGGATCATCCCTGTGGCAGCCAGATTAAGCTAGCAGCTGCCATGTGTGGATAAGAGTCTATTGGCCTCTGTTCTGGCATAGAACCAAACCCGCAGGGGCAGA
This sequence comes from Propithecus coquereli, assembly GCF_000956105.1. Lineage (NCBI taxonomy): Eukaryota > Metazoa > Chordata > Mammalia > Primates > Indriidae > Propithecus > Propithecus coquereli. The sequence continues at coordinate 4,364,335 of NW_012148396.1, forward strand.
AGAACCTCAAAAGAGCTAGACCTCACCTCTGAGCTGCAGATTGCAGAGTCAGTGTGTTCCCTGCCACTTCTTACCATCCCAGGATTGATAATGGTCACAGGAAAGTTCAAAGACCAGTCAGTGCATAACAGGATTCAGGAGCTGAAAGCAACCTTAGAAGACTTTATTTTTCATGAATGGGAACTGAGTCTTAGACTAAAGAAGTGACTTACCCAAGACCATGCAGCACTGGGTATCCAGGTCTCCCAATTCTCAGGCCTCACTATTTACATCTCCGGAATTACTGAGATTGTCTCTTTGAATCCTCATGACCACTGGGGCAACCGTGAAAAGAACAGATCAGGCACATCTGTTCATCCGTGATCTGGAGTGAAGCATGTGCCTGCTCCCTCCTACTCTCCTTCTCCCTCCACCTGCCATTGCTGCCTGACCAGGCAGGGGACTCTGGGGACTGTGTGGTATCACCTTATTTCCAGTTGGCCTCCCGTAAAAGGGAAGAATATAACACAGGGAGGAATATAACTAAATTTCTCTCCATGTGTTATTGTCAACAAGCCAATTAGAGCCAATTCATTAACAAACTGCCCTGATGAATTCTTCCTTAAGTTAAAAAGGAAAAGAAAGAGAGTTTTTTAAGGGACACATCCAGGACCCCTGGGAAAGCATTTCCCTCATGTCTCACTTTGAAATTTGGTCATTTGTAAGGACCTTGAAAGAGCCGTGAGAAGAGGAAAATACCTGGGCAATAAACTGCATATTTAGTGAACATCTGCTGTAGGTGGGGGCTTGGGGCATTCTTGGAACTGAAGGGGCTAAAGGAGAGTAAGCCAAAGAAATGTTAGCTACCAGCCATCAGGGAAACCTTGCTTAGTGCAGGAGGCAGGACTGACATGGAGAAAGATTTCTGAAAATGCAGCTGGCGGGCTACAAATCACAAAGACTCCCCAGCCCTTCTGTTGACCCAATTGTAAAAGATATAGCCATTCTGGACCCACAAACCACACCTCAGTCCTAAGGAAACATCCTAATTTCATGTGAGGTCTCAACATTTTTTTCAGCTCTTCAGCCCAGATATTTCTAATACTTCCCATTGTCACTCCCTCTCTTCGTCTTTCTCTCCCATCCTTATTTCCATCCATCCATCTACCCATCTATCTATTAATCATTTCTCACCATTAGGCATTCACTGCACCCATACGGCATGCCAGAACGCATGCATTTATCCATTATGAGAAACAGCACGGTATGGCCAAGGACTAGAGGTCTTGGAAGAAGTTGCACCCGAGCTAGAATTCTGGCTTCCCCCGCTGTACATTGGGCAAGGTATTCACCAAGGAAAAAGCCAGTGAGCAAGACTGTGGGCCCTGCTTCCTTCTCTCCCTGCCCCGATCCCTTTGAAAATAAATCTGCAGAAATGCAGGTGGCATCGTCTTCTTGCCTGGCCTGTGATGCTGGCTCATCATGGGTAGGAAGGCCAAACAGTCTGGGGGTGCTGATTCCCAGGGGTGGGAGAAGCTTGGCCAGGATGCTCACAGCAGATGTCCCAAAATGGCAAGTCCCTTCTCATACCGCCCCCAAGACATGACACGCTGCTAGAAGGACCACAGATGGAGTCCCAGTCGTCCAAAGAAGAGAAACGACAAGGAACTGGCGAGGCAGCCGGGCGGCATCAGAGCTGTTACATCAAACCCACTCTCACATGTGCTCTTCGAGAACTGCTGCAGAGCCTGCTTTCAGACAGGAGGGCACAGTCAAAGTCTCACTTTGATTTCTGTTTCCTTTGGCCAACTGCTTATCTCCTTGGGATTGAAGTGAGAGCTTCAATTCTTTGTTGAGAGTGTCATGCACTTTACAAGTCCTGATTGCATTTGTTTTCATCTCCTCAATAACCCTGGGGCAGGAATTATCATTTGCATTTCAACAATAAGAAAATTGAGGTTGAGAGAAATCCAGCAACTCTCTCAACATCACCCGGTTAGCAGATTTGAACACCGGTTTGTCTTACTCCAAAGCCTGTGCTCTGTCTTTTCATTCATTTGTTCATCCCTTTAGCCTCACAGGGGTGGGGAAGACACACATTTCTGGCTCACATGGGGCTGTCTTTATAATAGGAGGGTTACACGGATGTTACACAAGGAACAAACAGATAAAACGACAACATTTTATATAGTGACAAATTTTATGGAGCTCAAAAGTGACGGGGATGGCAGTGGAGAATATTTTAGACTGAATAATTTGGGAAGGGCTCTCTAAGGTTTTGGCTTTGGAGCTGATGCGTCAATGAGAAGCAGTAGTCAGCCCGCAGAGAGCTCTGAGAGCAGGCACCTTCCATCCCACCCCGTCTCATTGCATTTCACATCATGACATTCTGTTCCATTCCCTCCTCTTCCATTTCCTCCCACACCAGACAACCTGAAAGCCGTACTCATACAGAGACACAATGACTCTCTGTTCAATCTGATCATCTAGTTCTCACATAATCAATGAAACTTAGAAGTCAGGATTGGGAGGAGCCATAGCTGGCATTTCATCCCATAAAATATCAAATTTCTGTGCAAGGCTTTGTAATTTACAATTGTCATATGATATTTAATAAAGGATGAAGGAAAGCCTGTATTTTTGCCCCATTTTGTTTTTTCAGCTAAAAAAACAGCAACAGGTAGATGCTCTTCTACTAACCATTGCCCCTTTCAGGACAATTCTTTGCCCTTACAATGGATTTACCCACTGGGAAGGATCTGTGCTTATTTTTTGTGCTTGGCACACAGTAGGGACTCTATGGCTACTTGCTGAATAGGGGCTTGGAGATTTTAAACTCTTTCCTGATTGCTCAGGACCCTGTAATGCACCCTTCCTCTTTATCTACAGAATAAGTTGCCCTCAGGAGAGTTTACTGTGCTTTAGATCTGTGCTTCTCCTCTTTCCGTCACCCAAATTACCTGATCCATGCTCAGTTCCTCTACAACTTGAAGTGAAAGTTGTTAAACTGTAAGATTTAGATATTTATATCTATTTACTCCAAGCCCCTCTACCCCTCCAAAAAACATTTAAGGTGGTTTAAAATTAAAGTTTCTTACACAATAATGATCTTAAAAGAAAATATAGAATAGGGACTCTTGGTTAAGGTAAAAGCAAATTCCTAAAGGAATTACCTCTCTGCTTTTCCTCCTGCTGCTATGGGCAAGCTCTTTATGAACAGTCTTATGTAAGGCTGACTTCCACTTCTGTTTACTGGGTAACATGACCTCTTATATATTCAAGGAATGATTTCCCAAATTCTCTTTTTCTTTCCTAAATCATCACTTTTCCTCTTTCAATGGGATCATTCCCAACAGCATGCACATATATTGAATATATGTTAGAATATTTGGTATTGTCCCACAGTTCTTGGATGAACAGTTATTCCTTTATTTTTATTCTTTTTTCTTTGTGTTTCTGTTAGCATGATTTCTATAGATCTATTTTTAAGTTCACTGATTTTTTTCTTAGCTATGTTGAATGTACTGATGAGCCTATCAAAGGCATTCTTCATATGTTATTGCGTTTTCCTTTTATTGCTAGCATTTCAACTTTATTATTTCTTATAGTTTGCTTTTCTCTGCTAAAATTCTCAATCAATTATGCCTATTTTCTAGTTTTTTCACTACAGTCTTTGACATATTAATCAAATAATTTAAAAGTTTTTATATAGTTACAATGTCTGGGTCACCTCTGCATCTAGTTTTATCTGTTAATTTATTAACATACCCTTACAGTGGATTGTTTTCATGTGCTTTTTTGTATGTGTCTCTGAAGATTTGATTGAACACTAGACATTCCGTGTAGAACAACAGGGATAGAGGTCAGCAACATGTATGCATGCTTCTTCTGCCAAGCCATTGGCGTGTGGGATTGAGTCAAACTAGCCAGAAGTTGTTGCTACAGTTATCTTTAGTGCACTAGGGGTTTCAAATTTCTCTAGTATTACCTTATGCTCAGGATGGCAGCTGGGCTGCTGGAGGGTATTTCTCAATGCTCCTGGTGAATCTGCAGATATTTGCATCACAGAAGGAATCTCTTTCCATGTTCTTGCCCTTTCCACAGTGCTATCATACTGCTGATTGCTACCCAGTGTTTATTAGCCTGTTGGTGGGTGGTGGTGGTGGGTTCTCTATTGTTTAAGTCTAGTCTCAGTCTTGGGCCCTGCATGCCTAGATTTCAGGGTTGGGACTTTTCTCGCTGATTCTTCCCTCCTTCCCCGTGGTGGCCACACTCTGTCTTGCATCTTTAGTGATTATTCCATGTGAGGGAGTTTCCTACTTCTTCCCCAGTGGTTAGTGAGCTCTAATGGCATTGGTATAAAAGCCTGGGTCCAGGACTGTGTTCTGTCCTTTCCCCTGGGTAGAAGGTTTATTTTTTAATCTTCTGCCAGCAGCAAAGGATCCTCTCCTGTGCCCTGGGACGACAGGGTTTACTGTTTCCCCCCCAGCATCTTAGGCTTTTGTCCATAGAGAAGAGGCTGGAGGTTTTATGCCTTTCCCCCAGGGCAGCTGCTCCCTTGCTCCAGGAAGGCACCATGGAGGGAGGCTCTCTCCTGTCTCTTGTTCTCCCTCCAGTCTTTCTTGGGACCACTGCGTGGAGGTTTATGGAGAAAAGCCTGAGAGGGGGTGCAAACTCCTCTTGTTTGTGGTTCCCAGCATTTTATACCTTCATACTAGCCCATACTCAGCCTTTAGCCATTTGTTAAAATTTATAGATGCTTATATGCTTTTCAGCAATTCTTTCCACCTGAGATATGCTACAGGTGAGCCAGATTTCAAGGTCTGTATTTCTTTAGATTTTAGGCTACTTGGTAGCCCTGTGTCCTGAGTTATCTGATGGGTTCAAGAAGAGTTATGAGAGTTTTTTGTTGTTATTTTTGTTAGGGTTGAAGTGATGCTCTTTCTAGCTTTTTACATCCTAGGCCTGAATTCTCTGCTTGTTTTTATGGCAAAACACCTGGAAAGAGATGTTTTTACTCACAGTCTGCAAAATCTCTCTATTTCCTCTTAGATCTACTACAATAAGGCTGTATCACCAACCTTTCACAACAAATTTTTTTTTTTTTTTTAAATTTACTGATGAACACCATGTTGTTAAATGCAGTGATGAGTTCTGGGTCCTCATCTTACTTCACCTGCCAGCACCGTTCTGCATGGATGATCTCTCACTCCCTCCTCATTGAAATAACTTTCTTTACTTGGCTTCCACAACATCACACTCTCTTGGATTTCCTCCTACTTCAATGGCTGCTCCTTGTTGATCATCTTTGTAGGTTCCTTTTCTTTTCCTGACCTCTACACATTGAGTGTCCAGAGCTCAGTTTTTGGACTTCTTTTCTTCTTGAACTATACTTAAATTCTTTTTGTGATCTCATCTAGTCTCAGAGTTTTAAAAAGCATCTAGCTACTGACAACCTCCTCTGGACTTCAAATTTATATACTACTAGACATCTCATTTGAATGCCTAAGAGACATCTTAATTTAACATGTCTAAAACCAGATCTTCCCCCAACAAACCTGTTCATCCTCCAGACTTCCCAAACTTAGTAAACGTGTTCTCAGTAAAAGTCCTTCTAGTGGCTCATACCAAAAACCTTGGAGTCATACTTGGCATCTACTCGCAGATCCCACATCTCATCCATCAGCAAATCTTGTTGACCATACCTTCAAACATACCCGGAACGAACTGCTTCTCACAATCTCTACTATTTGCACCTTCATCCAAGCCATGGTCATTTTTGGCTTGGATTATTGTAATAGAATTTCAACTGGTTTCTATTTTTTTCTGCAATCCTCCTCTACCTAGTCTGTTCTCAATATCGTAGTCAGTAACACAAATTAATAGTAACTATAATTAGTAATGTGATATTGGGCAAGTCACAACCCCCTTATGTCTTATTTTTCTCATTTGCAAAAGAGGAATGTGGGCAGAATTCTAAAGATATCCCCTCAAAATTCTGCCCCCTGGTTACTTAATCGAACATCAATCTAGGTAGTATTGTAAAGGGATTTTATAGATGTAATTGATGTTACAATGTAATTAATGTTGATCTTAAGGTATAGATATTAACTGGGTGGGCCTTACCCATTCAGGTGAGCTCTTTAAAAGAAGCATGTTTTCTCTAATTGGTGGCTGAGAAATAATTCAGAGATTCAAAGCATGAAGGGAATTCAATGTGCCATTGCTGGCTATGAAGATGGATGGGCCATGTAGCAAGGAATGCAGGTGGCCTATAGGGGCTGAAAGTGGTCCCCAGATGACAGACAGCAGGGAAATGAGAACCTCAGTCCTACAGCCACAAGGAACTGAATTCAGAGAGCAACCTAAATGAACTTGGAAGCAAATGCTTCCCAATAGCTTCCAGATAAGAGACCAGTCTAGCCCATGCCTTGATTTTAGTCTTGTGAGACCCTAAGCAGAGAGTCCAACTGAGCCTGCCTGGAATTCTGACCTATGGAACTGTGAAAATATAAAGATGTGTTGTTTTAAGCCACTAGCTTTGTGGTAATTGTTGTGCAACAATAGAAAACCATGTAAAAGACAGTGAGAAACTGGTTCTTTTCACGGTAATTGCTCATTTTCAAAGATAGATCAGGTTATGTCTATCACCTTCTTTTGTCTTTCTTCCCATATCATAGTAAATAAAAGTCAAAGATGTTAAAGGGTTCTGCAAGACTCTACTTGATCTTGCCCTGTCACCTGTTGGACTTGTTTGCTCATCTCCAGCCACACTGGAGCCCTCGTCTTGGGGTGCCATCTCCTGTGCCTGGGACATTCCTTCCCCAGGTATTTTCCTGGCTCCTTCCTCAACGATCTCAGGTCTCTGTTCGAGAATCTGTGGCTTGGTGTTTCATTAGCTCATTAGTTGTGGAAAATCTTCAGTTAGAATCTCTTCAAGCACTGACTTTAACTCATTTTTTTCTCTTTTCTTTTTCTGGGATTTCACTATTAAGTTTTTTGATCATGTGTCAAATGGATCTTATTCATTTTTTGTGCTTTTTATCCTTTAGTCTCTCCATGATTTAGTCTGAATATTTTCTACTGGTCTGTCTTTCAGTTCACTAATCCTTTCTCCTCTACCATATATACTTATTATTTAAGTGTTTATTTTCTATTACAAAAAATTATAAACTCTAAGAAAGCAGGGATTTATATTTATGTTTTTCTTTCATTACTGTATTCCCAGCACCTAGAATAGGGCTTGGCACAGAGAGTGCTCAATAAATATTTAATTAATGAATGAAAAAAGTAATGAATGAATAAATAGCATCTTGAGTAACTAAAGTGAATTTGGTTTGCATTTATATATGTATATATGTGTGTATGTATTTGATGGCAGAAGAAAAGAGAAAATGTGGTAGATTGAAATGCTCCTGTTATTTGATAGAAGAAAGGATACCAGTTACTCAAGAAATACAAACTTACTTTCCAGAATGATATTCTTAAAAGAGTTTATTACCTGATACTATATATAAGAACAATTTAATGACATAATAAACAATATATTAAATATTACTTTCATAGTAGATGCAAAAGTGATTTTATATGATTCTTTTGGTATAATTCTCAATAAAAATTGAGAAAAACTAATTTAAGCCAGGAGGTAAGGACTGAAAAAACCCAAGGTAGCTAAAATGATGATATTTGTATTTCCACATGTAATTCCCAGAGATGTAATGATTAAATCCAGTAACGTCAGCAACAGAAACAACCACAAAAACTAGCAGGATGACAAAGGGCAGGCCAATTATCTTTCAGAGCCTCAGGTTTTTTTTCTTTTTTTCTTATAAAAGAGGAATTATGGGATCTTTACGCTTTCCAAAACTGCTGTGGATATCAAAGGTAGAATTCAAAAATGCTGGCTAACAAACAGCTGAATCAATTTTTAAGCACTTATGAAATGCTTTTATGTGCATTTTCATCAACACTCACAATGGCTCTGCAAGGCCAGTATCATCATCACTCTGTTTTCCAGATGAGGAAATCAAATCCAAGCTGTCCAGTCGCACAGCCAGCAAGCAGAGGAGATGTAACTTACTCCTCTGTTTCTTGGTGCTGTCCCTGCAAAGGAAAGATTCTCAAGTGGTGGGAACTTGGGCACCAGGGAAGCCCCATACGGTTCTGGTGGACTTTCTAATGCTCCTGTGGTCACACCACATGGACCAAGCCATCTGCTGTTGCAGACATGGTAGTAGCTAAAAATCCCAGAAACCGTTGCCCCTCAATACCAAACCCCAAGGTTTTGGGACCAGATGAACTTCCCCCAGTTATGAGAACTCTACACAAACTTCTATTTCTTCTTAGGTTAAAAAAACAAAAAAAATCACATTTCTTTTTTTTCCACAAAAATCAATATTTGATCTTTATCTGGAGCAGAATGTAAAGGCCCTCCTGATGTCTGATTCAATAAATTGACTCTATCCTTCGAACTTTGCAATGGCCTCAGGCTGCCAGAATATGAGAAATGCCTTTACAAATATCAAAGGCACAGAAAGTGTATCTTTTTAAATGTTAAGCCTAAAATAGCCAGGACTCCAGGGGAACAGACCTCCTTGCCCTCCCAGCCTCCTTGCTGGAGGCTGTGGTGCTACCCAGAGCTAATGGAGTCTTCCTTTCCCTGGAGGAAGGCGGGAGGTCTTGTAGGTCTGGAGCCTTCCAGGAGGCTTTGGAGCCCCGGACCTGGGACAGCACATATTTAGGGTTTCTGTGGCACTCTTGACCTCAGCTAGTGGCATTTTATCTCTCCTCCTAAGATCTAAGGAACCGGGAGCAGATGAAGCATTTGTTTCACGATCTAACAGCTTGGCCAGTATCTCAGACAAGCCAATTCTTTAGAAAAAAATATACCGAGAAATATGCAATTACATGTAGCTGGAGCTAAAAGCCCCACACAATGCAATAATGATGCTATCATTTATTTTTCATCTTCCTTTGTGCCAAATACCATATGTGCACTTTAGATCCTTTATTGCACTTATATCTCAGTTTCTCTGCAACATGCAGTATCATTCACTGATTGCAAATGAGCCTTTGAGAGGGTAAGTGGCTTGCCCTAAGGTCACAAGATAGGCCAGTGGTTGAGTTGAGATTTGCATCTACATTCTGTCTATACCCAAAGTAGTACTCTTTCCTTTTGCCATAATAATAATTATTATTATTTGTGGTAGTAGTAGTAATTGTTAGCACCTTATCATTTGTGGTAAGGCAGCCTCTAAGATGGCCCCAGTGATCTCTGCCTTAAAGTATTTGTGTGCTTGTAATATTTCCTCCTGCTGAGTGTAGGCTGCACTTAGTGACTCCTTTTAACAAATGGAATACTATAAAATGATAGGATGTCCCCTCTGAGCTTAGGTTACACAGAGACAGCAGCTTTTGTCTTGGATGTTTGCTGTCTCCCACCTCCTCTATAGTCCTTGCTCCAGGAGAAGCAAGATGTGTTTGAAGAAGCCCATGTGACAAGTAACTGATGCCTCAGACAGACAACCAGTGAAGACCTAACCTGCCAAGAGCCACAGGAGTGATAGCCTGAAAGCCAGTCTGGTCTTGAGATGACTGCGGCCATGGCTGACACCTTGGTTGCAGTCTTGCAAAAGACCCTAAGCCAGAACCACCCAGCTAAGTGACTCAGATTGCTAACCCGCAGAAACTGGGACATAATAAATGTACGTTATTTTCAGTTACTAAGTTTTGGGGTAATTTGTTATGCAGTAGTAGATAGCTACACAATTTATAGAATACTCCTTACACCAATACTACTGTAACAATAGCTAGTGTTATACATTTTAACATTTTACAATGTATAGAGCACATTCTAAGTGCTTTATATGAAGTAACTCACATTATCCTTCGATAGCACTGTTCAAAATCTACATTTATAGATGAGAAGCAGAAACATGGAGAAGTCCAGATGCTGGTCCAGGGCCTCATACATCCGAGCTCCATCTCTGAAAGTGAGGCCTTACCTGGTGTCCTTGCCTTTGACAAGGGCCACAGTGAGGGGAACCGACTGTATATCAAAAGCTACTTGGCTGTAACTTGGCTGTGCTGGACTCTAGGCACTGGGCTCCAGGCTTGCAGTGACAGGTGTGTCCAGATCTCCTCCACGTGTCTCTCAACCTCCTTGGACCAGTGGCTTCCCAGGGAAGATGGTTTTCTTTATGTATCTCATTCTGGGGCCATGCTGTGTGGGTGATGGCTAACTGGGACATGTTCTTCCAAAACAGGCATTCGATGTTCCCTGAAGGGCAGAGGGAAACACGTGAGGGGGGTCTCATCCTGCCGGCCATGGGACTGGCACACTCTCACGTCTGCCTTGATGTCACTGGCTGAAGTAAGTAACACAGCTCAGCCCCACGTCAGTATCGGTGGGGCAGGAAGTGGCCAACAATCTAAGCTTCCACATCCTGCTCTACAGTTGAGGAAACAGAGCTCAGGGGTGGGAGAGCTCTTACTTAGGAGCAGCTTTCTGTGCCTTCAAATCCTATGTTCTTTCTGAAGAAAATCTCCCTTAGTTCTAATGGAGTTCTTGAGTTCTCTGTAAGACAAAAATAAATTAGAGCTAGCAACAAGGTGCTCTGAGAAAAGTCGGTGAAGGTTGAATTAGTTAGAAAAGGAATTTCAACTGGGAGCAATCAAGGCTCAATTAGCTCTGAGTAAACGGAAAGAGCAGGGGGCTTGAGCGAAGTATGTTCGAATGAAGTGAGAGCGCTAAGGCCAGCAGGGAAAGGAGACCTAAGAGCGCCATATTACCCAGGCGGAGAGGTGTCGGCAGGCGCCGAGGCAGGACTCCTCGAGGATTATTCTGGGGTCTGCTTGGCAGATGGGAAATGTGAGCAAGGAGTGGTGGGAAATTCTGCAAGGGAGGTAATAACTCACCTGAATGATTAAATCAAACCGCCAATTCCCTCCCCTCTCCAACCCCTGCAATCTAGGGAGCCCGAGAGAAGTGTCTTGGAGGAATCATTTAAAAGAAAGACAACTTTGTTGAATTTGATGGCCATGCTTGCTGAATTCATTTATTCTTTCATTCATGAAACATTTATTCTTTCAACACACAGTTGTGAGTCCCTGTTATGTACTAGGTAATTGGCTAGCATGCTGGGAGAATATAAAACCAGTGGGTAGGATGTGGGTCTTCCCTCCAAGGATGCACAGTCCAGTGGGGGAAATATATGTAAACAAGCAGTAAAATACACTGTAGTGAGCTGCATAATAGAAGTGAGTACAAAGTGCTGTGGGAGACGCTAAGGAATTGTTAGAGGAATCCTGGAGGAGGTGACAGAGAACACCTGAAAGATGGGGAAGGCTGCGCCAGGAAGAGATGGGCCACAGGCACAGTCACTGCAGGCGGAGAGAACTGTGTGTGCAAAGGTGTGAAGTGTCATAGCGAATTCTGAGAATACTAAGTTCAGCATGATGGGAATGTGGGATCCCCGCTGGGGGAGATGGGGCTGAACTAAGGAGAGGTGGGAATAAACCAAGCGCAGGTAGCGAGGACAGCCTGTAGCTTGGCTGGATGTTCTACCCTCACCTCACCACTCCTGCAGACAGTGTGCCTTTTCTTCCCTTTGTCTACTTGAGTTTCCTTGATGTAATCGAGTCCATGGATTTTTGATGCACATTGTTGCTGATGATCATCTTTGATCTAATTTTCCTTCTTGCACTTTAAAGCAGTTAAGAAATTCACGGAAGACCTCTCTCTATTGGGTTAAATAAAGCCAATTTCTTTCACTTTTCCTTGGGGTTTTGGTTTTATTAGAAAAATGAATGCAAAAATATAGTTTTTTAAAAAATGCAAATGTCCTCTTCCCTGAGTCTTATGACACTTTGGACTTTGAAGTTTTATTCTTATCTCCAATACACAAGGTCTGCCCAAGGGGATGTCAGAAGACTTCATTGAATGAACCAGGGAAAGGGTCAGATATCTTCTGGGCTCTGTGCAAGGTGCTTGGAATGTGGGATTTTCCATAATACTGCCAGCATCTCTGAAAGGTAGGTACTACTTTTCCCAGTTTGCAGATAAGAAAATCCAGGACCAGGGAAGCTTGTGCAATTTTCCCAAGGACACATAGCTAGGAAGGGGCAAAGCTGGAGTATGGACTCATGTCTGTCTGAACTCAGAGTTCAGGGTCTCTTCATTAAATCCTGCTGACTCCCCTTCATTTGTCCAATAAAAGCTGATGCACTTTCATGTAACTTGCTGCTGCCCAAAGCTCACCAAATCTGAGTCAAAAAAATTGCCTGAAAATAACAATCAAAATGACAACAAAAACATACCCATAGCTATTGAGAAATATTTTGCTTTACTTTTCACAAAAGGCCACCCCAAACCACCTTCGTTTTGGATCTTCCCAACCCTCTGTGAGGAAAGCAGAGCTATGATTAGTGTCTTTACTTTATAGTGAAGAAAGCTATTGGGATATCCAAAAACCTTTTTTTATTCGATGTTTTTTGAAATAGTTTGATAATTTCTGGGATCATAAGATCTGAAGAAGGTAGCATATTTAAAGCATTGTGAACAATGGAGAGCAGAAGCTTAGGGGTTGAGGAAGCTTAGGAGCTGTGTGACCTTGGATAAGTCACTAGCTTCTCTGATCCTGAAATTCCACATCTTGTAAAGTGGGTATAAAAATAGTTACTACCTTGTGTTGTACAGGTTTAAACAAACTGATCTGTGAGACTGGCAAAGAATATACAGCAAACTTTGAGCCAGGGAAACAACACAAATCCTGAGGATTCTTTCAGGGGATTAAACATAGGCATCTATCTCCTCTCTTTATTCAAACCCTTAAAATGAAAGTAAAGAAATAAAAAATGCATAATCTCACAAAGAGGAAAAACAGGGGAGGTGTTACATAAGATGAGAGGTGACAACAAACGTCTGGCCATTTAAAAGTTGACAAAAGAGTTAGCAGAACGAAGTCAGTCAAGTATTAAGAGTCTAGTAGTAAAAAATAAGTTGTGTTGCCCCCAAAGAAACTCAGAAGTGCTCTGGAACTGGAGGCATGAGGTATAGAGAAAGCTGAGATGGAAAACAGGGGCTCATGAGTCTGCTTGGGGAGCAGCGAGCCCCTTCCCAGATGCCATCCCCCACCCCACACAGTCAGGTAACTCTTTTCCCCTCCCCTAGAAAAAGACAGGTTTATTTTGTAAAAGTGGCTCCAGACTCAAGACACCAGGAGAAAGAGAGAAAGAAATAAAAGAGCCAAACTCTCCCACCTCCTTTATTGCTGGACTCTAAGAAGATGGAAGAAACTGAATAGCTCCAAAGAAAATGCCTGGCATCTTTCATTTCCCCCAACAAACTGCTTGAACTCCATCCAACCATCCTACAATGAGTGAAACACAGCTGTTAACAAGCCCTGCCCATACCCACAGAATACTCACAGCATTTTGGTGCCTTCCTCTTAAATATAAACAAACAAGATAGAATTATCATGCATTTGAAGAAAACCTTCAACAGACCAAAAATCAGGGAGAAAAAATAACTCATAGAAAACAGAAACAATATAAGAAGCAGAAGAAAATTTCAAAATAACTATAATTAATATGCTCAAAGAGTAAAAAAAGATAGCACATCCGTGAAGCAGGAATAGGAAGCTATAGATTAAAAAAAATCTAAAAACGAGGAAACTCTGCTGCAAATTAAAAACACAATGGTGGAAAAATGTCATTCAAGGGAAGAATTGGAAGAGTAAGCAGAGGAAATTTAGAAAGCTTAACAGAAAGATAAATGGAATATAGAAGAAATAGGAGCAAATTAGGGGCTCAGTCCAGGAAACCCAACATCTAATTTGGAACCACAAAGAGAGGAGACAAAATTTGTTTTTTAAAAGAATGAAGATTTCTGCTTTCAAGAAGATGGAGTAGGTAATACTTTTTTCTACTCCTCCCACTGTGGACAACTAAAAACCCTGGACATTACATATAAAACAAACATAAGAAGAATCTACAAGGTGGAGACAAAGGGGCAGGCCAGCTAGGGACTCAGGACCCAAGCAAAGACACGGTGGTGAGTTTCCTGAGTTTTCTCTTTGCTTTATATACTTGGGATTGAACAAGCTGAAAATCCAGAAATGCCAGTGGATGCAGACAACAGAAGCCCAACTAAAGTCTGCTCTCTCTAGCCAAGGAATCAGAAAGAGGCAGCCTAGAAAGGCAGAAACATGTAGCCAATAAATGTTCCACTCTAAGCAAACCAAAAAAAGCCATGGCCCCACCACATCTGTGCCTACAAAGGCTGAATGGGGAGCCTGGACTCTTCCACTCTCTTGGACTGCAATGGGACACCCCAACACTCCAGCTGGGGTGGTGTCAGAGAAGGCCAAGTACAGAGACTGGACTTTCATTCCTGCTGACTGATAATTGCACCCCTTCCCTGCCTGCCATGAAGTCAGCGGATACTGGGGGGTGGGGGAAACTAGACTCCCCCTATTCATCTAGCAATAATGAAATCCTCTTCCCTTTTCCTGCTGGCATGGTGTCAGAGGAGCCCTAGTGGAAAGTTAGGACTTTTCACCATTGCCCAGCAGCAATGAAGCAACCCCCATTGGGGTGCCGGTTGAGATCATATGAGGATCTGGAACCCTATGCCTACCCAGCAGTGACAAAGGGCCCTCACCTTAGCTGTCAACAGAGGGTGAATAAGGAATCTGGACTTTTAACTCCACCTGGCAGTAATGAAGTGGCGGTCCCCTCATTCTCCTGCTAGAGCAGTATCCAAAAAAGCCAGCTAAAACAGAAGATTTAAATAATACCCAAAGTCTTATAACATAATGTGAAAATTTCCAGGGTTCAATTAAAAATCAGCCGTCATACCAAGAACCAGGAAAATTTCAAACTGAATGAAAATAGAAAATATATGCCAACAACATGATGATGAGATGACAGAGTTGTCAAAATCATCTGAGAAAGATTTAAAAGCAGCCATGATAAAATATGCCACAACAAACAATTAGAAACACTCTTGAAATTTTGCGTGGTTAGATAGAACATCCCAGCAAATAAAAAAAGTTTTAGCAAATGCATAGAAGATATGAAGAAGAGACAAATAACTTTTTGGAAATTTAAAGAGTGGAAAAATATAATCAAGATAAAAAACTCAGTGGACGGGCTCAATAGCAGAATAAAAGGGACAGAGGAAGGATTCAGTGACCTGTAAAATAGAACAATGGAATTTACACAATCTGAACAGCAGGGAGAAAATGGACTGATAAAAAAGAGGAACAGAGTCTCAGGGACCTGTGTAACTGTAACGAAAGGTATAACATTTATGTTATTACAGTCTCAGAAGGAGAATAAAAAGAGGGAGGAGGATTTGAAAAAGTACTTGAAGAAATAATGGCTAAAAACTCTCCAAAGTTGGCAAGAGACATAAACCTGCAGATTCAAGAAGGGGAGTGAACCTCAAACAGGATAAACTCAAGGAAATCTATACCAAGATACATCATAACTAAAGACAATCTGATGATTGTTTCCTTTGCTGTGCAGAAGCTTTTTAGTCTGATGTAATCCCATTTGTCTATTTTTGCTTTTGTCGCCTGTGTTTTGGAGGTCTTTATCCAAAAAATCCTTGCTCAGACCAATATCATGAAGCATTTCTTCTATGTGTTCTTCTAGTAGTTTCATACTTTCAGGTCTTAGATTTAAGTCTTTAATCCATTTTGAGTTAATTTTTGTATGTGGTGAGAAATAAGAGGCTCTAATTTCATTTTTTTGCATGTGGATATTCAGTTTTCCCAACGCTATTTATTGAAGAGACTATTCTTTCTCCATTATGTGTTCTTGGCATCTTTGTCAAAAATCAATCAGCTGTAAATGTGTGAATTTATTTCTGAGCTCTCTTTTCTGTTCCATTGGTCTATATGTTGGTTTTTATGTTAATACTATTCTGTTTTGATTATTATAGCTTTGTATTATATTTTGAAGTCAGGTAATGAGATGCCTCCAGCTTTGTTCTTTTTGTCTAAGATTACTTTGGTTATTCAAGGTCTTTTGTTGTTCCATATAAATTTTAGGGTTATTTTCTATTTCTGTGAAGAAATGTCATTGGGGTTTTGATAGGGATTGCATTAAATATGTAGATCACTTTGGATAGTGTGAACATTTTAACAATATTCTTCTAATCCACGAACATGAGATATGTTTCCATTTACTTGTATCTTCAATTTCTTTCATTAATGTTTTATAATTTTTATTGTAGAGATCTTTCACCTTTTTGGTTAGATTGATTCCTAGGCATTTCACTTATTTTTATAGCTATCATAAATGAGATTGTTTTCTTATAGAATGGGAGAAAATATTTGCAAACTATACATCAGACAAGGGGTTAATATCCAAAATATATAAGGAACTCAAATAACTCAATAGCAAAAAGAAAAAAAAACTGATTAAAAATGAGCAAAAGACTTGAGTAGACATTTCTCAAAAAAGAGATATAAATGGCCAAAAATTATATGAAAAAAATGCTCAACATCACTCATTATCAGGGAAATGCAAATCAAAATCACAATAAGATACCACTTCACTCCAGTTAGAATAGCTAATATCAAAAAGATGAAAGAAAATGTGTTGACAAGGATGTTAAAAAGGAAACCCCTGCATACTGTGGGTGGGAACATAAATTAGTGCTGTCATTATTGAAAACACTATGGAGGGTCCTCAAAAAATTGAAAATAGAACTACCATATGATCCAGCAATCCCACTCCTGGGTATATATCCGAAGGGATTGAGGTACGTTTTCAAAGAGATATCTGCACTCTTATGCTTATTGCAGCACTATTTACAGTATCCAAGATATGAAAGCAACCTTAGTGTCCATCAAGGGATGAACAGATAAAGAAAATGTGGCATATACACACAATGGAATACTCCTGAGCCATAAAAAATGAAATTCTGTCATTTGTGACAATATGGATAAACTTGGAGTATATTATGTTAAGTGAAGTAAGCCAGACACAGAAAGACAAATACCACATGATCTCACTCACATGTGGAATATCAAAAGTTGATCTCATAAAGGTAAAGAGTATCATGGAACGGTGGTTATTAGGTGTGGTTGGGAAGAGGGACATGAGATTTTGATCAGAGCACCCACAATTACAGTTAGACAGCTTTGGCTACTTGGGCTCTTTTCTGGTTCCAAACAAAGTGTGAAATTAATTTTTCTAGATCTGTGAAATATGCCATTGGTATTTTGATAGGTATTGCATTGAATCTTTAAATCGCTTTGGGTAATATGGACATTTTAACAATGTTGAATCTACTGATCCATAAGCATGATATGTTTTTCCAGTTGTTTGTGTCCTCTGTAATTTCTTTCCTCAGTGTTTTGTAATTCTCCTTAAAGAGATCTTTCACCTCCTTGGTTAAGTATATTCCTAGGTATTTTATTTTCTTTGTAGCTATTGTGAACAGTATTGAGTCTTTGATTTGACTCTTAGCTTGACTGTTGCTGGTATATAGAAATGCCACTGAATTATGTACATTGATTTTGTAACCTGAGACTTTGCTGAATTTGTTTATTAGTTCCAGGAGTCTCTGGTGGAGTCTTGGGGGTTTTTGAGATACAAGATCATGTCATCAATGAAAAGTGATAGTCTGACCTACTCTTTCCTGATTTGGAAACCCTTTATATCTTTCTCTTGCTTGATTGCTCTGGCTATGACTTCCAGCACTATGTTGAATAGAAGTGGTGACAGTGGGCACTCTTGTCGTGTTCCAGTTCTTACAGGGAATATTTTCAACTTTTCCTCATTCAGCATGATGTTGGCTGTGGGTTTGTCATATATGTCTTTGATAATTTTGAGACATATTCCTTCCATGCCTAGTTTATTGAGGATTTTTATCATGAAAGGGTAGTGGATTTTGTTGAATTCTTTTTATGCATCTATTGAGATGATCATATGGTCTTTGTTTTGCTTCTGTTTATGTGGTGAATCACATTTATTGATATACATATGTTGGACCATCCTAGGATCCCTGGGGTGAATCCCACTTGGTCATAGTGGATTATATTTTCAATGTGCTGTTGAATTTGGTTTGCTAGTATTTCATTGAGGATCTTTTCATCTATATTCTTAAGGGATATTGGTCTGTAATTTTCTTTTTTCATTTTATCCTTTCCTGGCTTTGGTGTCAAGGTGACACTGGCTTCATAGAATGAGTTTGGGAGAATGCCCTCCTTCTCTATATTATGGAATAATTTCTGTAGTATGGGTATCTATCAGCTCTTCTTTGTAGGTCTGGTAGAATCTGGCTGTGAATCCATCTGGTCCAGCACTTTTTTTTGTTGTTGGAAGATTTTTTTATTACTGCTTCAATTTTGTTGTTCATTATTGGTCTGTTCAGGAATTCTATTTCTTCCTGACTGAGTCTTGGGAGATTGCGTGTTTCCAGGAATTTGTCCATTTCCTCTATGTTTTCTAGTTTATGTGTGTAGACATTTTTATAGTATTCATGGATGATGTTTTGTATTTCTGTGGTATCAGCTGTAATGTTTCCTTTTTCATTTCTGATTGAGTGTATTTGGGTCCCTTCTCTTCTATTCCTGGTTAATCTAGCAAACAGTCTGTCGATTTTGTTTATCTGTTTAAAGAGCCAACATTTTGTTTTGTTTATCTTCTATATTATTTTATTTTCCATTTCATTTAATTCTGCTCTTACCTTTGTTATTTCTTTTCTTCTGCTTTGGGTTTGGTTTACTCTTCCTTTTGTAGTTCCTTGAAATGTGTGTGACATTAGATTGTTAATTTGTGATTTTTTTTAATTTGTAAAGAAAAGAGGTTTATTTGGCTCACAGTTCTGTGGGCTGTACAAGAAGCATGACACCAGCATCTGATTCTGGTGTAGGCCTTTTGTATGTATGGCAGACGGTGAAGGGGGAGCAAGAGAGAGAAGGAGGGGTGCCAGGCTCTTTTAAACAACCAGCTCTCCCATGAACTAACAGACTCATTACCGCGGAGATGGCAATTTCTACTTATGTGGCTCCTCTTCTCTCAGCTCTGTGTTAATAGGATTGCAGGGCACTGGGTCTCCTTTTCTGGGAACTCTCCTGTTATTTAGGGAAAGTGGAAAACCCTAGATGGAGCTTTTGTGACCTACTTTGGAATGTTGACCCATTGGGAGGGGTGGGTGCAGTGAGAGCCTATAGAATAGCTGTTCTGTTTTAACCCATTCCCTTGTGATTGCCTCAGTTTGAGCCAGTGCCGAATGATCTTCACGTGGGGTGGAATGTTGTTCCCTAGCTCATTTTTGGGAGTTCAAGTTGGGGGTTGGATGCAATGTTCTCCACTATGGCTGTTGTTGTGGGGGACTGCTCTGGCCAGGGTCACCCAGTGGAGGTGACAGTGGTAGGTGAGTGAGTCTATTTAGGCAGTGGTCATGGATGACTGGGCTGTGGGCATTTGCATGAACCAGGTCCTGGAGTACTGTCTGCTCAGGGCTAGGGGGTTCCTGAGGAGGGCATTGGCTCTAGGGAAGGTTCCACTAGCCCAGCAGCAGTGATGGAGACTCAGGGATAGTGTCTTGGGGTCTAGGCTCAACTCTGGAATCTCAGAGGTGGTACTGTAGGTCCAGTGTGGGACCCAGAGCTACAGGGGCAGAGCCTTGGGCTTCAGAGCTGCATTTAGGAGTTACAGGGGCACAGCTGCATTGATGGAGGGCTGTTCTACCAGTGTGGAGACTGCTGGTGTCCAGTTGCACAGGCAGGGGTTTGTCTCAACAGCCCAGGGACCACAAAGGTGGGCTGGAGCTGCTGAGCAGCTGAGGTTCTTCCCCACCCCACTTATGTCCCACTGACACAGTCACCCAGGGCCTCCCAGGTGGTGCCTGTGGTATCCGAGACTCCTCCTCTGCTCAGATCCTGCATAGGGGGAGAGGGGTGCTTTGCCCCCAGTGTCAGCAAACAGCATGGGGGAGCGTTTGTTCTTTCTGCTCCCTCCCCAGCCTGGGGGGTGATGCAAAGGCTATTACTGGAATGCTGAGTCCTGAGCAGAGCTGGCACCGTGCACCCAGAGTGAACAGGATGGCATCAGCTGCAGAAACTCAGGATCGGCAGCCCCCAGATCTCTGCTGCACCTGCTCTGTGGTGCAGTGTCTCTGCACAGACTCTGAGTGGCTCCCTGATCAGCCCAGCAGTCTGCAGTGGTGAGGGGAGACCTCTCACAGCTTGAGTCACCTGCAACTTTTATTTGTCTC
Source organism: Propithecus coquereli (assembly GCF_000956105.1). Classification (NCBI taxonomy): domain Eukaryota; kingdom Metazoa; phylum Chordata; class Mammalia; order Primates; family Indriidae; genus Propithecus; species Propithecus coquereli. The sequence continues at coordinate 4,384,553 of NW_012148396.1, forward strand.
CTACAAAGTGCTGTCCCCTCCGGTTGCTTCTATTCTGGTGTTTTCCCCTCCTGCTCAGCTGTGTGAATAATATTGGGACTCCCCCAACCTTAATCTCTGAGATGGTGAGTGGTGCTTGTGAGTAAGAATCAGCAATGCCCTGTGTGATTGAGTCAGTAGATGCTGTAATGGGCTGTACAGCTGTTCTCCCTGTCAGAAGTTGGTGCTTGCAGGAAACAGCCAACTGCACAATTGTTCTTCTGTTCCTGTTATCAACTTTAGCCCCTCAGAAGAAGCTCTGGAATGCCCCAGACAGTGGGTGGGGCCCTGAAGCTCCCAGGAGATCACTTTTTCTCCCCTACTGCAAAGGTGGGTGGAGGGGCGAGGCTGGATGGGGCAAGGTCAGGTCAGTCTACTTTCAGCCTCCACACACATAAGTCCTGGAACTGTCCTGGCAAGGCTCAAAGGTCAGCTCCCAGGTCACTGGAAAGGGAGCTGAAGTGTCCCCACCCAACCAGGAAGTGTGTTTGTCGGGAAAGGGGCATCTGTAATTCACTGATTGGCTATTGGGAGTGACTTTTGTCCCCCTTGCTCTTCCCCTGCTCCAAGAGACTCCTTCCGGTGTCTGGTTGTAAATGGGTGCCTGAATTTGCTCAACAGCAATGGCTCCTTGGGGGAGAATCACCCCACCTATGCACCCGCCCAGTCCAAAGACATGGTTTTCCTGTGGGCGGATGGGTGCTCCACCAGTTTTCTGCAGCTCAGACCCACAGTGCACTCTCCTGTCTGTTCTGCCCATGTGGGCCCCTCTGCCTCTGGACTTTAGCTCTCAATTTTCCCCTCTGTGTACCCAAGCAACCCCATCAAGTCCTGGGGGCACAGGATCAGAGTATGCACCTGTTTTGTTGGCAGGCATCTCTGTGGATTGTTGGCAGACGGGGAGGTAACTCTCAGACCAAACATCCCTAGGTCCACTGCAGGTCCTCAACGGGAAAGGTGTGGGCCCCCTTCTCTGTGGAAACCTCAGACTGGTGCACCAGCAAAGTACAGGAGGCAGCTTGTGAAAGTCTTGGTTCCATGGCCTCTCTCAGCTGCAGAGGGCTGGGGAGGAGTCGGGGAGGAAAAGACTCTGAATAGAAGAGAGCTGGCACCAGTTCTTCCTGTCTGTCTCCTGGAAGGAAACCCTTACGGAATGTCCAAGCTCTGGGATCACACAGGTTCTCCAGGGCCTACCGCAATCTGAGCAGGAGTTGGGAACTATCTATGTGGGAACAGTTGATAGGAATATTGAAGGGCTGGAGCTCCCACCTTCTCTGGGCTCTGACTTTTTCTGGTGTTGCTCTCTGTCAATATCTTTTTTTTCTTCTTGTTCTACTTCACAGTTTCTTTCCATGAAGTCTCCAGCAGACTCTGACACCTTTCCCCCCAAACTACACCTGAGCTCTTCCCATTTCTCCCTCCCCTCTATCTGAAACACTTCCTTCTCTCCAGGACAATATGGCAACCGGTGTCTCTAGTCAGTCATCTTTTTCACACCACATTTTCTTTATCCGTTCAAGCACCGAGAGATACTTAGCTTGCTTTCATATCTTGGCCATTGTGAATAGTGTTGCAATGAATGTGGGGGTGCAGATATCTCCTTGACATATTGACTTCAATTCCTTTGGATATATACCCAGAAGTGGGATTACTGGGTCATACAGTAATTCTATTTTTAGTTTTTTGAGGAGCTTCCATAGTGTTTTCCAAAATGACTGTAGTAATTTACATTCCCACCTGTTGGTTCAAGAGTTCCCTTTTCTCCATGTTCTTACCAACACTTGTTATATTTCATCCGTTTAATATCAGCCATTCTAACTGGGGTGAGGTGGTATCTTACTGTGGTTTTGATTTGCATTTCCTTTTCCATTTAGCTTTTTAGAGGAAGCTACTGAAGGATGTCCTCCATCAAAATAAAGGCGCAAGAGAGAAGATGTAGAACCCGGAAACAGGGATCCCACATTTAAGCGAGTTGAGAGGAAGTCCTCAGATGGCAGGTGTAATGAGGGCCTACAGGTCAATAAGTTCAGACAAAAGCAGGTGTGTGGGGGCTTCAGGAGGGGTGTCTTCAGGAAATAAATTAATCAGTGAGATTCATGAAATGTTTACTTGTGCAGAAATATTATTAAAATTGGTAATAAATTTGTTAGAAAATTTGGGATGTAGAAAACTAAGCAAATTTCTAATACCAACAACTAAAAATGAAGCAATTACTAACTCCTTGGAAAAATAAAAAAAAACTATGTAAGGAAAAAACCCCTGCATTCTTAGTTCATGACTTGGCTCAGTCATGAACATACATAAATTATCATAATAAGGCAAATACTGAATATTGATTTAACCAAAAATTATGACAAAAATATAAAGGGAAAGATGAGAGAATAAAAATGGAGGGTACGTGTGGGGGGTATTAAAAGGGTTAACTTGCATTTATGTAATAGATTTAGGTAATGTCTAAAATCAAGAAATCAAGAATGACAGTATGAGCATTGTAGGTAAAAATCTAATGTGGGAGTCAACGCAGAGCCCATAGCTCCGCAAGCTGAAACTTGTTGCTTCTGAGGGCGGGGAGAGATGGGGCAGTCAACTGCTGATTAATTGCAAATCCTTTAGTAATTTTGACTTTTAAAGCTATGCATGGATTACATTGATTAAGAAAAAACTTAAAAAATTGAAAGAAAGAACCTAAAGGTAGTTTTCTTCCCTTCAGTTACTCTTTGGAGATAGGCTTGGTTGTGTCAGACGCAGTCACTCTTCTGGGGATATTTTAGGAGTACAGGCACATCTCCCAGAGACTTCCTCGGCACCCTCCCTTCACTGTCAGTGTTGGGATAACCACAGTGTTGTGAGTAGATGCACCAGTGTCTGGAAGCAATGGAGAAGAGCAGGATAGGAAGATGGTGGACATGCTCTGATATATGCCCTCTTGATCCTTCCTTTTTGGTTCCTTGCCTTTATGGAGACAGAGGATTGGGGTTTGGTAATAGTGGAGGTCCATGTACCACCTTAATGATTCTGTTTTTCTCCTTTATGACCTGCTGAGGGCTGAGTGATTGAAAAACAAGTGTGTTAAAATGTAGCTGCTAGCACAGCTATACCAATAAAGAAGAACAGGAGAGAAAATTAGCTCCCACCGATGGTTTTTAAATCTGACCCAAAGAGGAGTCATTTATTGCTGTCTCTGCTCTGGTACAGGCTAAGATTTCTGATTTGCATCACGCTGTTCTATAATTTGAAAGTTCCTGCCAACAGGTAGATAATCCTTTATGTCTCATGGGGCTGAAAGTTCACAAGGCACAAGGTGGCTTGTCAGCAAGGAAGCAAAGAACATCCCCATTTTATAGACAAAGAAAGTGAGACTTAAAATCATCCATCTAGGAAAAAAAATTTAATAGGCACCAACTATGAGGTGGACACTTCCCTGAGCATCGGGGTATGGAGATGAAATCAAGATCATTGTTTTTCCAGGGTTCAAAGTTACAGGTAGTTACAGGTAGAGATAGAAGTAAAGGATGTTCTGGTGCTGTAGCTACCCTACAGCATGGTGACGGACGTGCACGCTATGTCATGTGAGCACAGGAGACAGGTGGTGACTCATTCACTCATTCATTCAACAAGTATTTATTTCAGACTCAGTGTTAAGGACTGGCTGGATGCTGGAGATAAATTTGAGTATAAATTAAATTTAGCCCTTGCTTTCATGAAACTTAGAGTCAAGTCCTAAGGTTCTTGGCCGTGCATTGGAATCACCACTCGGCAGGTTTAAAGATCCTGACACCCAGGCTATCCCCAGACCCACTGCATCCTGGGACAAGGGAGGGGTGTCCAGGAATCTGTGCCGTCTGAAGCTCCCCAGTGCTGCCAATATGCAGGCAAGGTTGGGACCCACCGGCCCAAAGGAACACGCTGACAGAAATGAGTCAGTGCATAATGCCAAATGGGGTGAGTGGCAGGAGGGAAACTCACAGGGCAGTGATAGAGTATTCAAAGAGGCAGGGTCCAGACTGGCCACACTGGCCAGAGAGCAGGCTTCTCTGAGGAGCTGATAGTTAATCTGGGACCTGTGAGGGAAGGGTCAAAAAGAGCATTCAAGGGGGAGAGAGGAATGAATATCCAGGAAGGAGGCCCTCAGAGGAGAGAACCTGGGCTGTGCCTGGTCCCGAGAGGCCAGAGGCTGCAGGGCTGAGAGCCTCTGCCTTAGGAAGGCCAAGGGGGCCCAGTCTGGGGGCTGTGCAGGAACAGATTGCTTGCATATGGAAATGGAGCCGGAGCCCTTGGTTTATCCTCTTGAGATGGGAAAGGAAGAAAGATGAGGGAGGTCAGGAAAGGAAAGACAAAGGAAGGAGGAGGAGTCACCCTGCAGAAATCTGAAGTTAGAGCTGGGGAAGGCTGAGGGCTTCTCCCTGTCCTCTTCCCCTCCCCTTTTTTCCCCTCTCTCTGTTCCCTCCCCTTCCCTTCCTCTCTGCCTTTTTAAGAATTCAACATATGGAATGCTACGTTTTGAAAGATTGGGGGCTACTGTGATGCTGATCCCTCCATCTCCACGGAGCCTCTGGGAGTGGCCATGGGCGCATCTGTGAGCATTTATGCCATAGAAATTCAGGACAAAATTAAGTGTCCCTTTTGGGCCTGTGCAGGGTGAGAAAGTCAAGTCCTAAAGTGAATGAACCCAGTGGCCCAAGGGCTCATGGCAGCGGTGGCCAGGAGAGCATGAACCTATTGGAAATATACAGGATTTGGGGGTTAAAAATTACCCAAGGCCACTCACTGGCGAGCTGCTTCTCTCCCTCTTGTTACTCCAGGATTCTGGCTTCTCTCTCTCTCTATCTCTCTGCTCATGTTCTTGCTCAGTCTCCAAACAGCAGCGGGAAGGAGCTTTTAGAAACATCAACACAATTATCTCTCTCTCCTGCTAAAAAAAAAAAAAAAACAAAACAAAAGAACCCTCAAACTCTCTTCCTAGTCAACAAGCCCATGAAGTCAGATGTGTCTTCAAAGGCATCCCCAGCCTTTCTCCCTCCCTCCCTCTATTTGCTTTCCTTCTCCTGCAGACCCTAAAGAGACACCTGGGAACTACAGGTGCTGGAGGTGGGTCCAACACACTCTCAAATTACTTAGCCTGCTGGTGTTTCAGTTTTCCTTGTCGATGAAGTGGAGGTTGTCATAGTCCTTGCCTCGTAGCTGTTGTCAAGCTCTGATGAGACGCTGCCTGGACATGGCTTAGTCCCCTGCACGGAACAGAGTGCTCCAGGAAGGGCAGGTGCAACGTGGGTGGTGGTATCACTTGTCTGGTGCTTCCCTCAACTCTGCCATGAAATCCTAAAGCAAATGGCTCTGTGCAACAGGGAAGCCACACTAGGTCTCACAGAAAGGTGAGGTCCTAGGCAAACTCCCCATCTCTGTAAGAGAAAGGAAGGGAAATAGCAATTCTTAAAAATAAAATTCAGTTTTCTCTACTATAAAAGCATCATTAGAATGTTCAAAACCTTAAAAAATGTCAAAGAAAAACAGAAAAGAGCAACCCATGATGCCCCCTATAAAGGACAAACATTGTTAAGATGTGGGCTCTATTATTGCCAGTTGCTTTATGAGTGCATAAACTTGTATTTTCCTGTTTTTTTGTTAGTTTTCTGTCGCAGTGATCAAACTGTCTGAAATGTGTTAACTTTGATTTTTAATTTAACATTATAAGCTAAGCATTTCTTTATATTTGGCAGTGATAATGATGAATATTTGTGGGTTATTCACCACTGTCCAAGAATTGCCTTAGGAATCTTACATACATGATCTCATCCTGCAGGGGAATGTTATCTGCCAAGGCTTGGAAAGGTTCAGTAAGATGCCCAAGATGGAGACAGATCTGTTTGACAGAGACCCTGAGTGCTCAGTCCTCACCCGCTTTGCCTGCTCCAGACCTATGTTTAGGGGTTTTCATGGTACAGGTTGGGCAGAGCATGTAGGAAGCCCAGCTTTGCAGAATTCCAGAGAGCAGCCCCACTTGGGCTCCCTGGCCAGCAGCCCTTCCTTTCCTTCCTCATTCTCCCTGGGTGAATTCCAGAAAGGAGCACCACTTTCAGACTCTCTTTTTGTTCTGCCTGTATCAAAAATGGAGCTCAATTAATGCTAGTACTGCTGCTGATTCAACAGTATGATGCTTTTATGATTATTGCTTTTCTGAGCATTACTCTTGAAAGTTTAACTATAGAAATGCTTAAAAATTTTTTTGGATTCTCATGGCCCAGATAATGCCTTTGATGTGCCTATGCCAACTGCTGTTGTCTGTTGTCTCTGGTCTTTAAAATATATCTGGCCCTTCCCCACTGGCATGCAAGGAATAAAGGATAAAAGAGCAAGAAAAACACTTGTCGCAGGTGTTCAGGATATTCCCCAAAGTGACTTGTACCTGCTTTCTAATGACCTTGATTCTGAGCTATGACCTCAACTTGGCTTATTAGTAAAGACCATGTTTTGGTGAAAGTGACAGAAAATCCAGTCCAAAAGAGCTTATGACAACAAAAAAACATATGAGCCTTCATAATAAACAGTAAAGTATAAGTGCTAGCTTCAGGCATGGTTGGATCCAGGATATCAGATGATAGTATCATGGCCTATATTTCTCCATCTCTTTATTCTGCCCTCTTCTCTGTGTTGGCTCCAACTCCAAATAGCCCATTGAATGGGACAAGGTGGCTTAAATCCTCCCAGCTCTGAATCTAGCAGAAAAGAGAGAGAAGATATTTTTGGTTCTTACCAAAATCAAGGTTAGCTCATTTTTTAAAAGTTAGACTTGCTTTTGGTGGTAGGGACTATGTATTAAGGCAGCATAGCTGTTCTCTGTGAGTCACTGCATCAATACTTTGGGGAAGTACTAGAATTCACTATAAGCAGTGGCTAAGGCCTTCTCCAAAATGTTCAGGACTTTCCAGACATGGCGTCACTCAATTTGGGATCTCAAGGGGATTTCTGGTTCGATTTCCTTCTTCTGAGGGGGTTATGAAGGAGGGAGGAAGAGGGAGGGAAGAAAGGAGGGCATACAGCTTTTATTATCTAATCAAGGAAGTGTGGGAGCCTGAAGACGGACGTGGAGGGTCAGTGCTGCCCCCAGAGAATGGAGAGTCAGTGACATTTTCTTGGATGAAGATACTGCAGCACTGGGGCAGTTATATCCATATACCCACCCACTACTCATCTGCCTATCCATCCAACCATTGTGCTCAACTACATTTGTGCCCAGTGAGCCCTGAGAGCTAGAGGTAATTGTTTCCCAAATATTTAGGGTCTTCTGCTCCTGGCCTCTGTGCCAGGCAATGGGTACAGGAGTGAACATATCCTCATGGAACTTGTAGCCTACTGCACTGGAGTCTCTAATCAAGCTGAGCACAGTCGTCACCTGGGGAATTTACTAACAATGCACAGTCCCAAAGCTCACTTCTATAACTTTGGGTCATTAAATCAGGAGAGCAACCGCAGAACTTCACTGTCATGAAGCATCCCAGGTGAACTGAGGTAGATCGCACTTTCAGAAGCATTGCTCTAATTGATGTCTAGTGGCCTTGAAAGGTGTGAAGTTACAAGTAAGACTAGACATTCCAGATAGAGACATAGAGTTAAAAAAGTCCTAGAAGTGTGAAAATACAAGGGTGTGTGCAGGGAGGGAAAAAGATTCAGTGACCAGGTAATAGGGTATATAGGATTGGGGCAAGCAGTGGGTGATGTGAATAGAAAATGCTGATAGGTAGATAGAACCTAGATTTTGATTGTAGGGGCTGGGATTCATGCTGACAAGTTTTGGCTTTGTCTTACAGGCAATTGGAAGTGTAGAAGGTATTTCAAGGAGTCACTTTTTAAAAAGTTCTCGTAAAATAACACAAGCTGGGGATCTCAGACATTTTCTCAAACTTCATGGGCTGTAGTGTCTTTGTGATGGCAATTTTATTCATTTAGGAATAGTAATGTCTACCCTCGGGGTAATTTCAGGAATCTGATGGGATTAAGTGGCACACACTGCTCAGTAAATAGCAGTTTCCTTATTTGTGCCATCATGTGGGTCTCACACCTGGGAGATGTAAAGGTGGGGATGAACACCTTGCTCTTAAGATAAGCATGGGTAAAGAGAATCTAATAAAGGGCAAGAATTCAAATTTGGAGGCATTTATTCCATGGTTGGCTGTTCATAGTCTAGGCTCAGTTTTCAAAATGACCTCAAACTTGATAGTGCCAAGTATTCATAATACTCGTGTGGTCTCCCTGCCCTTCCCCCCGCCTCTGTCTAAGTCTCTGTCACACCTGGACAGTTCCAAGAACTTCCTCCCGGTTGTTAGCCTGCACCCTCCCCAACATCTATTCCATACGCTGCACAGCCAGTTGTTCAAACTCTCAGAAAGGCACATGTGACCATGTAGTCTCCTGCTTGAAGCCCCACAGCTTGCAGAATGAAGTTCAGACGCTTAAGCATGAAGTTGAAACGCCTTTCATGGCAACGAGGCCTCAGCTTTCATCCCAACCGCCACCTTTCCCTATTTCGCCTGGGCCCCACGTCTGGTTTCATTGCTTGTCTCTAGATTTCTTGTCATTGCCTGCCAGTCTCCCAAGCAGAGACATTTCCACACTCTGCTGAGGGAGTCCCCTCCGTGGGAGGTGGCTTTCCTCTCTTCTCCAGCAGGTGAACCCTTTCTCAAGCACTGTAGCCCAGTTGTGATGTCACCTGTCCTGTGACATTTCCCTTGCTCTCATCTCCTGCCCTTACCTTAACCCGAAACAAATTGAAGCACAATTTGTACATGTCCTAAGCTCCCTGCAGCCCATGCACGTTGCTGATAAAGCTCACATCACGTTGCACTATAGGTGTGAATGCCTGTCTCTGCCAAGCACGAGCTCCTTGCTTCCAGGGTCTGGATCTCGTTCATCTCTGCACCGTCAGGGTCTGTCCCAGCCTGTGACTCATGACAGACACTGCAGATGTTTAGAGGATGGATGAATGGATGGATGGGTGGATGGATGTTACTAGCATGCCCAGCTGTATCAGGAATCTTCACTCACAGAAACCTTAAATTTACAGCATAGGTTCTGACCTGTAATATGTGATGCTGATATAGTTTGTTATTATTTTCATTTTTTTATTCAATACATCTTTATACACAGATTCAGCAGACAGCGGAATTCATGTCTTTAAAATACACAAAGCAACATTCTCACGAGGTTCAGTGAGAAAAAGGACGGTTTGAAATTCCAGCTGACTCCTATTCACAGAGAACAATATGAACAGGCCCCAACAGCTGGGGAGATTTGGAAGCTCCTGGGGTTCATTGATGAGAAATTCTGGAAACCTCCCAGGATGAGTGATGCAAAGTTTGAGCATTCTCCACACCTCATGGAGTTAATTGATTCAAAGTCCTAGAAACCTCAGGAGGCTAATGCTGGCAAGAACTGTGTTCACTTCCAGCCTTCAGAGGTCCAATAAGCAAGGGGAAATATGCATGAGTCAAAGTGTTCACGAGAGAACTAATGGATGGATTGAGGGGAAGGGAGAGTAATTAAGGGGTTGGAACAGTCATCAGTAAAAGGCTTGGGATGCAGCTCAGGCGAGATCAAAGGACCACAGAGAATATAGATATATTTTACAGGCCCCACAGGACAAGAGCAGAGGTCACCAAATGAGGTTAAGAAGGGAAAATTGGCTTGCTTTGAGAGGGAGGGCTTCTCAACTTCACAAGCCCCTGGAGAGCTCCCAGAAGAGAATATTTCAGATCGAAATTACATTTTCACCCCATGAACATTACTTCTATCTAATATTCCTCCTCTTCCTCCATCTAACTTTCATTTTGGCTTTTCTGGTGAGCCCTCTCAAATATTTTTAGACATTGTCACCATGAAGGGCCTGAGTCACAGAGGTGACTATGCTGTCTGGGGGCACACAGCCAGTATGTGGCCAATTGGGACAAGGAATGCACCATTCTGTTGGTCAGTGAAGTCCCTTTCAACTTGCTATGAATGAGCCAATCATTCTCAGAATGATTTTATCCCAGACAGAATTATGTTTTTAAAATATTTTATTGGAATATAATATACAAATAGAAAAATGCACATATCATAAGTGTATAAATTGGTAAGAGTTTTTGCAACCTGAACATCTTTAGGTAGCCAGCACCCACATTAAGAAACTGAACACACCAGCACAAGGAAGCCCTCTGGTGCCCCCTGCCAGGCACTAGCCCAGCAGTGACCACTGTCCCGTTTCTAACACCTAAGTTAGCTTCTCCTGTTTTTGTGCATTACATACAAGGAATCGGGCAGAACCTTGGGTTAGGCTTCTTCTGTTCAATGCTATGTTTGGGAGATTCTTCCATGTTCTTACATTTGGTTGTAGATGGTTCATTCTCATTGCTGATAGTGTTCTATTATATGAAAATGTCACGATTTATTTCTCTATTCTACATTGATGGGCATTTAGCTTGTTTCCAGTTTGGTGCTATTCCAAATAGCGCTACCGTAAACATTTTAATATTTCTTTGGGTAAAGATATGTACGCCATTCTGAGGGAGCCATAAATAGGAATGAAATTGCTGGATCTTGGGTTGTGCATACATGTACCTTTTCTAGATCCTGCCAAAGAGATTTCCAAAGCAGCTGGACAAATATATTCCCACCAGTAATATATGATCATTGCTGCTGCTTGGATATCCTCAACACTTGCTATTTTCTGTTGTGTTAGTTTTAGGCATCCTTGTAGGTTGTATGGTATTGCATTTTAATCTTAATTTAAATCTCCTGGTGACTAACGAAGATAAACACATTTCATATGTATATTAAGTCTATGGTCAGTGTCTTAGTCGGCTCAGGCACCTATAACAAAACACCACAGACTTGGTGGCTTAAACAACAAATATTATTTCTCATTAGAGACTGGGAAGTCCAAGATCGAGGTGCTGGCAGATACAGTGTCTGGTGAGGGTCCACTTCCTGGCTTTAGAGAGCCACCTTCTTGGTGTATCCTCACATAGTAGAGAGAGGTACAGAGCTCTGGTCTCTTCTTCTTCCATAAGGACACTAATCCCATCATGGGTTCCATCTTCATGATCTCAGCTAAACTTAACTACCTCCCAAAGGCCCCCCTTCCTAACACCATCACATTGGGGTTTGGGGCCTCAACATAAGAATTTGGCAGCCAGGTGTGGGGGAAGGGAGACACAAGCATTCAGTCCATAGCAGTCAGAAAAAGGCCTAGTCTACCTTCTCTGGACACCAAAATCCTGACAGTAATTGTCACTGGGAATCCACCTCTTCCAGCTGTCAATCCATAAGGGAACTCGTAGGAATTCTCTAACATAAGAATATAAAAGCACAAAATAATTCATCAAATAACCTTAACCCAAATCAAATTCATCGCATTCCCTTAACTGAATTTTCTAACATTTATATAGCCTTTACTCTATATCACACACTGCCTGGGGTTCTTTATTTTAAACCATACTATGAAAAGGACTTGGGACAGATTGTCGAACAGTAAAAGTAAGGAGATGTACATGCATTGCATCCACATGCAGATGTGCGTGCACACAGCATACACACCCCTGACGGTGCAGTCCTAGTGCTGGCTTTCTCTCTTCCCCACATCATCTTCCCAACCCGAACTGCAGGAGGATTTGCAAAACTCATGGGTAGACATGGCCAAGGAATATGTTTTCTTCCTGACTCCACTCCATGTTTCTCCTTTATTCATTCAACATCTATTTATTAAGGTTTTTCTAATGCCAATCACTGTCCCATGCACAAGACATAGCAGTGAACAACCCAGAAAAAGTCCCACCCTCCTGGAATTCATCGTCTAAATTTCTATAAAGTGTAAGAAGAACAAAAAGCCCACCAGAATGAGCAAAGAAATCAAGCCATAGCACAATGCATCAGAGGGCTGTGTGAAATATTAAACCTGTAAACTGACAACTCCCAAATAAAGCCAGATTTATGCTCATTTTCATGGCTTGAGAGGTAATTCACCCTCCCTTCCTCCTCCATCCCCTGTCCCACTAAACCAGGGCTCCACACTGTGCAGGAGAAATAGAGACAGGTTTTTGGGGACTCTAAATTCATGTTCTTTTTATCATACAAATGAAGTAAATACTGGAGTGAAATACTGTTTTAGAGTGAGGTGTGTTTGCAGAAAGACCGACTTCAGGAAAAGGAAGTGACTGATTGGGGTGGGATGGGGAATCCGAATGGCCTATGAGAATATCGCATGCAATTATTTATAGAGTTCTTGATAATCTTGCTTCACCAGTGAAAGATGCAAAGAGGAAACCCACATAACTCATCTCCAGCGCAAGATAACATATTTTCCTAATCAAGTTCTTGCAGAAAATAGCCAAGTTTCACTTTTCAAGAGCTGCAGGATTTCAGAGGAGGAGAATTTAACCTGATCTTGAAGGAGGGTGGTATAAAGGCACATTCCATCCTGGGACCCATCTTGGTTATCATTTCATTAACGTAGGGAATATCCTCCCATGAGTTCCTTTTAAATACCATGCAATTTGTAGTTAGAAGGGGGAAAAAAAGAGAGTTCTTAATTGGTCAGTTTCTTCTTTGACTTTGCTAATTAAAGCATTTCATTAAATAGGTCTCATCCCTAATTCCAGCCCTAAACTCACATCAGCATGATCTGAGCACGACACATCTTCTGGCTTTTATTAGCATCGGCCCCTGCCCCCCTCACTCAAAGATCATCCATGACTCCACGTTGTCCCAAAGGATGAGGTCCTCTGGCGTCCACCTGCTTCTCTCCCATAATCTCCCACGGCCCCATGCATGAATGTGAGCATAGCCGAAAGAGATCGATTATTCTGTTGGTGCGAAAACACCTTCTGGCTTCCGGTCTCCATACAGTTGCCCCTCTGCCCAGGTGGAGCACCCTCTCCAGGCCATTGCCACTTGGTTTTTCCTGCTGGGCTTTGTCTGGGGTCTTCCATGTACTTCTCTTATGGCTCTCAACTTGACTGTAAACTGCTATGAGGAAGGCCTTTCTCCTCCATAGGGCCCTGATAAACATGCCTGCCCCAAATCGCAGCAGGCCATTTGGGTTGGAGTCCCTGAGATCACTGTAAAGCCAGACCGACCAGGCCCTAATTGGGTTTTGACTTAGAAGTTCTTTGACAATCAGGGAGCTTCATTTTCTTCATCTTTGCCGTGAATGTGATAATGCCTACAGCATTCTTGTGAGAGTTGGGCAAGAAATCCAAAGTATTTAGCATAGTGCTCAAGGCATTATGAGTGCTAACGAGGATTTGTGGCCTTGTGGTTTTATGTGAGCACTTCATTAGGTCCTCACATGAAAATGGACTATTTCTCTGGGATCTAGTAATTAACCAACACTATATCCAGAATAAACATTGCATTATTGTTTATTTATTGTTGTTTGTAAAAAGGAAAAATGGTATGGCACAAAAATGGAGGTGGGGCATATGAGTGCTGCAAAATTGTTAGTGCTGCAAAGCAGAGAGAAGGACCTGTTTGAGGGAGCCGGTTAGAGAAGATCCTAAATGAAGCTGGGCACTGGCGGAGCAGGAATCGACCTCTCAGTGTTCTTCAGGCTTGAGTCTGTGGAAATGTCACCTTGCAGAAAGACCGGGGAGCTCTGGTACGTTGAGTGGTTTTCAAAGTGTCCTCACCTGCCGTGAGGGCACGGAGGTGAGCGGGATCACATCAAAACGCACGGCCGGCTGCGATGACAGACAGCCTGCGGTTTTGGTCTCACTGGACAAGGGCTGATAATCCGAAGGCAAGAAATCTGCCGTTTTGCTAGCTCAGGAAAAGATACTGAGGTTTTCACCAAAGTCAAAGCAAAAATAAAGATTTTCTCTGCCTGACAAGGAAAAGAGTGACCCACAAAGCTAAAGACTGAGGCTGTGCTCTGGAGGGGCTGCCCAGGGGCAAAACCGGGAACCTGTCTAACTTTGACAGGGCTCCCTCCTCCCCCACTTAGAGGACAATTCCGAGCTGACCTGAGGTGATATCCACAGCGAACCATGTGGTATTATTTGAGGAATATGAAAAGGAACGTCATCCCAAAATGCCACCCTCGCTCTGGACTTCCACCATGAAAAGTCATGCCCTTGAATGCCCAAGTGATTTATTAACTCACTTAATACATGTGCTTATTTATGCCAGGCTGCATACCATAAAGAACTGTAAGTACCTTATCAAAACATATTTACTGTAAGCTAAGGCATAAAGAAGAATTTAAAAAGACCAAGTAGAAATAAAGGTATAAAATTACAGAGAGGTAAAAATAACACCAATATGAAAGGCACCAGACTCCATATAAATGCCACAGTTGAAGCTAAAATTTGTCCCTTGGCTGAGAAAACAAAGTAAAAGACATAGTAGGTTATACAGCTTTCACTATGAGGGAAGAAAATGTATATGTTAGCTGAATAAATGCTCTGAGAAGTCCTGCAACAACAGCAACAGCAATCCCAGCCATTTGCGACTCTTACTATAGTCCAGGCCCTGTTCCAAGTACATTGCTTATATTATGTCATTTAATATAACAATGGTCCAAGGAATGGAGGGCTGGATATGGTCAATTGGCACCTGGCACCACTGTCCCCTCCTTCTGTGTGACTTCCTGAAATGCAGAGGCTGGGACTCTGCACATGGGGTTTCAGTTAAGAAAAAAGTTCCTCCATCGAGCTGCCCTGAGATAAGATGGGAAAGGAGGAAGTCAGGCTGCAGCCATGTGCCCTGCATGGTGGCTATTTTAACTATCCAGTGGGCATGGTCATGGGGATGCCAGTGTCCAGCTGCCAGCTGTGGGTGCAGCAGCAGTTGTGCTGGGAATAGTGACTGGACTGACTTTTTAATGGCCAGGCTGTTGCAGCAAAGCTGTGGCTTCCTAATCCCTGAATTGTAGCTGCCTGGGTGCCTGGTTGTTCACGTGATGGCCTTATGATTCCTCACTTTTCTGATCCTGCAAAGGCTGTGGCTTCCTGGCAAGTCGGTTCCACTTTCTTTTTTTCTGGGAGTCCCTCCTGGGGGTCCAGCCTAGAATTGTCTCTTTCAGCCTTTCCAGGGATTTTTGTAATCACCAAATTCCCTACACTGACTCCTTTCTGCTTAGAATACCTGGGATATTTTGTTTCCCTACACCAAATCTTGACTGACGCAGGTATGTGCTAATATCATTCCTATTTTATGGATAAAGAAATTGAGTCACAAAGAGCTTACAGAGTTTGTGCAAAGTCAAAAAGATAATATTAATAAATAGCCACGCTAGGACTTTGTTTGTCAGATGCCAAAATCTCTTTACTGCTTCATTTTGTTTAACTCAGAATTTCTCGGGCTAATTGATTCCAGAAATTGTTTCTGGGTAACACCTGTTAATATTCTGTGGGACTAAACTTCAGCAATACCACTTTCAAATGTTGTTTTTTCTGCTCCTTTTTTTCCTCCACACTGTGGGTTCTGTCCAGGTAGGACCTGGCAAAGTCAGTGGTAGGAGGAGAAAGAGGATGTATCCTTGAACTAGATTCTGGGAAAGTACTTGGCTTAGGAGCTGGGGAGAAAGGGCACAGTCTGGTCAGCAGCATGCAGGAGACTTTGAAGTACAGAGCACGAGGTCAGAGAGGTCTCTGTGTGAGGCAGGACTTGCAGTGTGTTTCAAAGATAGTCACTTTCTGTGTCTTAGTTTCTGCATTGACGAAATAATTAATGACACCTGTCACTCCATGGTGTTTTGTAATAGAGATGATATTCATAATACTTTGGTCAGAATTTTTCCTGATGTGAGTCACAGAAGTTCAATTCAAACTAGCTCAAGCAAGGAGACAAATATTTGGCTCCCCGGCTCCAGCTCACATCCTCATCCCTCTTGCTAACTCATGGCCAGCAGCAGTGTATTGTTCCAGAACTTTCTCTATCTTCAGGGCAGTTTTTTTTCAGGGGTTGCCTTGTCCTTCCCTGGCTCTGGGTCAGGATTAATTGAATCCACAACTGGTTTCCTTAACTTTGGAAAGAAGCGGTAAGTGTCTTGAAACGATCTTTCCCAGGAGGCATCCATACAGTCCCCAGACCTCTGCATGCCATGGCAAAGGGTGGGCTTTGCTAAACCACACGCACAAACACTCCTGAAATTCACGATACAGCAGATTGCTCGGGCTCCTCCTTGTTGCGGTTGGAGGTTGTTCAGAAGGAGATTTGGAGAAGTTTAGAAAAGGAGGCAGAAGTATTGGGAAGAGGCCCCTCCTCTAAACCTCATCTTGTGATTCTTAGTTGTAAGGATAAGTCAAATGTAAATCAATGCTCAGTGAATAATAGGCCTTCTCAGGAGGTCTGTATGTTTTCCTTCTGGTCTTCCGCTGCTGTCTTCACACTGGCTGTGTCTTTGTGTGCCCACCCCTCCCTCAGCCCTCCCGCTCGGGGATTCGTGGTCATTTACGTTTATGTTAACTGCATCAGGAGGGCACGGGGCTTGACCCTGGCTGCAGGAGCCATTAAGTCTGACGCTCCCTCTGGGAAGGCTTCCCACTCTGTTGCCTCACAAGCCTTCCACGGCCTCGCTGACAGGCGGCCGGATGGAGCTGGGGCCCTCAGGGACTCCACGGCAGAGAGAGATGCCTGATTACCCGTTAAATTGGAACATGCACTAGGACATCTGAAATGAGAGAGAGAAAAATGTCAGAAATGTCAGTGTGGCAGGGTAGGAGGAACATGGTCCTGGAAGGAAAGAGACTCGAGCTGGCCCTGTCACCTGCTGATGGTGTGACCTTGCACCAGTCCTCTTGCCTCTCCGGGCTGGGATTTCCACCTCTGTAAGACACAGAGGTTAGACCAAGCGAGCTACAAAGTGCCCTTCAACTCCAGGGAGAGTGCTGTGACATAGTTGCTCTGTTCTAGACGCTTTATGAACATGGTCTCCTCTGAACTTTGCAGAGAGCCCATGAGCTTCTGTCATCGCGATTTGTAATGAAGCACAGAGTGATATGGAGACTTGCAAGAGAGAACTCAGGAAGAACAGACCAGGCTGGGATTTCAACCCAGCTCTATTTACGCTGAAGTCTGCACTTCCCGCTCCAGGCCATCCTGCCCCTGACCATTCCTCAATTAACTGGAGTGTCAAGATATCCTGGTGAATGGTAGACTTTATTGGTTATCTAGGGGCCATGCAGAAAGAGAAGGAAAAGGGAAGGGGGAGAGGGAGAGGAGCGGGAAGAAGAAGGGGAGAAGGAAGAAGAGGAGGAGGGGAAGGAGAAGGACGAGAAGGACAACTTTTGATGTCTCAATCTGTAGCTGGAAATAAAAGATCCATTGAGTCTGTTCCTCTGCCATAGGACACTGAGTCAGTGGGTGAGAATCTCTGGTGGGGTTCAGCATCCTGCAGAAATGTGTCCTCTTGCAGGACTTATTATCATGCAAGAGCTGTGCTCCTCTCCAAACTGGTCCTCCAGTTATCCATACCCCTCACTACAAATCTCAGCACTGTATACTGTAACTGCCTATTAACTTCTCTATTTCCTCCTCTAAACTCTGAACTACATGAAGAAGGAAGAATAGAAATGACAGAGTCCCAGAATGTTAAAATGGTGCCACTGTCTGTGCTGCCCCCTTCTGACATGGTCCTGGGCAGCTGCTTGCTTTATTTCTGGAGGTGGAGCTCGCCACTCTCCCGGTCTCTCTGGTAGGCAGAATAATATCCTCCAAAGATGTCCACTTCTAAATCTCAGCACCTACGACCGTGTTAGGTTACAAGGTAAAGGGGAATTAGATTGTGGATGGAATTAATTTTGCTAATCAGTTGACTTTAAAATAAGGAGATTATTCTGCATTATTTGGGTGGGCCCAATGTCATCACAGGGGTCCTTAAAAGTGGAAAAAGTAGGCAGAAGAAGGGCTCATGGTGATGCGATGTGACGAGAATTCGTCCCACTGTTTTTTGAAGATGGAGGAAGATGCCTCCTAGCTTTGAAGATGGAGGAAGATGCCAAGAGCAAAGGGTGCCTCTAGAGAGTGGAACAGACAAGGGAAAGGATTCTCCCCTGGAGCCTCCAGAAAGGAACACAGCTCTGCCAACACGTTGATTTTAGCCCCGTGAGACTTGCTGAGGACTTCCCAACTACTCAACTGTACGATAACTCTCTGAGGCCACTTTTACTGCTATCACAAAATACTTGAGACTGGGTAATTTAATGTAAGCAACAGAAACTGATTTTCTCACAGTTCTGGAGGTTGAGAAATACAAGATCAAGGCGCTGGCATTTGGTGCCTGGTGAGGACCTTCTTGCTGTGTCCTCACACAGTGGAAGAAACGGAAGGACCAAAGGGGCCTACTTAGTTCTCTCCAGACCTTTTACAAGGGACAAATCCCATCCATGAGGGCAGAGCCCTTGTGGCCTCATTGCCTCCTGAAGGCCTCACCTCTTAATACTGTTACTTTGAAAATTAAGTTTCAACATGAATTTTAAAGGGGACACATACATTCAAACTATAGCATTCTGCCCCTGGTCCCCCAGAATTCATGTCCTTGTCACATGCACAATGCATTCCTTCCATCCATTCCGTTCCAATAACCCCCAAAGGCTTAACTTGTTCCAGAATCAACTGAAATGTTTAAAGTCCAAAGTGTCATCTAAATATCATCTAACTCAGATGTGGGTGAGATTCTAGGTATGACTCATCCTGAGGCAAATTTCCTTATAGCTATGAGCCTGTGAAACAAAGTAAGTTACATGCTTCGAAAGCACATTGGTGGACAGGCATAGAACAGACATCCCCATTACAGAAAGAGAAATAGGAAAGAAGAAAGGGGTAACTGCTCCCAGTGAAGTCCAGAACCTTGACTCCATGTCCAGCCTTCTGAACACACTGATGTGGGGGCTGGGTCCCCAAGGCTCTGGGAAGCCCCACTTCCACTGCTCTGGGTGCAGCCCACACCGCAGCTCTCACAGGTTGGGGTCTCAGGCCTGCAGCTCTCCTGGGCTGGGGTTGCACACTAGTGGCTCCACAGTTCTGGGTTTCGGGTGCTGCCATGGCTCCTTGGCTCAAATGAACTTTGCCCTAGTAGGGGCTCTCTGCCCCACCCTGTGGCAGTTCTCTGCCTGGGCCCTGAGGCTCTGGGAGACATCCTTCAAAGTTGAGGATCCTTCAAAGCCATGCCTCCATCGCTCATGCACTCCGTGCACCTACAGAGTTAGCACGACTTGGAGGCCACCAAGGCTTACTGACTTTGCCCTCTGGAGCAGTGGTCATTGCAGACTATGGCTGTACTTGAGCCCACTTGAGCCACAGCTGCGGGGGCCAAGGAGAGCTGCAGCCAAATGCAGAGAGGCACGTAATAGATGTGGCAGAACTGTATCATGTGCAGTGTAGCAGAGAGGGAGTCTCCCTGGTAAGACCTCTGCCAACAGGGCAGATGACATTAGCTGGCTCATAGGAGGGCCTTGGCATTAACACAGACCTCTCCTCTGTGAAAGCATGAGAAACACCCCCAATTTTTGCCATCTTGCAGACCCCAAGGGAGAACAGTGAGGTGTCTTACTGGAAGAGCAAAGAATCAGAAGTTGCACATGGCAAGTATCAAACAGCGAAATGAAGTGTCAGGAGGACCACAAAGCTCAGCAATGCTGACCTGTATTTCTTGTACCAATGAACCACAGGAGAGAGACGGCTCTGGAATAAAAGGCACTTTGTCATTCATCTGTCCTATCTCTTTGTGGCTATGAACACTCTTGGCTCAGACAGACAGCCTGCCTTGTGGTCACATAGGAGACAGATGGACTTCACTTGCTTTGACTCTTCCAAGGAAAAACAGGGAGGTGGTATTAAAATGGTACCTTTGCCCCTGTGGATGAATAAACAGGACCACACATCTCACTTCAACAGGGACCAGGAGGAGGAGGAGTGGGGAATGGGGGAAGGAGAGAGACCAGCATGGAACAGGAGGAGGGATGCAGAGGCAGGACACAAGCAAGAAAAGCCAGATGAAAGAAAAGAGGAGAAAGGAAGGAGGGAAGGAGGATGAGAGGGAGAAAGAACAGAAGTTAGGGTGGGAGAAAGGCTGGGCTTAGCCTCTTAAGAAAGTGAAGGAAAGACTCCCGCATGGTGGGAGGAGAGGGCGGCTATGACCTCCCGCTCCCTCCTGCGCAACAGCCAGTCTCAGCCAGGGTGCGCTGTACGTGGGCAGCAGCGGCCAGCCACCCACTCTTCCTTCCCCTCCACAGTGACTTCAGTACCACTGAAGAGGAAGGAAAGGAAAACACTGCGGTCAGGGAAATACGGTGCGGGGATTCCAGAAGGGCAGGTTCAAATCCCACGGTGACTTTGGGAAGAATGAGGCAACTCCTTGGGTCAGGTATTTCAGCCTCTGGAACTCAGCTTCCTCGTGCATGAAGTAAGTTCTTTGTAAGTCCAATTCCCTTCCTTTCAAGGCCCACTTGGTCCAGGACCACGCTTTCCCACCTTGTCTCCGTATCCCCCTGTGTAAAAACTTGAGCTTACTAACCTCGATCCTGGAATGAGTCCAGGAAGGAAGCGAAACAACAGGTCTTCACAGCAGAGGCAATTCATCTGGATAACCCTCCCTTCCCCAGTGCGCTTGCTGGGCACACCACATCTGCTGTGATGAAGCAACTGGACGTCCTTAAAAGAAAGGTGCCAAGTGCAGGGTGTGAATTGCTTTACTCTGAGGGCCCATCTACTTTCATATGTAATTGCCATCCTAGCTATTTTAATCATGAGCCCTTTTGTTTGAAGGAGGAAGATAAGGGGGCCTCGAGTACAGTTCGGACAGGAGCTCATTTTCCAAGGCCTGTGCCCTTAGGTGGCCGTGAAGACAGGAGGCTTATCTCAGGAGTGACGAAGTCAAGGGAGGAAAAACTTAAGGGAAAAAGTTTTCCAACTCTCGGACTTGGCACATCTAAGCATAGAACATGATGAGAGAGACAGCTCCTTTCCTCTTCCATCCCATCCTATCCCCAAGGGAACTAACTTTAGTTTTTTCTTGGCATTTTCTGCCGTTTTTTACATGTTTTTCTAGGATGATATAGCAGATCTGGATTAAATTGTAGCTTCTTTCCTGAGTAGCTCTGTAAACTGAAGTCAGTTTGTTTAACTGTTACAAACCTGTTTTCCAGTGTATGAAATGGGAATAATTTCTCTTGACAAAGACTCTTCTTGCCCAAACTTTAAGCAGACTCCTCTGAGCCCTCTTTAAGACTACATCTCATCCTTGGACCCTGTCTTTGACCCATGGAGGCCGGTTCTAGCAAAGAATCCTGCCAAGTCAGTTTATCAAGAAGTTCCCACCCTTGATACCCGATCACCGTTCATATCTGATCAAGTTCCTCATCCCTC
This sequence comes from Propithecus coquereli, assembly GCF_000956105.1. Lineage (NCBI taxonomy): Eukaryota > Metazoa > Chordata > Mammalia > Primates > Indriidae > Propithecus > Propithecus coquereli. The sequence goes on from NW_012148396.1 coordinate 4,405,907, forward strand.
ATCTTTGATGTCAAAACCCTTGGGCCACCTTTAGTAAGAATCCTCTTAGTCTAGTTTAGCAAGAACCTGCCTACCCTGGTGTCTCCTCTTAGTAATTGTCCACCCACTGACCCCCTCGCTCTGCTTGTTGTCTATATATCCCCAGATGACTTTACTGAATGCATAGTTGAGCTACTGAAATCTCTCTCCTCTGCTGCAGTAGTACTGAATAAAACCTGGCTTTACCACCTTCAACTAGTGTCTCTGTTTCTCTTTGACACTAATTCATAAAATGATGTAATGATATGACTCGTCTGCATCCAGGAAAGTTTTTCATCAATTTACGGGATTACAATTCCATCTAAAGTTCATGGATGTCTTACCCACTAAGGCACTATATTAGGAAAATTAGCCCTGATGCAGCCAGCATGCACATCACACATTTAGTTCTGACCAAGACAGAGGCAGAGATGCTCCTTGAGGCTACTCTTAAGAGTTAGCTAATCAATTTTGGCTATTGAAATGTGGACTATGTATGTGCGTTTAGGGGAAATTTGGAGGATAGTGGGACCTATGCACATAGAAACTGATGTGGAGGGGAGTGGATTGGAGTCATCACTAGAACATGTGGATGAGGGCAAATAATTCAAGCTGAGTGAGTATTTTCCTTCTGCTTGTCAGTGACGAGACTATCCTCTACATTGCTCACAGGCCTGGGCTCTGTGGTGTACAGCTAATGCTGATCTCTGGGTAGAGCTGCAGGCTCCTTCTTTCTTCCTGGTGAGCATTACCAGCTCTTTCCTGAAGATGAGTCTGGATTAAGGCAAGGAACCTTACCTTCCTAGTTTGGGGACATTGATTAGGCCACATTTTCTGGAGGTGAAGCTAACAAAGATGACAAATATAATAAAAGGTTTAGAGCAAATGTTAAGTTTATTGACCTTTTCTGGCTGCCTAGCAGGAGAGGTGGAGGTGGCGGGTTTGGGTGGGCAGGGTCTTTTCCTCAGAGGGAAGAACATGCAACATTCTTTTCCCCTCCTCTTTGTTTCTCAAGGATGGAATGATATCAGTAGCATAAGATCCCTCCACGATTCTCTGTCCATCTTTTCTCCTCCCTCCTCACTTCTTCCCCATGCCTCACTCCTTTGTTCCAGCGAGTGAAGACTCATCTTGCTCCTTCTTTTTCTTCCTTCCACCTCCAATCCATTTTCTCTTTGTCTCTCTCTTTTTCTCTCCCAACGTCTTCCATTCGCAGGTCAATTCTCCTATAGATACTGAAGCAAATGATGCCTTTTTCTCTCTCTTGTTTCATTTAGTTTGTCACTGAAAGCAGTACTTTGGATTGTCCTGTTTTATCATCAGTGGAAAAATAGAAGAAACAGGTGTGGCTTTAGAGGAAAAAAAAACAGGCTTGAAAGATAACCACGTTAACCTTTCTTAACTTACTCTTTTGGTATTTACCTCCGTATCTCTAACTGATGTCCTTACGTTGATGCTTCTTGATTTATTATTGTTGTTACTTTGTTTCAGGCATTATCTATTGAATTCCCTCTTTGCAAGATCAGACTTTAGGTCTCTTTTGCCACCACTCCCATAATTCCCAAGCATCCCCCAAATACACAAATGTCCTGCCCCCCATAAACCTACAGAGTTGTAATTTTGTTTTGATCAGTATTTAGTTTTTATATTGTTATGACTGTAGAAATACTATTCATGACTTAAAATCTACGGTACCATGATTAATTTCCTTTATTATTTTCTCTAGAATTAATGAGTACCTGCCATTTTGATTAGTTAGTCTTCTTTATTTTTATCACTAATTTGATCCAAGTCTTCCCACTGCTTGTCTAAATCTCCTTTCAAGATATTCTAACCCACTGGATATTCTATCAACCTCATCCTTTTTAGAACCCTTGTCTGAAGCCTTCCTACTGTGCCAATCTAGACCCAGTGTCGGGAGGCTCTTCCTTTACTGTCACCCCCTGGATCCCTTTTGCTGTCTTGTTTTGTTTCCTGCAGTCCGTGTCTTCTGTCTCTTTGGTCTTCTCCTTCCCTTTAGCCAATCACATCCTCCAGTAGCTTCCTGACAAATGGTACAGGGAAGATAATGTTTTTGAGAACTTAAATGTGTGCGAATGTCTTTATTCTACCTTCCACCCAATATTGAGAGTATATAATTCTAAGTTGGGTACATTTTATTTAAGAATTTTGAAGGCATTCCATTGTTTTTTAGCTCCAAGTATTGTCATTGAAAAAACTAAATTGATCCTGATTACTAACTTTTTTGTATGTGACTTGTCTCATTTTTCTCTTTGGAAGCTTATATGATGGTATTTTCTTCCTATATATCTGAACTTTCTTAATGAACTGACTTGATTGAGTTTCTTTTTATCCACTGTCCTGGGCTCCTGGTGAGTCCTTTCAAACCAGAAACCAAGATGGTCGATTCTAGGAAATTTTCTTAAAATATTTCTTAGATGATTTTGTCCCCTGTGTTTTCTCTAATTTCTCTTTATAGAATGCCTACTATTTGGATATTGAACCTCTTGGACTAGCTTTCTAAATATATATATTTAAGTGTATATATATTAAATATATATAACTATATGAATATATATAACTATATATAAAATTATATAACTTCATAGTAATATAGACATATTACTATGTGGTAATATAGTTAACAGAACTATATATATTATTCTTTCTTTATTTGTTCTACTTTCTGGGAAGCTTCCTCAATGTCCAATCCTTCTATTGGGTTTTTACTTTCTGCTATCATGCTCTTAATTTATATTAGTTATTTTGTATTTTTTGAATTTTTTTCTAAAAACGGCATTTTGTTATTGTTTTTTGAAAGCATTGTCTTCCCTTATGCTTCTGAAGATATTAGTGAAGATTTCATGAGGTTTTTCTTCTTGCCTAGTTTCTGTTTTATATTTTTTCTAAGTTGTTTTGTTCTGATTACTATCTTCTGTGTTAGAAAATTTTCTGAAATATGAATTCACAGTCTTTAGCCATCCACTCATACGTAACACCAGGACCCCAAAGAACCAAACGAAAGTTTTGAACCCATGGGTGAGGATTTTGGACATTGGGATCTACCATGAGGCAATATAATTGGACCCAAGAAAGTGGTAACTTCTGATAACAATACTTTAGTCTTTCTACTTGGTCAAAAAAGATCAATAAAATATTTTTGACCTCTGCCTTGACACTCCAAGCTTGGCTGCTTCAGTAAGGGAGCATTCAGTATGCAAGCGTTTACTTAACCCTCTGTTCTCAGTAAGTCAGCCCCACCCTTAGCAATCTGCCTGTCCAGAAGCCCCTGTAAAAGGCTCCAGTCTTCTGTCAGGGTGGACACAGGGCACTGACCCATGGGGATATAGGACCCAAGCAAATCCTAAAGCAGAATCCCATTAGCCTTCCAGTTTTAAGTCACCTTTACTTTCAATTCCAGTGTTTTTTGTGGATTCTGGATTGTTGCTCAGGATGCTCTTTGACTAACCATTGATAACTTAGGATTCAGCTTTGAGGAATCAGCATTGTGGTTAAATAACCAATCACCTACCTGCTTTACAACTCCCAGTGTTTATTCGTACAATCTCTTCTCCCATTCTCTGTGTGCATGAGTTTATGTCTCTTTAGAAATCCTTTTACTGTCTCCTTAGTGTTTTTTTTTTTTTATTTTTAGGGGGGAGAAGAAATAAATGTGTGTTCAATAGTTACACACTGGACACACCTGGAAGGCTGCATTATTTTTTAAAGAGATAAACAATACTTCAGTAAACTTTCTCTCTTACTCTCCAGACCCTCTGGAGATGTATGTGGCCTGATATGAGCAATATTTTGGTGGAAAAGTTGAGAAACAATGAAAACATACTGACAGGCGTTAGTCTACTTCCCCTTTCTTTTTTCCTTTTCTATAAAACATCACTATTTGGCTTATATGGATGACAAATTGAGTTCTCTCTCTATTTCTTCATCTTCACCCCTGAAGCAAAGAACCCTTAGAAAGATGATCACATACCTTGGGCAGATAGACTTTTTAAGGGTAAAAGTCAATTAATTTAAATGTCAGTGTCAACTTAATGTCAGGCTATAGAGTTAGAATTTTACTCCACTCAAAATGTCAACCACTCCCTCTCTATGATTGGTAGGAAATTGGAAATGGGTTCTCTAGGTAAACATACATCCAAAGTAAACTCCTAGAGCATTTGATTTAAAAGTGGGGAGAGGGAGCCACTCAGTTGGAACTATGACATCAAATGATATAAAATTAAATTTATTAAAAGTCACAGTAATTTTGTCTATTAGACTGTTGTTATAGGACATGAACAACTGCATCTCTAGCATTAGTCCAGGAGGTATCTGTGTCCTATTTCTGGGCTTGTAAGTGAGTCAGAGGTAGTGGGCTGTTTTGCTGGGTGAGGGGGCCCTGGACCCCAGAGGAAGCCTGAGGGAATTAGTACCGGGTGGACTCAGGTAGGAGCAGAGTTTATAGTGAGGGAGATAGTTCCACACAGGGTGAGGTGCTGTCATGGACAGGAGCAGGCCTGATGCAGGTGATTCCTGGAATGGCTGAGCCCAGGATGAGCGGAAGCCACAGGAATTTACTGGGATCAATTCAGGACTGCAGACATGAAAAGTGAATAAGCACTGAAACTTCTTTTGTGGACTGCTGGCCATTTTGCCAAGGCCGATTCAGTCATTTAATGAAGCAGCCACAGCCTGGATGACCAGGAAGAAAGTTCAAAGAAGGAGTAAGCTGTTTATGAGAGAGTAATCAGAGAACACTGATTTTCATAGGATCATTGAGAGACTATAACAGGCCTGAGAGTGTAGGTAATGATTTGACAAATATATTGACAATCTTGTTTAACTCCAAGAGTACAACACCCTGATCTTGCAGATATCTATTGATGAAATGGTTCATCAGGTAACCAATATCACCATGTCTCATCATGGAGTCTCTCTGTCTCCCTCCCTCCCTCTCCTTTCTCTATCTCCCTTTTCCTATTTGTGTGTGTATCTCTCTCTCTGATATCTGTCTGTCTGTCTGTCTGTCTTCCTCTCTCTTTCCCCCTGTTCCTCTCTGTGTCTCTGTGTCTCTGTCTTTGATGTCTGTCTTTATGTCTGTCTGGTGTTCTGTCTCTCTCTGTGTCTGTCCCTGTCTCTATCTCTGTGTGTCTCTCTTTCTCTTGCTCTGCTTCCTTATGTCAGGTTTGTAAAAAAGCCAGCAACTTTGCATGAAACATCCAATTTCACTCCATTAATCGCTATGTGATAAAACAATGTCTTTAATATTAATGGAAGTACCCCCCACCTTGATATAATATTTCCATTATCTCTTTAGAAGAATAACACCAAGAAAAAGGAGTCTTTTAAGTTTTAAAAATGTATCTCTTTTGAGGAATGGAAAAGAATCTTTGGTAAAAATAATAGGTCAAAGAAATAGATGAAGATCCAAGCCATCTACTCCCTTGATAAGCCTAGGTTGAAACTTCCTAGTTTGGAAGGGGAAAGACACTTTGTACTCCAGTGAGTCCCATAGACTGGACCTTGTGCTTTGTCCCTACTTCCTCCCTCAGTCTTTTTTATTTGGAAGGGATGTGAGGGATGTGGCAGACTCTTGGGTACCTTCCAATATCC
>NW_012148396.1:4412947-4414374 GCF_000956105.1 Propithecus coquereli
TCTTGGTTACTCTCCATCCAGAGGTCATGGTTATTTATGGGAGGATTGGTCCAATACATAATATTTCACCATTAGTGCAAACAGAATTGTAAAGCTCTATTTTACTAGGCAGAAAAAATGTCATGTCTAAGACAGAAAAGAATAAACTATGGCTACCCACATTTTTTTCACTTATCGTTTATGGCTGCTTTCAAGCTATAATAGCAGAGTTTAGTATTTGCAACAGAAATGTACAAAACCAAATGGCCCACAAAATCTAAAATATTTACTATCTTGCCCTTTATAGAAAAACTTTGCTAATCCCCAATCTATAGGAATAGATGAAGTACATATCCTAGGCAATTCTACACAAATATTACCTTTTGTTACTAGGATTTTGAAAAAAAAAGAGATGGTAGGAAGTTTAAAGCTACATTTTCTGGCAAGAATTTGGACTAGAAACAGTGTGTGTTGTTGATTAAGTAAAAATCTATATGTTTTGATAAATGGAATGAAAACTGAGGGTTAAAATTCTTAAGCAAGTTCACACAGGTGCTGAGGCCAGGACCTGAATCTGACCTAGATCACATTTTCTCCAAGGTTTGTGCACTTTCTACTACGCCCACAGAACTTCCTCACTCTTGGAGAAACAAGTTCTTCTAAGTCAGTCTTTTGAGAAGCTTTGTGGAGAGAGCAATTAAGATTCAGACTTGAACTACCGGATACGCTTTGAATCCTCTTCAGACTCAGAGACTCTCAAGGTCAGAGGCCTCTCAAGGTCAGATTGGTCTCCTCCCTCTGCTTCCTTCTTTGCCCGCTTTCCTCTTGGCTCTCTTTTAAGACAGACACGCTCGTTCTTACACATCAGCATATCCATTTCCACTCCAGCCAGAGCATCAGTGAAAGATCCATGCTATTACCCAGGTATGTTTCACATGGTATTTGTCAAGTCGTAACCCTGCTTGTCTTCTAGCTCCTAAAACATTTTCTGCTTGTCAGTTAAATTGGACAAATGACTGCCACTTTTCAAGATTAAGACTTTTATTCAAATTTCCTTGTTCTTAAGAAGCACAGACTTGTGTTTCATATCAGTAGGCATATGGCTGAAATTACCATTTTATTTATTAGCAGTCTAATTCTTTCTCCAGAAATGTGTTTCTTGTTACAAAGATATTATTCATGATTTTTTCCTAATATTGTTCCTTGGTGAGAGACAATGGGAAGCAGAGAGAGGAAGAAAGAGAGCAGGTGAGGCGATTGTGACTTTGACTTCCCCCATAATTATTGATAAAGACAGAGGAATCTCAAATAATAATTGAGTCAAATCAGAAAAGTTTCTGCATTTTTATATGGAAGAAATGTGAGCATTTGTTAACTCTGGGTGGAGTATATATGGTTGTTACATTTTTCTCTGTTCTTCTGGGTATGTTACAAATTTCTCTCTCTAG
>NW_012148396.1:4414829-4424057 GCF_000956105.1 Propithecus coquereli
TGGCCACTCTCTCTCCTCTCTCTACTACTCCCCTTCCAAGGGAGGGAGAGTACTCATATGAGCGTTCAGAGATGGGGCTACCCACTGGCTCACGTTTTTGTGGTAGACCTGGCCACTGCATTGCAGGTGCTGTGAATGCATCTCTCACTCTTTTCTCTTTTGTCAGTTGTTGACTTGGGCATGAGGCCCTCCCACCATCATCTCCACATGGTTACCTAGGGAAGTGAGATTGGAGCCTGCTCTGGAGAAGCTTCTGAATCTCACAGGTACTTCCTAAGGTCAACACTTGAAGTTTTATGGGAAGACTCCACCTTGGCCCTACTCTCCAAACCAGCTTGGGACACAGAGCTATCATTTGCTGTTGCTGCTGTTTTTGTTTTTGTTTTTTTCCTGAGTATTATCCATCTTCAGAACACTTAAAGAAAAATAATATGGGCTATACTTGGGCACAGAACACCACCCTCAAATTTCTAACAAATAACAGGCGAAATGTGTGATGGAGAGAAGAAAATTCACATTTACTGAGAGCCTGCTATGTGCCAAGTACTTTACACACATTTCATTTGATTCTCATACGATACATATCTCAGCTGTGAGTAGAGAATTTTTCCCCATGTAATGAAAAACCCTGGTTTCATCTCCTTTTTAAGCACTATCACTCTCTTATATATTTGGGTAAAAAATCAGGGCGGCCACTCTCTTTGCCCACCCTACTCTGGCCATATTCGCCTCCTGTGTTCTCCAAACTCTGTGGGTGAATCTCCACCTTGGGACCTCTGATCCGCTCTTCTTGGCTGGTTCCCGGGGTACTGCCAGGTGGGCCCCTCACCTCCTGGCAACCTTTCTCTTGGCCTCACTACTTAAAGTTGCCACTGCCTGGCCCCCTTGCCCTTCATAGGGGATTGACTCCTGCTCGCCTACTTTACTTTTGCTATTTTCCGTAGTGCTGACATTGGCTCACCCACCATAGAATTTACTTATTTCAAGTTAGTTATTTATCATCTGTCTGCCCCCTCTGGAATGTAAGCTCCATAAGGGTTAGGACCCTTATTCCGTATCTGGCACAGTGTCCATCTGGCCCTTTGTAAGTGCTCAGGATGACTTGTTGACCGAGGGAATGAAAGGGATCCTCCTCTCTCTGTAGCACTTCAAGAAGCTCTACAGCCCCCTTCTCAGCTCTGTTTATCCTCTCCCCAGTGCCATCTCCACCCTGGGCCTCCACTTACTTTGAGGGAAGCCACCTCCTGGAACTCCAAGGCCACCTTCTTTCCCTAGTGCTGTGCTGCTGCCCCTTTCTCCCCCCGGCTTCAGAAGAGGGGTTACACACATCTCTGCACCTCCTGATCCTAGGCACCTACCTCTCCAACCCTCAATTCTTCCAAACCATTAATACTCTGAATTTGCTGCATACAAGAATTTAAATGCAATTTTGAGGAGAATGGGGTGAATGACAACAATGCACTGTAAGAGGGATCAAGTTTAAATCAAATGTCCAGCCTCACTCACTGATGCAAAACGTTCGCCAGTCACTCCTGATCCACAGGAAATTCCTTTTTGCTGGGTCCTCTTGGGCTCTAGCTTTTGCTGTCACCCTACACTCCCTCTTCCTACAATGATCATTCTCTTCTGTCCCCACTTTCCTGGGTTTTCTGAATCCAATTCCATCCTCTAGAACACCAAGAGAATAGTTCTCAAGTTCATCTTACTTTATTGTAAGGTCATTTTAATTTCCCTTTTTGGAATCATCACTATCCAAACCATTATGATGCTTCACTGTCCATAAGAAGGTGGCCGTTGTGGTGTTTTGCTCAATCCAACACCCTTCTTGCTCACATCTCCACCCAGTGACCTGAGGAGCAGTAGGAGCTTTGGAGTTTCAACTTTGTTTTCTGATTTTGGGTTTTTGTAAGAGCCAGACTGAGGTTTAGCCAGGTCTCCCACTCATCTGACATGTCTCTAAGAGGAAAGGGGCTTTTGTGAACTTTTCCTCCTTTAGGGCAGCAGTTGATGTTTTGTTTTAGCCAGGTTTTACCTGGATGAGCACGTTGAGGAGCAAAGGGAAGGAAGGGCCTGGGGGATGAGTTGGTGCAACCCTTCATCCTCCAGGGAAAAGTCCCCAGAACACTCTCAAGAGCTTGTGGTCCCTCCTCTCTCCTCTTATTGAGGGAGAGGGTGTTTTCCCTGCTCCTGTTTCTGCTTTTCTAGGATGGTTCATTAGCTGCTGAGCACGTCTCCTTCCCCTGGGATCTGCTTTGAGATGACTCCATCAGGATTTCTGAAGTGTGGTTAGGCTGGGGCCTGACTTCTGTAAATGGCCACCTGGGAATATGGGCAGTCAGTGGGATGAGGGGCTTTCTATGCTTCCAGCACATTGGGGGAGGATGTTGTTAAGTTCTGAGGAAGATTATGCTTTTCTGGCTGACTTGTGTGGGGGTGCGGAGAGGAGGGGTGTGCAGGGGAAAGAGACAATACTAGGTGTTCTACAAATCCTGTTCCATTTTCCTATGTCTTCATACACTGAGGACTACATTTCCATTATAGTTAAATTGGAGTCATGAGATTACATTTTGTCCAATGAGATATATAGAAATAATATAAGCTACTCTCAGGCCTGACCATTAAAAAAATTTCTCTGAGCTTCAGGATCCTCATGTAAAAGCAGGGATAATGTGATCCCTGCTTCATAGCCCTGTGAGAATACATCGAGGTTGTTTATATGAAAAGGCCACAGTTGGAACTTCAGTGCAGTAAGAATAGTTTGAGTGTCATGGCCTGATGTGCCATGGTTTCATGTGTTTTTGAGGCTAAATTTGCAAACTTGGAGCTCCTAATTTATGCTTTTGTATTGAGCTTTTGAATAAAGGAATCATTTCTGAATCACTGTATCACCTAACTTAAAATTCAAGTCCACTTTTTCTATGAGCTCAAGGATTTAAGTTTCAATAGCTCTGATTTGTGAGACCCTCTTATTGGCGATAATTCTTGACAAAGGATATTACGGAGTTGGCAGAAGAGCAGCTCAATCATGGCAATTTAGGAAATAAAGGTATGGTTTCACTTTGTTTTTGGCATAGAAAGTTATTTCCTCAGACAGAAATAAATGCCATTATTTTTTGTGAATAACTTGACAGCTCCAAGTTGTTTCTCACTTTCCACATCAAGCATCCCAGTTGCTCTGCATATCTGGACCCCTGCTGGACCTGAGAGGCAGAGGCAGAAAGTTCCAGATACAAACTGAGAAATACATTAGGCATCAGCATAGGGGAACAGGGCTGGGGGTGGGGGTGATAACAAGAAGGCCTTCCTCATACGAGTATCACCCACAAAAAAGCCAGAAATGTTTTGAACATTTCCTTGAAATTTAAGAATATGAAATGGCTGAAAAGCTTTTAGCAAGTAAAAGTTATCGATAGTATAGATTCATGAGCACAAATACAAGAAATGTCATTGTTGTCTGTTTTATCTTTGGGAAGGTCAAAATATCTGTCTGGGTTCTCATAGGCTCACTAGGAGTGCGGTCCCCTCTGGCATGTTTCTAGGCTGTAACACTCCTACTGCATTGTGATTCTAGAAATTCACCTTTGTGCTTGAAAAGGGTTGATTTCATTCCAAATTCTTATTCTGTAGCTGAGAAAATTCTTTTCTCACTGTCCCTAACCTCAACAATGTTGCGTCTCTGTTCTCCTCTATTCTCAAGAGCTTGGACAGGGTCATGTTTTATTTAAGAATCTTTATAAAACCTAGGTCTGCTTTTTAAAAGATGCCCCCACCAGCTTGTGCCCTTCTTCCCATTCACATGACTCTACTTTGCTTTTGGCGATGGCACATCATCTTCTCGAACAGGAATTGTCATCATTTTCCCCTCGTTCTTGACACCCTCAAGTTGTTTGGCAACCTACTTGGATTTTGTCTCACTTACAAGCAATGACATGGGCCTGAACACACCTTCTTTGTGTTTTGACATGTGTCTTCTCTGGGGAACTTTGCTTTGTGACAGTAACAATAAGAGGATTGATTTAAAAGAAGAGGTACTTGATGTTGCTGCAGAAACCTCCTGAAGGCTGGTGGAGCCTGGGCATTGACAATAATCTTTTCATTCTGATTCAGATACCTTGATTGTATTTATTGTTGTGGGTTTTATTTTTCTTCAAAACTTGAAAGTAATGGACTGGGGTGAGCATCTTCTATGTACCAGAAAATTTACTAATATATATCAGGTATTTTTCACAGTGGTAATCTTGTTATGTTGGTCTAATTATAGTAACTTCATTTTACGAATGAGGAAACTAAGGATTTGAGAAGTTGAGGATCTTGTTCAATTCTCTATTCAGAGCCTCTGATTAAAGCATCAGGAATTGAAGGAAGAAACTCAGCTCTACAGTCTTGGAAAGAGTTCCAAAAGTCAATAAATGAAACCTATTACTATTTTCATTTTATGTTTTAATAATTCTTGCTTCGTGTTTCTCTTTTTGTATTAGTTACAGTAAAAAGCTAAGGTAACGAGAAGCGTGATAATAACATGGCTTAAAGAACAAAGATGTTTACATCTATCTTATGTAACAGTCTGAGGAAACTATTCTATTCAATGATACTTTGCTCCACAGGGTCATTCAGGGATCTAGCTTCCTTTCATCTTGAGGCTCCTTTACCTCCCACAGAATATCCTCAACTGCACAATCAAATTTGCGTCACTGCCATATCTCTGGTCCAGCCAGTGGGTAAGAAGAAGAGAGTAGGTGAAGGAGGTTTGTCTTAAGGCACCAGCTTGGAAATGACACATATCACTTCCATTGTAATCTGGCTAGCCAGCCATGTGCTTGAATACACTTCTACTATTACTGAAAAAGAGACAATTGACTTGGGGGAATATATAATAGTCTGCACAAAAATATTATTATCCTAAAATGTGTATATTTCAGCAGTATCTGAATGCCATGCTCATTTCTTCAGAATGGGTTAACTGTAGAATTCATTTTATTTTTATGTTTTGTTCTGTAAGTTCAACAAAGGAAGGAACTGTGTTCTCTAACTCCAGGACCCAAACAAAAAGTTCTGCATGTAATGGACATCCAAGAGAAAAATTTGGCATTGTCTTTTCAAGGGAAAACTTAAGATGACTTTCTTTTCCTTTTCGGTCCTTGGGGGAATGAAGACAGGTATGGATGCAAAGTGGTTCATATCTGCTGACCCCACAGTCTGGATTTGAAAGGAGACCTAGGGCTGGCAGGCCTGGTGATATTCAACTAATTGAAGAGAAATGCGACGAAACGGTCTTCTTTTAAAACTCAAAAAGGGAGAACAAGCTAAAGGTCACAAACACCCAAATGTGTATTAATTATAAATGCCTGAGAATTCTGCCCCCAGTGACATCTCTGCTGTCCTGGTTTTACAGCTCATTGGTCCCCTTAGAAAGTCTGTCCTCATTTAACAGCTGAAGATGACCCTCTGATCCTGCCGATGAGAGCTCCACAGGTGACCCAAGTCAGAAAGACAAAATTGGACTGGAGTTGGCCATGATGTCTCTAGAGATAATTAGTTCAACCTTAATCTCAGAGGGTTTTCTTCTTTTTAAAAAAATTATTTCACATTATATTCAAAAGAGATGACACCTCTAAATTGCCACCTGTGTTTGTTGTAAAAGTCTCTGGATGCTTGGGAGAACAAGCTTGTTTCTGATTATTGTCTCCCTGCACCTCTGTGTTAAAATACAGGGCCTACATCATAGCAGGTCCTCAGTAAATACTCATTGAATTGATTGATGAGTTACTATGAACAATAGTAACATAGTTACCATGTGACATGTATGAAAGGATGAAGAGTTGAGGAGTATATAATCCAATCCTCTTATTTTACAGATGACCCAAGTGATGCCTAAAGAGGTCAGGGGCCTTAACCCCACTCCCCTGGTGAGTCAGCTTTAGAGCTGGGCCTCGTACCCAGCTTCTCCATGTTCTCAGGACCAAAGTCTATCCCTTCTGTATCAGCAAGTATTAGTGATGATTTGCCAAGAGGGTTTTACTCTGTCAAACTACCTTTACACCTACTTCTGTGTCATTGCTTGCAATGTACTTTCTTCCAGAAACACTCCTCCTTGTCCTCACTTGTGCACTGTGATACCTCTATCCACTCCCTGTAGCATTTGGCCCTGACCACTGTCCCATCCTTCTTGATTCTGTCTCCTTCTTGGATGCAGAGGTCTGGTTCTCTCTCTGTTTCCTCCTCTCTCTCGCGTGGTGGATCCTCAGAGTTATAAATCTGTTCCTCATTCTTTCTCATCACCCTGGACTGTAGGGGTTTTTTTTTGGAGCAAGAAGTTATTGAGATGAATGAATAATGAATGAAAAATGACCAACTGGATCAAATAATTTATATTTGTGTATGTTTTAGCATCTGCTTTTACATCCTGAGTTTAGGCAATTCAAAGACAGAGATTACGGGATTGAGGTCCTAGTAATTCTCTGTGACGATTTGTTGAAAATAGAAGTAGATGAATACGATTTAGAATTTTTCAAGCATCCACTATCACTAAGCCTGGAGGATTCTTCTCTCTTTCACATCTTCAGCTGAGCACAAAGGAAATGAAAACCAGTCTGCACACAGAGAGAGCTGCCTGAATCAAGCCCTGATGGCTCCCTCTCCCCTCACTGGCACGACTGGACAGAGGAGAATTAGCAAAACAGGGCCTGCCTCTCACCTCTTCTTAATGAGTGGACCAAGCCCCATGATCTGGGGTGAAGGACTGGGGAGGGAGGGAGCAGAGAGTCCTGGTTGTTTCTGACTTAGGACCCCCCATGTCTGCCTCTTAGAGACACAGTCTTTCACCATCTTTGTGGACTCCTTCAAGGGTGGGGAAGAAGCATGCTGCAAGGGGAAAAATTATCTCTTTGTGTTCAGCCTTCCCATTGCAGAAAAAGAGACATTCTGGTAAGAGAGATGGAACAGAGCATTAGAGTCCAGGATTCGAAACCAGACATGCCACCTTGAGTGAGCGAATTAACATCACCAAGACTTTGCTTCTCATCTCAAAAGTGGGAGTCATCATATCTACCTTTCAGGGTCATTGGGAAATGGGATTATGAACATGGAATTCCTGATAAAGCAGCTGGCTCACCGTAAGCAATAAACTGTAGCTGTTACTATTGTTACTACTCTGTTTTTCTGCATTTTCCCAGACTTTTTCAATGACTATGAGCTTGCCTATTCAATGAATATATTTGGTACTACAAAAAGTATGTATATACCAGAATAAAACTTTGCCTTGCTATGCTAATTGCATATTCTGGTTCCTATAGAGGCAGTTCTCTTAAAGATCTGGCTTCCTGAATTTGGCCTCCCTCCCTCCTTCCCTCCCTTTTTTTCTTCCTTCCTTCCTTCCTTCTTTTCTTTTTGTCTTCTATTTATTTATAACTTATACTCACCTATTTGAAAAAAATTGAGATATCTTGCACCATAAAAACAAGCAAAAGGTGACATGATTTACCTAGACGGGAAGACTTAGAGTGTTTTAAGAGAAGAAAAAGAAATAGACTAAGAACATATTTTGGTATTCATTCCCCCATCGAAATTTTCAACATTCATTATCATCGTATCAATATAAAAAAAAAAGAGGGAGAAGTCAGACAGTCTCTGCCTCCCAAGAAGCTATTGTCTAAGGAAAGACAGAAAGTCATTAAAAAACACTTATTGCCATTTTAACATATGCAAAGTCCAGTCTTAGGATTGCAGTTAAGCTCTAAATTTTGCTGCATTTCCTGGTAGCAAAGACAAAACTGTATACAGAACATGGTGAGTTCAGTCTTTCTCTTTATCTGATAAAAGGACACATGCAAATCCTTCTGGCAAGAAAGCTAAACTTGGATTCACACTATGAGTTACTGACCCAGCCGTGATTCCTGGCTACTGCATTCACGTCATTCATAAACAACCCTTAATCCAAAAATAGTAGTTACAGCATGTTCTATCTTTGTAGGTGATGTGCAAACATTGTGAGGGGTGGGGGTTTGCAACATTTAATAAAAACAATAGCAATCATTATTTCATTGTAAACAGTTTAATTTTGCCTTTGGAGTATCTCGGTTTTCCTTTTCTGGCCTCTCTTTGCCCTTAAGTTGGTTCCATCTCTCTGCAAGTTCCCTTTCCGCTTGGAATTCCCTCTGATTTGCCAGGGCTGTGGATTCTGCCACCCTTGTGGGCTTCCCATCCCTTAATTACCCTGATGTTCACAGCCTCATTAATTACTCTCTGGTCCACCTGGGTAAACCATCCCTGCTTGCTTTCTGCTGGTGCTCCTTTGAGAACTGAGCCAGCTCCTGAAGCTGAGTGAGTAACCACAAGTGGGTGTGCAGGTCTCCTCTGCTGTGCTTTTTCATGACCACCTATACTTCCTGAGCATTGGCTGACCTCTGACCATCACATCACAGTTAGAACTATTCCTGATGTGTGCCGTTCAGGCTAACTCAGGAGGTTATGTATATATATTTTTAATCTTTCTTTTTTCCACTTTATACAGTAAGTATTATTTTCCATTTTTATAAACATCATTTTTGAAGGGAGCATGATATTCTGTCATATATATACAGCAAAAAAATTCTCTATTGTTAGACACGGTGTTTCCAGTCTTTCTAAAGCTACATTACGTTAAAAATTGTTGTGTAGAAATTGGGACTATACATCTCTGATTATTTTCCAAAATTGGATCCCTATAAAGGAAATTTCTAAGTAGAAAGTTATAAAGTGTTATAAGACTCTTGACAAGTATTTGATCTTTGCCTTGTTGGTTTTATTTTCAAGTGGGTCCCCTGACAGATATTATAGAAATACTAGGAAGGGTTCTTCTAACTGGGTGATGTGAGAGAATTCTTTTGAAAAGACATAGTCCAATCTATGCAGAGTCAAACACACATACACACACACACACACACACACACACACACACACACAAACACACACACACACAAACACACACATACACACACACATGCACACACACTATACTAACTGTAATTCTTTCTCATTGAGGAATTGGTAAAATTCCTAGTCAAGTGTGAACAAAGAAAGTGCCTCTACCCTGATCCTGCCAGAATCTTCTTCAGTTGCTCTGTCTCTGCACTGAATATTAATGTTCCTCTTGATTCAGTCTGTCTCACGTTCCAGGACAGCCAGCATGTGTTTAAATGGTCCTGCCGTGCGTCAGGGATTTTATGCTGTTTGGAGAGAATTCTTTCTATC
>NW_012148396.1:4424797-4431054 GCF_000956105.1 Propithecus coquereli
GTAAATACTTGCTTTGCAAACACCTCCTCAAGCTAGTTGCTTGCTCAGAGCTGACAGGGACATGCTTCGGGGCAAGCCCTCAGCTGCCAAATGAGTGTGCCCATTCGGAGCTGAGAGGAAAGGGTTAATTTAATTGAGAATTTGTTGGCTTCTGTGGGGAAGCTGAAGGGAAAACCACACAGAGGAACTCACGAGGCTTCATGAAAATTTAATTCGATTTCGTGAAAAGGAACGACTTGTATCCGGGCTTGCTGTGTTTAATATTAAAGCAAGGATGAGCTCCTAAGACAGGGATGGAGCTGGGTAAAACTGTAATCCCACAGATAGATCGTGTGTTGAGGGGGGGAGGGAGGGAGAGAATGAGAAAGACAGAATGAGAGAGACAGAGCTCCAGCCAAAGGGAGAGTCAGAGAGAGGGTCAAACCCAGGGTCTGGGGGGTTGGTGCATCTGGCTCAGGCCTCCTATTCACAAAAGGCTTCGCACGTAGCCTTTTCCCCAAATGACACTTAATGAACTTTCTCAGGGATAGCTTGACAGGATGAACAGAAATCTGTTCCCTCAAAGGAAATTCCAAACTTGTCATCAGGCTTCAGGGCATGCACTCCAAATTCATATTTTAAAATAAATTGTATAATTATCTATGTAAACCAATTATATTGCTTTACATTTACTTTGCTGCTAAAAGTGTTAATTCATTAGAAGTAAATACTTAAAGCAGGCAACAGCGTTTGTAAACCTGTCTTGGCATTTTTCCATCCTTTTAATACAATGAGAAATTCTTACTTGAAAAGTAGTCAGGGCTGCTGAGAGGGCCTATTTGAACCAGAACACACACAACAACCACAATACTAGTAAAAGCAATTGATTAATAATAATAACTATTAATACATAGCCAGTCAGTGAGTCCTACGATCCAGGTACCAGCTGGGCTGTGTTGCAGGTGCCGTGGTACGTCACCCCATATGCAAAGCCTACTTTCTGAAGCCCACCACACGCTGGACAGTAAGTAGATGGTGGGCAGGGGGCCACTTTCAAGTATGTGTTGTCTTTTTTTTTCCTGCCAGGAATGTTTTATGCTTATTAAAAGTCGGCTGTATTTGTTCCCAAACACCAGTTTATGTCAGTTGTCCTTACTATCAAATGTTTAATTAACTACTAGGGAGTATGATGAAATATGATGGCAAGAAAAAAGTTGCTATAGCTGTGAAGACCAGGGCGGAAGATCTGGAAAGAATTTGTTGGACCCCTGCCATGAACCAGGCTCTATGCTGAGCGCTTGCATGCATTAGCTCCTCTTCTTCTTATAATAACCACTCCAAAAGTTAGATGTTAGTAACCTTACTGTGATGGTGATCAAAATGAAGCTCAGAGAGCTTAAGCAACTTACTCAAGGTTATACACCTAATAAGTAAAACCAAAATATGAACCCAGGTGGGGAGGCTCCAAAGCCCATGTGTTTTGCCCCAGATTGCAATATCCAGCCCTGTGCTGTCCAACATTGCCTTAGGCATGCGGGGTGGGCTTGAACAAGACACAAGCCTTTGCCCTAGCGTAGCTCAGTGTCCCAGGGGGAAGGCAGACCAGTAAACAGACCATGACAATGAAGTTCAGGTTAATGCTATGAGCGTGATGGGCCTTGGAATCCATGGGAAGGCAGACATGGGGTGTTCCTACTCCCACGCTTGGGAGTAGGGACCAGGGGAGGCTCCAGAAAGTGGGGCCCCCAGATTGAGTCTTAAAGCACAAGCAAGCACGTGGCAGGCCTGTGTGCTGCAGAGTCTACCTCAGATCACAGCAGCCTGTTTCGTTAAAGCCTTTCTCTCGTGAAACTTTGTCCTCACAACCTGGCATGGCACGGTGCTTTGGGCACCTGATGGAATAATGAAAGAGGCAGGTGGGCAGGTGGGAACTTAGCCTCATGCCCCCATGCCCCCATGCCTGTGGGTCTGGATGACATTGCTGCCCCAAGGCCTCCCCAAATTCCAGTTAAATTTTCCACAAGGTAAATAGGGCTCTGTCAAAAAGCTAGGAATTGCTGACTTTGTCTTGTTCATCAGTTTAAAGGCTACGAATGAAGGTTGGTAGGAGGGGTGGGTAGAGGCTCCTGGGACTCTTCCAGGCTCATTTGAAGTGAGAAGTGCTAAGCCTGCCATATTTAACGGCCGGCCTGGGAATGTAGTTGAAAGTGCACAAGCGGCACTTCCCCTTGACTCTCAAATGCCCTATAACACTGCCTCCAGGCCCTGTTGAGCGGTGCCTCCATCCCCACCATGGACAGGGGCCTAGGGACAAGCACAGATTCTCAGACAGCCCCTTGCCTGCCAAGCCTGTGGACCTCTCTTTTCCCTCCCTCTTACTGTTAAAGAAATTGGCTTTTCTTCATGTGGGGTCTCTGAGGTTCTTTGGGGGCTACGAAAAACCTGTTCAAGAGGCAGTGCTGATGAGAGGACAGGAGGAAGGGACAGCCTCTGATGGAACCTGAAGTCTCAGTTAAAGCTTGGGGGCCCCCAGACCTCATTCCCCTTATTGTCAGCTGTGTTTTGAGAGATGAAATCTTAATGACTGGTCAGGACAGCTAATTGGAAGTTATCCCCTTACATGACATTCTTGGATTAAAAGCTTCCTCTGTTCCCTGAGATTATGGCCTGCCCAGACATCAATTTGATCCTTTGATTATGTCTGAGCTCAGCACCAAGTCTTCCAGGGATTGCCTGGAGTGCCTGGCCCATTTCACCAGGGCCTGGCCACAGCTGGGATCTGAATTAGCCAGTGAAGATGCTTTTTTCTCCACTTAATGACATCCGATCAAAGCCTTGGTACATCAGTTACAAATAAATAAATAAATAAGAAATAAAAGCTGCAGAATCAACACTTTAAAAAAGCCTTCTCCTTGCCTTTCCGGGATGTCTAATTAATGATGTGAGTGGGCAATTTGCTGCAGCCCTCGCTGATTAATTTATCAAATGCTGAAGCCTTTCCCGTCTGCCTCTCAGCCCAATTAGTTGAGTGTTGGATGTGACAGTCAAGGCAGTATCTCTGGGAAACCCTTCTCCTCTCCCTACAACGTCTCCCCCCTTGGAACCATTCATCTCCCCATTTCTCCGGGGTGAATTGCCCAAGGCTGGTTCCTAAGTACCCAGCCCATCTCACCTTCTCTGGCATGAGTGGTCCCAAGCAGACTATGACTCAGGACAAAGCCACATTAGTGGTCTCGGAAGGACCACAGCTGCCACTCCCCAGCCCACCACCTGATTAGGCTCAATTTAGCTCTTTACAACAGATCCACTTGTGTTGTTCTCTAACTAATGGCAAGCAAGGGCTCGCACGTGCCTAGTGTGTCGTCATTTGCAAAGTGGCTTTCACACCTGTTGTGATTAAGAGTCAAAGACAGTAATTATTATTATCCATTTAGCAGAGAAGAAAACTGATACTTAGGTGGATCTCAATTGTTCAAGTTCACTGCATCATGTATCTGATTGCCACAATTTTGAGGCATAACACACCAACCTAAATCTCAATGGCGGTCAATGGGCTTATTTTTTTAGCTCACTTTTCTATGCATTAGCTGTGAGTTGGCTGATTTCAACCGGGATTGGCTCTGGTTGGTTATCTTTGCTCCATGAGTCTCTCGTTCTCCTGGGACAGAGGGCTGGCCTGGGTGTGTTCTTCCTATGGTGGTGGTAGAGACACAAGAGCCTAGAGTTGGAGCTGGCACACAGTTACTTATGTCTCATTCTGGGGGTCAAAAGAAGTTATATAGCTAAACAAAATCAAGAATTGGGGGCATATACTCTGCTCTCTTTAGTGGGAGGAGCTGCCAAGTCACATGACAAGAAGCATACATCCAGGAGGGATGGAGAATTGTGGCCAGAAGTGCAATCTACTATAGTTGCATGACAGGAAGAAGCAGAGCCAAAACTCTAACCACAGTTTTGCTCCAAATCCTTTATCTTGTCATTGTACAAATATTTTGGAAGTACCTATATAGCATGCCAGGCATTTTAAAACAGGGATAGAGCAGTGAATACGAAAGACAAAGTTTCTGTTGTTGTGGAGCATAATTTCTAGTGAGGAGGGGCAAAAAAATAGCTTAAAAAGTCAGCTAGTCTAGCACTCTGGGAGGCCGAGGCGGGCAAATTGTTTGAGCTCAGGAGTTCGAAACCAGCCTGAGCAAGAGTGAGACCCCCATCTCTACTAAAAATAGAAAGAAATTAATCAGACAACTAAAAATATAGAAAAAATTAGCCGGGCATGGTGGGTCATGCCTGTAGTCCCAGCTACTCGGGAGGCTGAGGCAGAAGGATCGCTTGAGCCCAGGAGTTTGAGGTTGCTGTGAGCTAGGATGATGCCACGGCACTCTAGCCCGGGCAAGAGAGTGAGATTCTGTCTCAAAAAAAAAAAAAAAAAAAAAAAATCAGCTAGTGATATGGACAATGTGACCAGGAGATGGAAATAGTCAATAAAGGGCTGGACCATAAATATTTTAGGTTTTGGGAGCCACAAGTCACCTGTTGCAACTACTCATTTCACAGTTGCAACATGAAAGCAGCCAAAGACTGAACAGGTGAGGCTGTGCTGCAATAAAACTTTATTTACAAAGACAGGCAGGGGCAGGATTTGGCCTGCAGGCTGAAGTGTGTCAATCCCTGATGTATTGAATTTAAATAGCAATGGGATGGAATGAGCAGGAATGGTGACTTTAGGATAGGTGATCAGAGTGCATCTTTCTGGGCCTGTGATGTTTAGACTGAAAAGTAAATAACAAGAGGTTATTACCTTGTCAGTCAGGTGAAAGTCATGGATAAGAAGGTCCAGGTAATGAAAAGGGCTAGCACAAAGGACCCAGGTAAGATGGATCTGACATGTGAGGAACCAGAAGAAGGCCAGTGTGGTTAGAGCTTGTGGGAGAGAGGGAGACTGAGAGGAGATGGTATCCAGGTTAGTAAATTTGAGTTTAGTCTAAGTGCAATAAAAAGTGTAAAAGAAAAAATCTGCATCAGATGCTTGTTAAAAATGGCAAGACAGATTTTATTCAAGCTACTGCAGTAGGGGAAAGAGGGACCTGGAACTCAGTGCATAGATATATACTGTAATCTATATGTTGTATAATATAGAATTGAACTCAACTCCAAATAGAGCAAAGATTGCCAAAGAGCAGAGTGAGGGGTCAGTGGATAGAAAATTAATATGAGGAACTTGATCAGACATCAAGGGTAGAGGAATTCTTGCTAAACTGTCTTAACAAGATTCTTCCTAAAGGCAGATCAAGGACTTGTACACCAAGGGTGAGGAATAAGGAACTTCATCAGATATCATGACTTGAGGATTTTGACTAATTGGCTAACACTGGGCTTGGTAGGCCGAGGGCAGCGTGGCAAGCAAGGCCATGGCCTAGTCAAGAAGAGGGCTCACAGGAGCCTGACTCAAGTTTGGTCAAGAACGAAGTCTTTGTGAGAAGTCCCTCTAGGGTTTTGATTGGAAGAATGACATGATATCATTTTTAATTGATTAGACTGATTGCTATTTCCAGATTTATTACAAGAAGATAAGACTAGAAACAAGGGAACTAGTTAGGTGAGAGACATTGGTAACTTAGACAAGAGGTATATTGGACAAAATTGTGAAAATGGACAAAATTGTATGGGTTAGGAAGAGTTTAGAAGGGAGGTTAACAGAAACTTTCAATTGGTTAAATATGGGAGGTGCAGAGAAAGGATGAATCCAAGATTACTCCTAGAGTTTGGATTGAGCATGTGATAGGAGGACTGTGATCTTACCAAGACAGGGAAGACTGGGGAAGGAGCAGCTTTGGAGGTGGGAAGGAATAGAGTTCTATTTTGTTCAGGTTAATTTTTAGATGGATATTAGACATCTATGTAGAGTTGTAAAGTAGATGATGAATGTGTGAGTCTAGAGTTCCATGGAGATGTTCTTTCTGGAGATACAAATTTGAGAAGCTGTCTGTGAATAGACAGCATTGAAATTCATAGCAATTGTTGAGATTACTTAGGAATAGAGTGCAGGTAAAGGAGAGAAGTTAACAAAAGTTTGATTCCTAGAGTATTCTAATGTTAAAAGTTGGGAAGAGAAGAGGAAATCAGGTAAGAAGAGTGAGAATAAGCAACCAGTGATGTAAAAGGGAAAGTTAGAGAATGAGGTTCCACAAAATTTAAGGGAAAAGAAGAATAGTCGACTGTGTTTCCTGTTGCTAAGAAATAAAAATTATGTAGCTGGAGTTCTTTCAGCCTCTAATCAC
>NW_012148396.1:4431844-4469055 GCF_000956105.1 Propithecus coquereli
TCAGCTGAGTTTTGTAGGATGTATGAAAATCCAACTTGTAGAGAGCAATGAGCAGAATTGAGAAGTACAGTAGTCCCCCCTTACCCATGGTTTAGCTTTCTGTGGTTTCAATTGCCCACAGTCAACTATGGTCTAAAAATATTAAATGGAAAATTCCAGAAATA
Organism: Propithecus coquereli; assembly: GCF_000956105.1. Classification (NCBI taxonomy): domain Eukaryota; kingdom Metazoa; phylum Chordata; class Mammalia; order Primates; family Indriidae; genus Propithecus; species Propithecus coquereli. Next base: position 4,432,009 of record NW_012148396.1, read on the forward strand.
AAAAAAAAATTCATACGTTTTTAATTATTTATTGTTCTAAGTAGTGTGATGAAATTTCTCCATCCAGCCCAGGATGTGAATTATCCCTTTGTCCAGAGTATTTGTGCTATATATGATACCCAACCATTAGTCAGTTAGTAGCCATTTTGGTTATCAGGTAGAAAAAATAGTATATATAGGGTTCAGTACTGTGCACTGTTTCAGACATCCACTGGGGGTCTTAGTATGTATCCCTTGGTGGGAGGGTATTTCTGTAATTGATCATAGAAACAGAGTTACAAATGTACCAATAGAAATGATTGTTAATGAATCCTTTGGCTATGAAATGCTAGTTACCAATAACCCCCACCCAATGCTCTAGGGACAAGTTGGGTGGTTGTGTCCAAGGATGACTCATGGAAACAGCTAATGTGTAGAGGAAAAATCCCAAGCACAAAGCACCCATTACTAGAAAGCAGTGTTCTGAGCCACACAATTGGTGATTTAGAAACCACCAAAGCAGCATTCTACCTTCTAGGAAAGCAGGGCAAGGAGATGCTCCATAGTATGATTTGAGGGGTATGTAAAAGGTACTGAACTTCTCCAAAATTAAGACAAAATATCTAAAATTTCTGTCTTCGGTGTTAACACTCTGGAGCCCTCAGTTAAATGCAAACAATGGCTAGGAATAAGGCATGGATCAGTTTTGAATTATGATGAAAGGGAAAAGTCTAAATTTGATGGGGTCTGTATCAATGAGGCTGAGGAAAATTCTACAGAGCAAGAGTCACAGCTACTAGGGACTGGGAACTTGGCAGGAAAAACTGATGTGGGCAGTGGAGAGGCTTCTGAAACACCTTCTGACTGAGTGGCCTTGAGTAATTAACCTCTGTGGGCTTTAGATTCCTTGTTCTTTCATTCACCCATTCATTTCTCAGTCCAGCTATTCATTTACCAATTATTTACTGAACACCTCTGCATTCTAGGCAGTTTACAGGGTATCTTGGCCCTGACTGTAGACAGCTTGCAATCCGGTGGGTAAGGTATTTAATATGTAATAACTTCACCATTACCACAATGGAATGAACGCTAGCCACCGTGATGCACGGTGCATGATTAGGTTGGGAGGCCATTGCTCTCCAACAGTGTATTATGGGGAGTTTTGACCTAGTCAAGGATATCTGGGAAGGCTTCCATGAGGAAGTGACCCCTGAGCGAGATCTACAGCATGGGAGGGAACTGACTACGTGAAAAGAGCAGAAAGACCAGCATGTGCAAAGGTGGCTGGAAGGAGCCTGGTGCTTACTGGGAACAGAAATGAGATCAGGATGGCTCGAGCAGAAAGAGCAAAGGAAAGGATTGCAAGAGACATGCAGAAGAAAAAGGGAGCCATACTTCATGGGGCATGGTAGGCCATGCTAAGCACATTTGCATTTATCCTAGGTGTAATGAAAAGCCACTTTAAGTGATTTAAGCAGAGATGTGACACAAATAGTTTTGCATTTTGAAGTGATCACTTTGACTGTTTCGTGGAAAACAGTTTGGAGGGGCCAAGATGGGAGTCAGGTGAACGGAGCATTGCATCGTTCAGAGGAGAGGACGATTATGATTTGAACTAGAATGGTCGCTGAAGAGGGAGTGTGAAACAGACAAGTGTGAGAAATACTTCAAAGATAAAATCGTCTGGGCTTGGATATGGTTGATGAGGGGCAGAGAGCATCCAGGAGCAGATGTAGATTCTGGCTTGCTCAACCAGATGACAGGGTCGTCGACTGAGTCAGGGGTCCTGGAAGGGACCTAGTCATCTGTAAACTGAGGGTAACCTTGCCAATCCTGCTTTTCTCACAGATTTGCTGCCAAGCCCCAATGAGATAAAGTGTGTCACAATGCTTCATAAATGATGTGGTGCTGTAGACATATAAACTATTATTATTTTCCCACCCGCTGTCCATAATGACTCAGCAGTGCCCAACCACCAAATCTTCTAAGGAATACTAAGTTCTTACTGAGAAGCAAACAAAGTAAGTTCATCCCGTCTTGGCAACAATCAGAAAAATCAGACATAATAAAATCCTTGGGGCAGAAAAAAATGTGTTTTGCCAAAACTACAGCCCACTCAGAGGCTTCAAGTGCCAAGTTTCCAACTCAGCTGAAATCTTTTACACTTTTAGTTCTTCTCATAGTTGGCAAATGACAATATAGTGAGCGGGGGAAGATTCCTTGATTATTAGACTTTCTGGACCTTTTTGGTATTGCAAAACGATATTTTGAACTCCACTCAAGTGATTCAGAAGTGTACAGACTCAACTGGCTTAGCAATACTGACAATGTGCATGCATTGTGTGCTATGGATTTTTCCTTCTCTCTAAGGAGACATATTTTAGTCTTTGCTGCCTTGGAATATAATGCAATTGATGGGTTTTATTTTCATGGGGTTCCCTTTATTTCCACAGACTATGGCAGCTCTGAGTAAACTCAAGAGCACGGAGCCACCACTAGGTTATGTGTCTCAATTTCCAGCCAGATTTATTACTTACGTGAAAAGGTCCCTGAGTTTCCAACCACCCTTTGGGGCCTCCTGTGCTTAACACTTCTGAAAACAAAATCCTTCCTCTGTAGTGTCACACTAATGGACTCTCAGGATCCAACACTGCTTTTCCCCTTGGTGTTCTCTTTCACCACTGCCCACAGTGTCCTCTGATCCTGCAGAACACTTCTTACTGCAACCCATGCTGGCCTTGGTTTCTGGCTAACTTCACCTCACTTTTCCTCACTCAGCAAAGGAATATTCTCTTTTCATTTCTAGCTTCTCCCTGCCCCATCTGAGGTCTCCTAGTAACCTGGTTTTCTCTCTATCAGAGCATGGACCACCTGGCCTGGAATGTGTAAGAAGATGAGACCTAGCATTGAATCTCTAATGTTGCTACACTCACCGTCTCTACAACCTTGGCTCAGTTACTGTGGGTGATTGTTGAATTAATGCCTACTCCCAACAAATCTCACCTGCCAATATCTACACCCTTGTGTAGGTCCCTCCTGCATCAACTCTGGGTTTGGCTATGTGAACTTGCTTTGACCAATGGGACATCAATAAACTCTACAGAAGCAGAGGCTTAATAAGCACTTGTAGAGGGTCTTGTGGTCTCAGAATGCTGCTGTGATGTCAGAAACTGAAGCTATCTTGTTGGAGAGACCACATACAAGGGACCTGAGGTGAGAACTGCCAGATGTGAGGGAATCAATCCTTCTTCGACATCCAGCCCCAGTTGAGCCTTCAGATTAATGCAGCTGCATGAGTTACCCTGGGGAAACTAGCCTGCCCAACTGAGCCCAGTCCAAATTGTAGAACTGTGAACAATTAACTAATAGTTCTTTCACACCAATGAGTTTGGGAAGTTTTTATACACAGCAACAGAGAATTGAAATATCCAGGAACCTCGGTTCACCTCTACCAGAGCACTAACCACAGAGATTGAGTTTCTATTAAGATAATATCTGATTTTGAATCCCTAATTTTGCCACACTCACTGGCTGCATGACCATGGAGCAGTTACTCTTGGGGCCTTAGATTCACTGTCTGTAAAATGGGTGCAAAGCTACTTATATCAGAGGACTTTGTGAAGATAAAATGAAATAATGTGAATAAAACCCTAAGAGCAATTTCTAGCATAGAATACTCAGTAAAAGTAATGGGGGGGGTAGTTATTATTATGTTAATGTCCATGGCTTTCATTGGTCTGGACTTCTTTATTACTAGGAATAATACATTAATCACTTCAATACCCCTAACGTATATCAGAGTGACTGGGACAGACGAAGGCCTAAGTAAGTGTTTATCAAATGAATAAATGGATTAATTATGTCCTTTCATGTTTGATTGGGAGTTTTTACACGAATACTCAAAGAGTTTGGTTTTTATTACTGAGTGACCTACTGAATGAATAAACAAATAACCTCTGGGAGCCAGAGGCATGGAGTAGCTAAATTTAGCATTCGGACTGTGACCCCTCCTGAGTAAATTGGACCTATTTGGTGGTTCTCAAACTTGGCTACAAAATGGAACCACCTGATACTTGGTTCCCACCCCCCAAAGACTGATGTAATTGGTCTGGGGTTTGGCCTGAACATCAGGAATGTTAGAAGATTCCCAGGTGATTCCACTATGCAGTCAAGTTCTAGAACCACTGCTTTAGACCACGGATTGGTAAACTATGGTGCCACTGGCCAAATCCAGCCCACAATCTTCTTTTGTAAATAAAACTTTATTGGAATGCTGTCGTACACATTTGATTGTTATTTATGCCTGCTTTTGTGCTACAATAGCAGAATAGAGTGGTTGTACCAGAAACCATAAGGCCTGCAAAGCCTGAAATATCAACCATTTGGCCATTTACAGAAAGTTTACTGATTCCTGTTTCAGGCCATCGAAAGAGCATCCCTCCCTGGCTCCAGGTCTCACCACCACAGCCCCCAGCTCCACTTACTCAGTCATGCATTCTGTCCCAAGGTCTATTTCCAATTCCATTATTGGTATGAGAAATTTCTAGTTGAGCTAGGTGGCATAGTATAGCCACATTTTCTATCTTGACAAATGTGTTCTTTTTCTTAGAACTAATACTTGTCTCAATTACTTTGTTGGCTGTGGTTTTTGTGCACATCTCACAAATTCTCTGACACACTTGTAAAATTCCTTCTGACACAGCTAATGCTTCAGATAGTCCCACCTGTGCCTTGAAACATTCCTCTTGCTGTCCTCCAGCCCCTTGCTCTTCTGTGTTGGATTTCGTTTCCTGGACCCCCTTGTCTTCCTCTTTCTTAGTTTATTCACATTTTTTAAATGTTACTCTTATTTATGGAATGCCACACCTCCATTGCTCTCTTAGTTTTCTTTTCCATTTTTTTATTCTTCATTTATTTTTCTACTTTTTCCTGCATTTACTCTACTTTATTGTCTATTCATGTGTGGGATTTTATTCTCTAGCCAAACGTTTAATTTCTAAGAGTTCCTTCTCCTCTTCTGAATGTGTTTCAGATGTGTTCTTGTGTCTTAGATGCACATCTCATGTCCCTGAGGAAGTTACTGGAGGACGGAAAGGGCTCAGTTGTGTTACCCTGTATATTTAAAAAAAAAAAAAAAAAACAAACCAGGAAGCTTTAGATTCTTTTCTAAACTTTGAAACACTTTAGATAACTTGGGCGATATCTGTTCACCGAAGGCTTGAAAGAATTCACCCGAAAAATCATCAGAACCTAGTGTCCTCTTTTTTATTTTTGTTTCATATTTTGCCCAATTTCAGGTTTGATTGTTGGTCTATTAGGGCTTTCTTTTTCTTCTATGGTCAATATTAGTAATTTATAGTTTTCAGAAAATAATGCATTTTATCCAGAGTTTCGAATATTCTAGCACATGTTGTTCTCACTTAACTCCTTAGAGCTCCTCTGCATCTGGTTATCTGATCATAATGAAGAGTGCAGGCTCAGGAATGATATGGATTTGCTTCCAAATCCCAGATATTCTACTTATTGGCTCTGTGATTTTGAGCAACCATTATGAGCTTCATCATAATTCTATCTTCTTCTAAGAATTAAATGTGCAGCCCATTTAAAGTATCTAACAAAGCTTAATACGTCCTCATTGAATGTTATCTCTCTAGTAAACTAGAGCCTCAATATTTCCCTGCATACACTCACAAACAATCTTAGGAGGGGGAACAAAATCTTAAGTGTACCAGACAAAGTGATTCCCAAATTTGGGCCACTGTACCAGCTGTTCCCACTCCCATATTTTCACATGGCTGACTCTTGTCATACATATTTTAACGCAAATTTTCCTTTCTCAGAGAGCCCTTCCCCAGGGCTATTGCCTATAGTTGTCCATGTTGTGCACTGTGCAACTCCAGGGGCACCATTTCCATCCAAGTTTGTGCTAACAGTGTCTGCTAGAGTTGTACAGGCACAATCAGCACAAGCCATGCTGGGTGGCTCTTGTCATCTCTGACCATGCAACCTAATAAACCCCAACCCAATTCCAGTCATTTTATATTTTTTTCATTCTTTTAAACATTTGTTCACAGTAGTTATCACTGTCCCAAACCATGTCATTTATTTATTTATTTATTTGTTGGTTGTCTATCTGCCCACACTAGAATGTAAGCTCCATAAGTAGGGACCTTCTGGTCCACACTGTAACCCCAGAGTCTAGAGGAATGCCTGGGTCATCACAAATGCTCAAGAAATATGCATCAACTCCAAGGACAAAAATGTAAAGAGGGACCAGAAAGGGACAGCAACTAGGAAATGAAAAGTCACAACAAACCAGTGAATGAACTGTCTCCCTGTCTCTCTGCTCCTTGTCTCTGCTTCTCCCCCACGTGTCCACTTCATTTTGTTCTCTGCAGGTCAGCTTCCCAGCTTGGTAGCCCACTTGTCAGATGGATGATGGCTGCTCCCACATTTCCAAGTTATAGGTCCAGCTACAAGGAGGGACACACTCAAATCTCTCTTGGGCCTAATCCCACATTGCAGAACGAAGAATGCAATTATTTCAGTTTGAGCTGAGTGTCTACTGCTGGTCCAATGAGCTATGGTGAGGAGAGTGAGGCCATATGATAAATCATGGCTAACAATGAGAGGTCGCCTAGGGAATTTCCTGGAGACGATAAAGAAATCTTCGTGATCTAGACAGACTCCAATTTCTGACATGGGAGGCCGTGGAGCCTCAAGTTCGTGTAAGAGCTGAGGAGTCCAAATGCTCAGCAGAAGTAGTCATGGGATAAAGATCCATCCAGATTCTGGTATCTTTTTGCAATCAACTGTGTGATGTGGAACAAACATTTAACTTATTGTCCTTACTTGAGAAATAAAGACACTGGATTAATTATTTCTGTGTTTTTTTCCAACTCTGCCATTTTGTGAGTCTTGTAACCTGCTAAGGCCCCACGTTAACCTGCCTTCAACTCATTCTCTAATTGCCAGCTACCTACGCCCACTGGCATTGGCAATGTATTAGGGAAAATATCAACTTTCATACTGTCTACCAGAGGCCAGAAAATGCTGAGAAATAGCAGAACTAGGGGTGAAAAAACCACGTTAAGGTCCGCAAAAAAGAGATTGCTCTATACTGGAACATAATGAAGACCACAAAAGACGACTAATAAAAGATGTTCAGACCTCGAGATCAAAATAAAGTGAACAAACTCGAGGGAAAAGTGTAAGAAAAGGTGAACTCAGCTGAGAAAATGATCAAGATGCTGAAACGGAGATGAGAATGTTCCCAGATGGAGACACTCCACAAATGGATTGGTGCAATCCTTTCCCCCATGTTATGAAGCTCTGAGCCTTCAGAGAATGTGTTCTAAATCCTCCCAACATCCCCACCTATTACCCCATTAGCACCTCTCTGTGTGTTAGTGTAATTTGAGATGTTTTTTCAGCTGAAAGATCCTTAAAAACAGAGCTCCGTGCAAGCTGGAGATCTGAGGAAGCTCAAGGGTTTAAGTGGTTCTGACTGTAATCAGCAACTCCTGAGATGCCTGGAATCACACACAATATTAATCGAACAGTGGAGAGTTGACGGAGAATGGAAAAGGTCACAGGACAGGTGACCTGGAGAAATGCTGATGCTTCGATGAAACTTTCGATTTCTTTGCTGTCTACAGGCAGGGACTATTTATGTATTATGTGTGCTTCATTTTTTTTCACCCCAAACAGCAGCTGGCATGATACCAGGCAGAAAAGAGGCAGGACTGTATGTTTGTGGAAGAGATGTCAGTGATGCTTACTGTGCCTGCAGAAGAAGTTCATCTCTACGGAGTCTTTCTTTGAAACTTTTTTGGTCTGATGCTTCCACTAAGCCAACCGGAGATTCTTTGGGGCTCACTCACACTGAGAAAAATTCGCATGTGCTATTAAAATCTTGATATCCAGGATAAGAAACTGCCTATGAAGTTCCATTTAACAACATTGGCCTTAGAAACTCTCAATTCTTTTTGGAACAGATCTTGCTTTAATAGATCTTGGTCATCTTCAGGAAAAAGTCCAAATAGCTTAGCATGACAACCAATGGTCATCATACTCCAGCCTTTGGCAAACTCCTCCAGCTCATCTCTTGGCACTTTTCCATCTCACACCTTGAAGTTCCCTGAACCAGTCATATTTCTGCTAGCTTCTGAACCTTGCATGTCCTATTCTCTCCTTTGCAGGAATGCTCTTTCTCTTCCTCCACCAGTCTCATGCTTTGCTATTTTTTTTTTTTTTTAAGATTCAGCTCATATGCATGGACCCCTCCGTCCTCTTGTAAACTCTTTATCTATGCCTCCATCTCAGCAATCATCATTCTATGCCATGATTCATTCTTTCCTTTTCTTCTATTTTGGATGAGAAGCTGACTGAGGGTGGGATGTCTCACTTATTCATCACTATATCCTCAGTTCACATGACCGTGCCCTGTGTATTCTAGGTATTCAGTAAGTTGTTTGTTGAATGAGTAAATGAATGAATGAAATGATAGGCTAAAGATAAATCCAATAAGATGGCATAAGAATATCTCTATGGTAGGGACCCCATTCTCTTCATTTCTTCATTGATGGACTCCACTGAATCACTGTGATTGGAGCCACACTGGATCTCTGAAATCCACAGCCATTATCAGAGCTTATCCAGGGAAAAAAAAATCAGAATCAACTTGAAAGCACACTGTGGAGGCACCTCACAGAGACTGCAGGGAAGCCTCATGAGAAAATGAATGCCACGGCTTCCTTACTGATTCTAGACTCAGGCTATGATACTGACAGCGCTGAGAAAAAATTCAAAATAAATGAAAGAAGTAGCTGATCTTGTGCCACCTGTCAATGCTTGTCATTAATAATATATAAGTCAAAAACTTCAGATACTGCAGCTCTTCTCATTTTGGGAGAAGAGTTGGGGAGAAACCTATCCCAGCCCATATGAAAGTCATTTTTCTTACAGTTTGAAGTCTAAGTCCAGCACTGGATATCCAGGGGCTCATAGCTAGTTATGAAAGACGTGAAAAGGGGTGAGTGTGGATGAATAGATGGATGGACAGGTGGATGGATGGGTGGATGGCTGGATGGATAGGTGGGAAGAATGGAAGGAAGGAGGGAGGGAGGGAGGGACATTGATTAAGAAATATTGATTAAACTTGGTAATTCATTGTATATTGGGGACAGAGGAGGCAGAAAAATCAAATGTAATTAACAGTTTCCAGCTTAGGAGAATAGGAGAATGGTAAAAACTAGCAGGGAGAGAAGGGTAGCACTGCTTTAAGAGCACTTCTATGCTTAGGCACCGATGGGAAGTGATTTTCTCTTCCCCAAACTGAGGGATTTATTGGGATTATAGAGGTAAGAAGAGAGTTCATAGGAGGTTTCCATATGTTGCCATTGCTTCAATAGGAGCTTCAAATTTGCTTTCCACAATGTTTTACTGTACTCAAGGGTAAAAGGACTGAGTTAGTAGTATATGTGCACATGGAACTATGGGTATATAACCTGAAAAGTCTCAGGTATTCAGGAAAACCAGAGGTTCTGGTATTTAACTTATTAAAGCTTTCTGGTTACTAAATCATGGCCATATAGGGTTGTCAATATGAATGTGAAAAGTGGGTAAAATAAAAAAGGAAAACCTTTTACATTCAATAGATATTAATTGCTCTTAATACTTATTAATAGCAATTAATAGCTATTGCTGTAGATGTAAACAATGAATACAAATCCAACCCTTGAAGAGAACAGTGAAGGGAAGTATTAATTTCCACCACAGAGAGAGGTGAGCTGGAGGGGACAGAGGGGCATGCCTGTGTCACTCTGTCACCCTCCTTCTCAACCTCCTGCAACATCTGGCAGGACTCCAACTCTGGCTCAGGAGTGCCGTGGAATAGGGTTATGAGTGCGAAAAGGATGAAGTCATATAGCATTCACATAATGAGAATTCACACTTACACCTACGGGGAATAAATTCACCCCTGCTAACCTCCTAAGAGAATGGCTTAAGGGCATGTTAATATTAAACATAAATTGGGGACTGAAACAGTGCCAAGAGCAAAATTATCTGCAATAAGAGTGTTTGTCAAGAGAAGCAGGTAGATCCCATGGTCAATGGGGGAAGCCTGACTGGAGGATCCAGCAGGTGGTCCAGGTGGCAGGGGGTCACCTCCTGAACCACAGCCAGGTGTAGACGAGGGTGCTTCGTGCGTTCCTGGAGCGTGTTCCTATCATCAGCTCACCTGCCTACAAGACCAGCAAGTCAGTCGACTGTATCTATCAAGGATGAGGGAAGACATCGTTTGTCCTTCCTCTCTCCCTTTTTTTCTGGGGAAATGGAGATAAAAAGAGAGCACCAACAAGCCCTTTTTACAAAAACCAAAGACATTAGCATTTGTTCTTGGACTGACATTAACAGTTTAGGGGAAAAATGAGAGAATCTTAATTAGTATTTTGAAATTCAAACCCAAGACTTAGGGGAAGGTTTGGAATCAGGAGTAAGATTTCCCTAGTCAGAGAAAGGAGGCTGGTGAAGAGCCCTTTTGCAGAGGAAAAGCCTAAGATAGGACCCCGGGGCAGGGAAGAGCACCCTGCTGCGTGCTTGGGGAAGGGCATTAGGAGAAAGCACTGCCTGGCTAAGGAAGTCTGGGGAAGTACAGTGCAGGAGTTGGAGCCTCAAATTCGGAGTCAGAGCAGCTCTGGGTTCAAACCCCAGCCCAGCCACTCACCAACAGGACGGTGTGGGATTGATTTATTTAATCTCCGAGCCTCAATTTCTCCTTCTGCAGTATATACCCCACTCCTGGTGTCTGAATACTGCATTAGGTCCACACAAATCACCCACTCAGCCATCGACATGGGAAAGGGGGTCACGGAACTTTCCAGCAGAAGCGTGGTGAAGTCAGAGCTGGGTTTTCGAGAAATAGTGGCGGCAGCCTTGAAGCCCTGAAGAAGGATTGCAGGTTGCAATTATCTACATTTCTTAGGAGTCCCCTTCGCCAAGCCTGTCCAGAGCCTCTGTGAGCTGACTCACCCCTCACCTCTCCCAAGCCTCTGACACTGAGTTTTCAAGGGTAAATGGCAGCCCTTCTGTTTCAAAGTTTTGTTTTGTTTTTTAATTTTTACCCAAGAGATCAGGCAAGCTCACTGCCTGGGGTCTTTAAACAACATGTTGTCAGACATTAGGCATTTTCCGCACTGCTTTTTGTTTTTTTCATCTCTGATAGGTAACCCTGGAGCGTCTAAGAGTTGGCTTAGGACAACCACGACAAGCCCCTCGGCAGCCTGTCTCAGCTCACACTGGGGAATAATCAGAGGCAATGGTTGAACTTGGAGTCCCTGGACAGTGAGAAAGACTTGCTAGAGAACAAGTCCTCTGGGTTTTCATGCCCTGGGCTTTCACCCCAATGAAGGGTAAACTTGTAGGTGATGAGGCACGTCCAGAGTGGAGGTCACCCCCATGGTCTTGGTATTGGAGACCCTCTCCACCTGCACTGGTCACACTGACCTTTCCTTATGTACCTGAGTTTCTTGCTTGGACACCTGATGTGTGCCAGGCACTGGCTGGGCTCCAGAGCCGTGAAGGTGAGCAAGGTGTGGTCTCTCCATCTCCAGGGTTTAGACTTCTGTTGAAGAGACAGTCACATGCACACAACATGGCATTTTTCAGCAAATGGCAAGAACACCCACCAGATACTAAAATCAGAAATTTGGGTGTCACCTTTGATTACCTTCCAAGATGGAGGGAAGGGCCATCAGCCCATGCCAGATCTCCTGAGAAGGGGCAGTTGTGCAAAAGATACAGGCTGCTACACCTACTCTGCACCCCTCTTTGTTGATATGACCATAAGGTGGAGTGTTTCTCTTAATGTCCTCAAGAGGAGCTTATTTGTACGTGAAACAAGTTACCTTGGTTTTAAAATTTAATGTTGAGTTCATTAAGTGTACAAAATAAAGTTGTTTGCCTTCTCAAGCTTTTGTGTTTGGCTTATAAATCTCACTCTTCTGTTTGTAAAAGTCTAACAAAAATTAACAATCACTTGTAAGGAGACCTTGATTAATATGTCATCTCATTTATAAAATTAGGGATTTTCATGTGTCTTTATAATTTTGATACATTCTATTTTTAGTACTTTGATGAACAAAAAAAATTTCCCAAGTACTCAAGTCTTATAACTCTAACAGCATATATTAAACTCATAAACATGGTGATTCTTATAGTATCATAAATGTTCTTATAGTATAAATATAGTATCATAAAAGTACTCTACATAAATCTAGTACAAATTCAACTTAAAACAAGTCTAAATCAATTACTAAATTACTCACTGTAATTGTAATCTACAAAGTTTAACTGCTATCCCAATCAAGCAAACTTAAGAGTGTACAAAAATTTCTAAATAAATCATACATTGCTTTTATAATAATAATAAATTAATAGAAACTATACATAATTATTTTGTTTTTTGATAAAAATGTGTCCAAAATTATATAAGTATATGCACTAAAATGTTAACAATTGTTAATTCTGGGTGGTGAAATTTTGGGTGATTTCTATTTTCTTGTTCAAACCTTTCTTCATTTTTCTAATGAATATATATCACTTTTTAATGCAGTGAAAGACATAATTTTTGAAAACATTGTTTAGGTGCATATTCTAGGATGAGTACCATGGTTGGGCCGATGGGGTGGTCCCTGGGTGGCCAGACTCTCTGCGTAATGACCTTCATGGGTCATTTGGGGCCTAGCCTCACCCACTGTTCAGGCCTCACGGGGCATGAATTTTGTGAAGTTCTTTGTGCACAGGTACTTCTTATATCAGGTTCTGAGGTTTATTATTATTAATTTTTAACAGAGAGAAAATTATGTTACAGCCACATCACATAGTCATGCTATATGCAAATTCCAGTTAAATTGAAGAAAAGGGTAGATTAGAAGCTGTTGTCTCCAGGCCCGGTGGACAAGTTCACTATGACTAAGTAACTGATTGCCTGACTGTCTGACTGGCTAAAAGACCAATGAATAAATGAATAAATACATAAAGGAAATAATGAGTTAGTGACTAGCCTTAAGTGTTTGAATAAATGAGCAAATGAGTGAGTCAAATGACTAATTATTTAATGACTGATTGATTGACAGGAGCAAGGACTAACAGGATAAATGAATGAATGAGTGAAAGAGTCAAATGACTGCCTGGGACTGAATGTGTGTGAATAATCAATTGGCCAGATAAAAGACCTAATTGAGTGGATAAAAGACTCCACGGTTGACAGTATGTGATTGACTAAAGTGTTGACCGAAAGGCTGAATAAATAAGCGAATGAGAGGATGAATGGCCGAGTGAGTAAATTGAGGGAATGTCTGGCTTGCTGACTGTGTGTACGAGAGTTAGTTGACTGACTGAATGATGGTCACCCAAAACAATGAAATGATTAAATGATTATGATAAATGAGAGCCTGACTGAATGAATGAGTGACCGAGTTTGAAGGAGAGAGGCTCTCACTGGAACTGTTTTTTCCTTGAGGTTGTCCCGCCTCCATCCCAGCATACGACCTCAGCCCAGTCCTGTGCCATCCCTTCCCTCAACGTGCCCAGACACATTAGTGCCATGGGGGCAACTACCCAGAGCCCTCCTGTGGCCTCCCTAGTTGCCTTCTTGCTATTTCATTTTGTGGATGGGCCCTGACCCCGGGTTTGGACCCATTCTTGCCCTTAGGATGTTTCAACCACTCTCTTGGCTTCTTTGGCATGCTCCTGTGATGTCTAAGAACACTGAGTCAGACGTGAAAATCTCAGGTCATTCCACTCCTGGGCACTTTGGGAAGGATCCAGGCCCTGGAAATGCAAATCTTGGCCAGGATTCCTCCCAGTCTCCTGTGGAAGCCATTCAGACCCTAGGTCTTAAGGACACTATCTGTTGGGTGAGAGGTTCTACCGACCCAGGAGCTCTGCCCGGAGGCCCAGAGCTCACCCCACTCTCAGTGCTCAGGGTGTGATGACCTGTGCGTGTCTGTTCTCGGGACACTTGGTGTGCGATGTCGGGGAATGGCCTGCACTTGCACAGCCTCCTGGCACGCGTCTGCGGAGGAATTCTGATGTTCACCTGTTCCTCCTTTCATTGTTGACCCACCTGGTTTGCCCTTATTTCTCTGGCTCACCTGAAACAGATTGATCCTTCAAAGAGTTTTTGTGGAAATAAACTCTTCCTAGTGATCCATTCAGACTCAGAATGGGGTGGCAGCCTCCCACCCCTCTTCTTCTGCAAGCTCAAAGCTGCCTCCCTGGGCAGGGAGACTTTGCTGAGGGAAGCTCTAAGAGCTATCAAAGGATTTGTTAATTGGGAGCTTACTGTGTGCCTCTTGTTCATCAGTTTCAAACCACATAGTGGATCTGCCGTCTATTTACGTTTATTAAAGGAGCATTTCAGAAGGGTATTTATTCTAAAGGAAAGTGCAGAGGTTACCCCTAAAGCTCAGAGTGAAGATCTGCCAAAATCCACGGCAAGGACGCTAAAAATAGACACAGTGTTTATTCATCGGCAGCCTCTCTGGGTGTGGTATTAGCTGTTGGCATGGAATTAGAACATCACCTGTGAGTGCCAAGTGGGGCTGACATGACCATGGAGATGGGGCCTGATGACTGTGTGGAAAATCATCCTTCTTCGTTCAAACCTAATAAATAAGAAATTCTAATTAGATGTCAATTCTCCCCTCAGAATTTGCAGAGTGGACTTAAATTCTTAAAGGATCTTTGCATGTGTGAATACTCGCTTTGATCCTGGGAGTAGGACACGTACAATTAAACCAAGTTTATCTCTGTCTAGAGTTTCCTTCTGCTTCCCACCCTCCCAGTTTCCACAATCTTCTGGATTGTAATTTACATCTATTTTATTCACCCTATGCAGTGTCTGGCACACAACTAGTGTTTGATAAATACTTATTGATGAAGTCAATAAATAAATGAATGTCAAATCCAATTCATCCTCTAAGGCTTGGCTCAAATTTCCATCAACATTTAATTTTCCCTGACCCTGCCTACAACATGGCACAAAAGACAAATCGAGAGCCTTGGAGTCGGGCCGACTTGGTTTCATACTCTACTTCTTTCACTAATGAGTTGTGTGTTTAACTTCTCTCGGCCTGTTTCCTCATCATTATCACTGTATTCACCATCGCCGTCATCGCACGTGGCAGTTTTGCCCACGACATGCGCCATCTCTTTAACCTTCACAAAACTCCGCTGTGTCACTTCTAGTCCTCAGCGTACAAAGAAATTGAGACAGTCGAGGATGAGCAATAGTTGTAGCTACCTCTTTATAAAACTTTCTGACTGCTAGGCAATGTTCTTAGCATTTTTAAAGCCACTCAGTCATAGAATGCCCAATGTGGGCCAGTTTGCCCACAACTGTCCCAGACTTAGCACTGGAATTTTCACAGCCTGGGATTGGTTGCCCTACTCAATTCTCATAACAAGAGACGAGAACGGCATATTCTTCCCAATCACAGATGAGGAAGCTGAGGCACAAGAGGTTAGGTAAGTGGCCCCAGTCCATACAGCTAGTAAATGGCAGACCCAGGCAGTCAATCCCAGAGTTTAACGACTACACTGTGCTTTCTCAAAGGAAGAAATAGGGAAATAATTTATTCATTGGATTGTTGGGAAATATATACTCTCTAACATGTGGTAAAAGTATAGTATATAATTTACTTTTCTACCCTCTCCTATTCAAAACTACGGCCTTATCTACCCTTTTACTTCCAAGGGCCTCAAACAGTCACACCAGGTGGTCTCTGCCTTCCAACCTTCCATTCACTCCCCGCCTGTCCCAGTCTCGTCTGAGAAAGAACTCTAGTCAAAGGTCAGCAAATGACCCATGGATTGTTCTCTCCATAGCTTACATTCTGCTTCCCTGGACTATAGCAGGCAGTCTGTCTGTGTTAAATTAAAGAAAGCAGAAATGAATTGAATTGGAATAAATCCAAAGGTATTTTACACCTCTGACTTCTCCCTTTTTTTTTTTTTGTTTAATTTTTTTCTATCTTGGTTTCCATTATTCTCTTTATTCTTTCACATGTCTGAATGCACCTTTTGGAATTGATTCATCCTCTTTATCTTTCTTCTTATTAAATGTTGCTGTTCTTCAGAGTCCTTTCCTCTGGCCTCATTCATTCTCACTATGTGGTCTCTTCCTACATCCTCTCATCCATTTCCCATACTTAACTGCCATATTTACAGTGGCAAAATTCCCACACTTTTCTCCGGAGTTTCAGACATATATATCCAAGTGTATCGTTAAGGACAGCATAGGTTATGCTACAGTAACAAATAGATCCCCAAATCTCCAGGATTTTGTATATCAAATATGTATTTCTTTCTCTTGATACATATTCAACACAAGTTGTTGGAAGGAGCTCCATGCAGCCACTCAGAGACAAGGCCGGTGGATGATGCTCTGCCACCTCTGAACGCATGACCTCCTTAGTCCCTGTGGCAGGAGAATTGTGAGCTGGAGATTGTGCGATGACTCTTAAATGCTTTGGTCTGGAAGGGACAGAGATCATTTCTGTCTCCCGTCCATTAGCAAAAACAAGTCATGTGGTGGCACGTGGCTGTAGTCCCAGCTGCTCAGGAGGTTGAGCCCAGAAGGTGAACTACATATAGACAGGGAGTTTTTGTTTGTCTGTTCACTCATAGATCCTCGGTGCCTTGAAGGGTGCCTGGGAGCCTGGGACATAGTGATGTTCAACATATGTTTGTGAATTGTCCTGAAGGCAATGGCTAAACTTCTTAGACCAGCCTTCCTCTATTTACACAATCTCTTTGCTT
Organism: Propithecus coquereli; assembly: GCF_000956105.1. Lineage (NCBI taxonomy): Eukaryota > Metazoa > Chordata > Mammalia > Primates > Indriidae > Propithecus > Propithecus coquereli. The sequence continues at coordinate 4,448,815 of NW_012148396.1, forward strand.
ATCAAACTACATTCTTGGTTCTACCCCAACATTACCCAAATTACAGTCTGGACAATGCCAATCCTACTAGCATATATGCTTTTTAAAATGTTTGGGAAAAGCTTCATACTCTTGGCCCACACACCACTCCACCAAATTGGCTAAGCTACATAATACACAATAGCATAGTATAAATTCCAAGAAGTGCTGCAAAAGGTTTAATTTTGTTTCTAAGCTTATTTGTTCAATGAATCTTTTCAGATGATTTACATCAACATCCTGTGCAATTAGAGTTCCAGTGTGTGGATTTTCTGCTGTATTGGATCTTTTACAGTTATCAGAATGCATCATACTATTTATTTTGTTTCACTGTGTCTTTTTCTCATTCTTAAATTAGCAAATGCCTCTCCTTACCCTACACACACACACACACACACACACACACACACACACACACACTCATGTACGCACACATTGTCTGTAGCAAACAACTACTTCTCCTTTCCTTTCTGTCTTTTCCAAGCAGGCACCTCCTCCATGAAGTCCACTCTGGTTTCCTGTCCTTATAAACTACTTTTTCCTTTTGTACCCCCATTATGGCCTGGACAGATGTTTATCAGAGCATTCCATTTAGTCAATTCCAGGTATGTAATCACATGTCTGATTTTCTGATTAGTTGTAGCTTCCCAAAGGCATGAGCTATGTCATTTCATCCTTACATGCCTGGCACACTGCCCTCTACCTCACACACGGAAGGCTGGCCTTCATCAATAGAGAAAGTGACCTTCTGGGAAAGCTTCTGCATGGTTCTCTTGGAACTCCTGCTTGAGACACACTCCCATTCCAAATGCATCCACCATTCAGGAGAAGCCCAACACACATGGAGAAGCCACTTGTAGATATTCTGGCTGAGTCCTAACTGAGCTCCCAGCCGACAGGCAGCATCACCTGGCAGCCACAGGATGAGCCATCCTGGATACCCAGCCCAGTCGGGCCTTCAGATGACTGCAGCCCCAGCCACTGTCTGACTGCCACACATGGAGACCCCAACTAAGAACCATCCAGCTGAGCCCACAGAATCAAGAAAGATAATACATTGTTACATTAAACTGTTAATTTTGATGATAATTTATTATACACTAATCGATATGTGAAATAGTCTTCTTATCCCACCTTGTCATGTAAATTATAAATTAGGCTGGTTTAAACTTCCCCTTCCTGGGCAACTATGCTGTTCCTAGCTAAGTAACTTTGAAATGGTAAGCTTGTCTCCTCCCATTCAAAAAGTCTTGTAAGCTCTTCCTTCTGCTAATTATCAGTGACCCCCCTTAGTCTGATTACAATATGGCCATGGTGTGCTCTTTGCTAGTCTGCACCAAAAGACCAGCTCTCTTCTTTTTCTTTTTGTGTGAGTCTCATACTACTAGAAGAGCAGGAAGTCTTTTTAGAAACCTTGTTCTGTAAATATCATCTATTCTTGTGCAGTATTGAGATGTGCTCCATGAGCCAGTGCCTGGTGTGGATAAGCTGGTGGGATGCATTATCCTTTGGCTGCAGCCCACAGAACACAGCAACTGGCTTTCAATAAGCTCATTTTAAGACTCCTACATGGCACGTTCTCACGTAGGGATCTCTCAAAATGCTCCAAATATTTACTGCTGTATAGTCATTTGTGTACCTGCCTTCCTTCCCTAATAAGTGTGTGAGCTCCCAGGGGCTGGAAACGTGTTGCGTGTTCCTACATTGTGCTCTCCTGTTTACAGAGCTCTTTCATCCCTGATGGCACTTAGTTCTCATGATGACTTGGTTTGTAGAGGCTTTACAGTTCAATCCCCAGAGGTCAACTTTATTTTTCTAAATTACTGGTGGGGCACGATATGCCACTCACTGCCCCTGACGCAGTACCACCTACAACAAAGCTGAGATTCAGCATAGGGAAGGGGGATGCTATAGGATATAGGACCTAAAGAACCAGCTCTGGGGCTTCCTTGATGTACAGCTCTGTGCGGCTGGTGTGACCCCTCTGAACCTCAGTGCCCTCATCTGAAAATAGGCAAAATAGGTGTCCTGTCTCCTTATGTCCTTGGGATTATTAAGTGAGATAAGGGATATGAAAGCTTGGGCAAGCTCACTTGATGGCCTCTAAGTTATCTCTCCACTGAGATTCCAGGATAAGGGCTCCTCTTTAATGGGAGGTGGAACTGGAAGTCAAAGGAACCTCAAATTCACTCTTGTGCTCTTTTGTCTGTGTCTTTTCTTTCTTCCTAAATTTGGAGCCCCTGGAAGGCAGGGACATCTGATATATGTTGAGCACCACCTGCCCCCACAGTGCCCAAACAATGCTAAGCAATTAGAAAACCAAAGAGGGATCATAGTTTCTCAGGGAAATGAGAAAAGACACAGGGAAATTGGGAAGGAAGTTGTAGGAATAAAAGAGTAACCTCAATACAATTGGTCTCTTTGTCTGGATTCACCACATTCCATGATTTGTCCAATAGGTCCACCAGAGACAACCACCACTGGCTGAGGAACTCAATCATCAGGTTCAAAACAAAATCTACAAATGACCAGTCATTAAAGAATGATTATTAATATGGCCATTAAAAATGTGTGGTTCATATGTAACAACAAAACTAACTCTGCTTATTTTGCCCACTGGTCCTGATTCTGCCCACTGGAGACACTCAGCTAAGTTCTCACCTTCCCAGACATCAGCCCTTTGGACTTTTGAAATCAATGTCTCCCCACCACTCATTCTCTTCTCCAGTGCAAACACCCCAGCTCCTTCATCTTGTTCTCAGCTAGCTCTTTCCATTCTTGCCATCATCCTGGATTCCCTTTTCTGGGTGCAGTCATGTCAATCTTAAAGCACATCTTTAGCAGTTTGTATCAAAGAAAAAAATTCTTTTGCATAAATAAACCCGGGGAGATCCTTGGAAACTGTGGCTTGTGCAGAACTATGGGAAAGACATATCTGAGCCCTGGTGAGATTTTCTGGGTGTTTCTACATCCCCAGAGAGATACTATATTTCAGCTCCGGTCTGACCCAAAGGCTTATATGAGAAGGTCTGCTAATAGCTAGAATAGCCCTAGGCTCACATGGGACTTGCACCAGCTCTGCAGAGACAAAGACAGAGAGGTCTTGTTTGGATTGCAACGCTGCATGGAAAACAAGAGGGAAGGAGAGCAGGATTGGAGGGAAAAGGAAGGAAGGGAGGGAGGGAGGGAGAGAAGGAGGGAAAGAGGAGTAGGGAGGAGGAAAAAGAAGGAAGAAAGGGAGGAAGCAAATTCTATTTTTTCTCAAGTGTTTCTGCAGTTTAAAGGCTCACAGAATGATTCCAAAGCTAGAAGATGGTAAGTCGTTGCATTATTCATTGCACAGGCTTTTACTGAGTGCCTATACAGCGCCAAGCTCTGTGGCAGTCACCAAGCTCATCAAAATTTTAGTCATCTATAGAGATCAAAAATGCAGTTCCTGCCCTAGGATCTCAATGTAGAAAACAGACAGAAAAATAACATGGTACATGAGACAGTGACACACACGCAGTAGGCATGACGCAATTACGTGGTACCAAACAGCACTGCTGTTACCTTGCAGAGGGCTTGATGGTGTTACTCAGGGAATGAGTTTCTTCCACCCTATCCCCACCCTCATTCAGCCATGGTCTCCCTGGTGTTTTTGACAGTGAAGCCAAGGACAGGTCTGATTTGTGGGTTATTGGGAAATGTTACAAAGTTCATGACACTTGCAGTCATCTCAGGCGAAGGTGATAAATGTGGGACAGCCACACATCCTGTGTAACCAGGACAGATGTGGTTTACACAGGATTTTCCCCAATGTAACACTTAAAATGTCCCATTATGGATGGCAAATTATATGATAATGATAAAAGTAATCTCAACCTCAGCTTCCTTCCAAGTATAAAACCTTCCCAAACTTTATACAGCCTGAATCCCACTTTGTATTTAACATCTTTCCTAATTTTCTACTAGTTCTGGCTCTTTCCATCATTATTGCAAATGTCATCTTATCATCAACAGTGGGGGTAGCTGTTGATGGTGATTAGAAGACGGGAGAGATTAATGATGATTTTTTCAGTGATTGTACCCATGATTTTTCTCCCGTGGACATTTACCACCCTGTGATCTGGAGCTCTCACCAATCAGTGTTGGGTTTGTGTGTGCCACACTTTGTGGCACCAAGGACACTGCTTGGATTCATCCTTGTCCTCTAGAGTGGGTCCTTGCCCAGATGAGGGGACTGCCATGTTACATAATCCCCAGTGAGAAAATATGAAGAAACTCAAAGTCCATGAAGGGCCTCAATCACAAAGGGAGACAGCAAAACAGCAAAACATCCCAAGACAAAAGGAAATGTAGGATGTTGTCTGACAATACAAACCAGAGAGGAACATTTCAAACAAAACAAAACAAAACAACCCTCAGACTATTTCAGAAAATGTCATCACAATAAACAGGGGACAAAGGAAATTGCAAGGTAAATTGGTGAAGCAGGTTTGAGACACCCAATTTCCTAGGTAAAGAAAAGCAGGTTATTATAGAGGTTTTAGCCATTATAAAGATGTTATCCAAGGGGATAAAGAAGAAAAGGAATTGTGGCCACAAAACCAACTATTAATATTTTTTCTCCACGTGTACCCACCTTGGAGAACATGCTTCCAGAGGTCTGGTGCTGATTGCCCTGTTTGCTCTGGAAACCACTCTTAATTGGCCCGAGCTGGTTGGACCCAGGTGGATGAATGACCCAGACAAAGCAAGCCAGGCTGAGCTAATCATTCTCTCTTGTGTGTGCCTTCTTTCTCTCTCTCTCTCTAATTTGAACTATGTGATACATCAACAAAGCTAGAGAGTGTTGGATGCTTGAAGTGTGAAGCCATGAGGAGTCAGGGTGACTATTTCTGCCCTCTGCTTCCCCAACCAAGAAAGCCAGAGACAAGACACCATGATGACCACAGAAATAGAGTAACTCAAAATTGTCCCAGTCCCTTATGAAGCTGAACTGTATATGCAGCCTGTATGTGTCAACTAAACATTTCTCAAATTTTTTTTTGGTTTTGCTATTTATGTATCTGCTTCTTACAACCAAGAAATCCCTAACGAAAAGAGGAAGGCAGATCAAACCAGATTTGAAACATCAAAAAGCCACAGCTCTTTGCCCTGTGCATTCCCTTACCTCAATTCCATGGGTGTTTTCCCTATTTAAGTTTCCCAAGCAGACTTCAGGAAAATACCAACTCCTTCTAAGGAGAAGATAGAATATTGACCACGAAAAGTGAACTTGTCTCTTGCAGAATGGTCCTTTTTGCCAATTCTTGAATCCAAAACAAGATTCTGGAGGTCTGACCTTAGCAAGAAAGCATTCTTCTTCGTGCAGTAGAGACACAGGAGAGCAGGTGTGTGAAGATTGTCATTTTGGCCAGGATAGGAACAAAGACTGTGTATCAGAAGCAGACGACCTGCATGAGGGACTTAAAATGAACAGCTAGATCCAACCACCATTTTGAAGATTTTTATTTGTTTGCTGGCTAAGAATCATTGTTAGTTACCTGTTGAGGAAGGCAGAGATCAGAACTCATTGTCTGTCCCATGTATAAAGAGAAGGAATAAACCACATATAGTTCCAACTCACGGTGTGGTTTTCAGTCTGTCTGTAGACTGTATTTATTTTCATAGATTTATGAGTTAAGACCCCCTCCAAGCTGTGGCTAGGGACAGGTATTCCTCTTTCTAGATAGTTGGGTGCAGCCACTGCAGTCATCGTGGGGCCCAGAGTGAGAAATGTGGGTGAGCTCCTCACAGGCAGTAGCCTTGACTTGGCTGTTCACATGGTCGTCTCTCCAGGACTCGGCAGAAACCAAACCCTGAGTTCCCTTTCTTCTCACTGAACCATGATGGCAGTTGTGGACGTGGAAATTCACAACTCAGTCTGCATTCCTTTTTTCCACAGATTACCTCAGGCACACAAGGCCATCTTGGTTTTTGTTATATTTTGAGCAAAATCACACTGAGTGAGTGATTGCTTTCTGGTCAATTATGGTCCATTATCTGGCTCTGGCCCGCCCAGTCCAGTGGTAGGGGCAGTGCACATGCGTGAGAGCACAGGCTCTGCAGCCCACCGCAGGGTTCGATCCCAGCTCCAGCGCTTGTCAGCCACTTTCCCTGGAGTCATGTACCTTCTCTGTGCCTGTCCTCGCACTGTGAAATGGGGACAGTATCATCCACCTCATAGGGGTTATTGTAATGGTTCAATGAGTTCAAACATGCAAAACTTTTAGAGGAAAGCATAGTACGTTGGCCTAGATATGGAACTCTGCCTGCTCCGTGATTTCTACAGAACACGGAACACCTCCTGCACAAGGCATTTATTCTCTGGTAGTTTCACTGAAGATCAGGGAGATGGGGCAAACCTGGGGGGCAATGTAATTGCAGCCCCCAGTGTTCCTAGGAGTCCTTTGTCCTCTTCACTGGTCCCCTGAGGGACCCAACTTCATTTCCTCTGAGAACTCTCTCTTTTTCACCTCTCCATTGATATGACACCAAGGCCAAAGGGACCTGCAATTGGCCAGGGAACGTTTTTTCTGCTTTTAGGGGAAGCCTCGGATTTTTCTGTGGTCCTGGGGAGACACCCAGAGGACTTTCCTCTGTCCTTCCTCAGGATGGTTGCGGATGAAATACAAGATGCCCAGTTAATTTGAATTTCAGATGAACAAGTTACTTTTCTAGTATAAGTATGTCCCAAATATTGCATGGGGCATACTTATACTAAAAATGTATTTTTCCTCATCTAAAATTAAAATTTAACTGGATCCCCTGTGTTTTCATTTGCTAAATCTGGCAACCTTATCCCTCAGGCCCTTTCATTTTGCTGTTTACATGTAATTTGTTTATTGCCTCTTTATTTCTCTGTGTCCCCAGCCCCATGGGGGCAGGGGCAGCATTTTATTTATTTTTGTGTCCCCAGCATCGGAACAGTCTCCATCAGTTAGTAGGTGCTGAGTACATGTTTGCTGCACAAATGTTACAAGGAGTATCATTTACTGCTCCCTGGCTCCCACCCTACCTCTAGCACCCACACACACATCAGTGGCTTTCAAAGCTCATGGGTTTTATTTCATTTCTTGAGCAACCACATGGCGTTTTTATGCTGAGAACTCTCTTCCCCTCCCCTCCACGGCCTCATGTCATCCCAGTGTCTCAGCAAGGTCTCGAAATCATGAAAGGTCAGGGCCCTCCAATCTGTACTGATTTGGGTCACCATTTCCTTGAGACTTCCTTCGTCTCTTCTTTGATTAAAGCTGTGTTTGCCTTGCCTCCCGCTTTTTTGGCAATTACACTAATTAAGCTAATTTTTCTTTGTTCTCTTTTTGCAATTTGCATAAATGGCAAATTTATATATGGTGTCCTTAATTCTCCTGTAACTGCTCTGTAATTAACAGGATGCTCAGGCTAAATATAAATAAGTGCAGAAGGAAAAACAGCCTTCTGCTAAAATACCAATAAAGGCTGGGAGAAAAGAAAAGCAGAGGAAAGAAAACAATTCTAAGCCCTGTTCCAAACTAATTATGGCTGATTGGGTCACAGTTGGAGGATGTTAGCTAAAGGTCACCCACAGCACTAGTGTCTCTCTGAGTGCTCTGCCTCTGGAGCAATTTCAGGACAGAATTAGGGTCATTTGCCTACAATAATAATACCATAACAATTTCTCATGGGGGTGCATCCACCCTCAACCCCCGTGAGCATGGTATGGTAGTCAGTGGGGCTCGGTGTAAGGGCTTGTTCTACTTCTAATCAACTGAGTCACCTTAAGCTAAGGAACACCTGGGTTCCAGGTGCTTTCCTGACACCACATATGAGAACATTCAGTAGCCCCATTCTCCCATTATTTCCCAGATGTGAAAATATCCAGTGATGGAGATTTATTTAAGAGATAGTACTAAATCAAGGTTAAGACTTCCTTCTACAAATATAACTTAAAATGTTAACACATGGCTTATCCAGTAGTCCTTTGTGAATTGGTTTGGGGTAGTGATTACAAAGGTGGTCAGTGGATCCTAGTCTTAATTCTACCTCTAGCTCTGTGCCCCTTGGAAAATGGCTTGATGTGTCTCAGCCCAAGTTCTCTTTGCTGCAGAGTGGGATACAAAAGCCTCATGAGGTTATTGATAAGATTAAAGAAACAGTGTGAATGCCCTTAGCATGGTGATTGATACCTACCAAGCCCTCAATACAATTTAGCTTTCATGTTTGTCAGGTCACATGATTCAGTCCTTATTGGTTTTAGGTGAACTGACGAAATTGAGTTTCCCAGCAAAAGTGTGTGAGTGCAAGTGATTCAAGAAAGAACTGTCCAAGAAGAGACTCATCCTCTCCCCCAAATTTTGGAGTCATGATCATAGTTATTGTAACAACAATATCTATGCTTCATTTGTGTCTCTATTTCCAGAAATGTCTATGGAGAGTCAACTCGGTGGCAGATACTGCTACAAGCACCAGGCACACAGAGGTGAACGAGACCCTGTCCTCCAGGTGGGGAGATGCACAGGTAAACAGACAACTTCAGAAGGATGAGTCGCAGCCATACTGGTCCCAGGTGCTATGGGGAGGTGGATCCCTCAATATGGACCAGAGGCTTCCAAAGAAGACAGTGTTCATATCATGCACAGTGGTCTATTTCAACACAGGAAGATTGCTTCAGTTCTCCCATTTTTCATCCATTCCTTTTAAAATTTTTGTTTTGGTGTATATTTTATATTACACATTATATATTAGAATATGGGAATAATTTATAAACAAGTAATACATATACACAAGAGTGCATGTTCACAAGGTTTTTACTGAGAGTGGAGTGACATCAAAGGATGCAAAGGAGAATCAGCAAAGAGAAGATCAAAGAAAGGAGTGTTAAAGGAAGAAGGTTTCCCTGAAGAGAAACTCTGAAGCTGTAAGCTCCAGGAAGACAGCACCTGTTGTTCCTGTCAAGTCCCCAGTGTGTAGGAGAATGTCTGGCACACAGGGGACACTCAGTATCACTGAGTAAATGAGATGGGATGAGAATATGGAAGGAAGATGAAATACCCCCTGAACTGTCCATGTGTTATGGACAGAATGCGTCCCCCAGAAATTCATATGTTGAAACCTCCCACCAATGTGATGGTACTTGGAGGTGGCGTCTTTGGACAGTAATTAGATCTACATGGGGTCATGAAGGTGAGCTTCATGATGGGATTAGTGCCCTTGTCAGAATAAGAGACATCAGAGCTCACTCTCTTTCCATACTCATGCCACAAGGAAAGGGCAAGTGGACACACAATGAGAAGGTGGCCTTCTGCAAGCCAGGAAGAGAGGCCTCGCCACGAGCCAACCATGCTGGCATCCTGATCTTGTACTTTCAGCCTCCAGAACCGTGAGAAATGAGCCTATGCTGTTTAAGCCTCCTAGTCTATGGTATGTTGTCATGTTAGCCTGAGCTAGCTAATACACCACAGTTACATGGCCTCCAGGTGGCCATGAGCTGAATGAATCCTTAAATCACAGAAGGTGGAAGCATGTTACTGGATGAGGGAAGGCCATGGGCTAGCATGTGTAGGCTAGAGACAGCCTGTGTGTTTAGAGGCCACAGCAACTTGCACCTAGGTAGGCCGAGGAGTTTGGACTCCACATTGTGGAAAATAGAGTCACTGCAAGGAACACACGCAGGGAGCAGCATACATGCCTTTTGGTTGGTCACTGTCCAGAAGTGGAGAATGGAGCACATGCACACTAACAAATGACTTTCAGACCCAGAATCTCGTTAGGACTAGTTTAGTTTCCTCCAAATGTGTGATTGGCCATTGGTTGAGATGACCAATTATTATCTGAGATATGGGAAGGTAACTGTTGGGAGGTCCTCAAGGCCACTCCTAGTTTTAATGATTCCCTAGGAGAACTAGCTCATGGGACTTAGCACATAGTCATACTCACAGCTGTGATGCATTACGATGAAAGGATAAAAAGAAGAATCAACAAAGTAAAAAGGTGAATGAGTGTAGTCGAGAGAAAACCAGGAGCAACTTCCGAGGGTCCTGTCCCAGTGGAGTCACACAGAACATACACAATTCCTTCAGCAATGAGTGTGACAACATGTGTCAAACATCTACCAGGGGAGCTTGTTAGAGAATCAGTATCCAGGGTTTTTGCTGGGAGCTGATCAGGTTGGTACCTACACGTACCAAATTCCAGACTCCTAGAAGGAGAGCAGGTGTTCAGAGTAAACCATACTTGTTTGCACAAATGGTTGAGGCACAGTGAGTCACCCTTATCAGCTAGGGGATAGTGGGAACATTTCCTGTTTCCAGATTCCCAGACACCAGCCAAGGGCCACTTTGACAGTAGGACTTTCTAAGGCTGAGTAAGTAGTCTCAGGTCTGCTATGTTAACTCCTCTCCGCAGAGTGGTCTTTGAGGTTATCATTAATATAAAGATGTACCCACATAAGAAGATATGAAATGGAATATACAAATAGGGTGACGAGAGCCATTCTGACTCAAATTAGAGCCCCAATTTGGCTTTCATCAAGCCGCTCAAACTCTCTGAAAGTCATAATGTTGCTCTGTTGCTTAGTGAAATGGTATTAACACTATGTCACGGCGTGTGTGTGAGAGTTAAGTGAGATGATGTATGGAAAGAGACTGGCACTGTAAGTGCTGGTTTGTTCTGCCTTCGTGCCCAGCATGGTGTTTGGCACAGGAAAGGCTTCCCATAAACTTCTGTTGATTGCCTAAGGTCTCTTGGAGTGAATGGCCAGCAAGGTGTCTTCTAAAAGACTGGAATCAAAGCTGGCGTCGATCAGCAGAAACCGGTCTCCATGAGCAGATGATTCCAAGGATTATGGAGCATCTCAGAGACACTCCCTTACTTTTCTTGTCAGGTAGAATTCAAGGATCCCTTCTTTCACATTACATCATGGGGGAAGTACTCAGTTACTTTTCTAAAAATTCAAAGATTTTTTTTATTTTGGTTTGCAAAATATTTTCAATAATTTTTGGAGTGGGGGAACTCTTTTTTACTAAATTATTTTGTGAGAAATATTTTAATGGTGTCAGCGACAAGTTTTATATCAAGTGTAGCTCATTACATACCCCTCAAAGAGAACCTTTGTTCGTGTCCCCAGCAGCCCATGTTTGCTCCTTTAGCATGATGCAAAGGGAAGAATACAGATTTTGTCTGAATTCCAGAGTGGCTTAGAATCCTGGTTATCCTTTGTGTGAACTTGGACAAGCCAGTTAAGCTTTTTCTGAGTCTCAGCTTTTTCTTCTATAAATGAGAATAAAAATAATTCCTCAAGAGTTTTGTTAAGAAGGTAAGATAGGATAATGCAGAGCTTCTACAGAGTAGGTGGCCGCAAAATCTTATTTCTTTCTCTGTAGGTAAAAGTGTGATTATTTAGGATCTCAATTTAAGTAATAGTTTTCCCCCAAAGACCAGCTAATTCCAAGAAAACTCCAAGAAAATACACTTTAATATATGGTTCAAAATCATAATCACGGCTTTTTCGTTGTCAATAGATGAAGTGCTCACACTGTTAGACAGCTTTGCTGAGGGACAAAGAACCCCCAAATCTTAGACACACACAAAAACAGACACTTATTTCTGGATCATGTCACACATTGGAAGCTGTGGTTTGATTTTGGGTGCTGTGGTTCTGATTGGCTCTGCTCAACACGTCTTCTTGTCCTGGGATCCAGGCGGAAGGAGCAGCCCCCATGCAGGACAAGCCCATCCCTGGGACTGAGGAGAAGAGAGAGACCAAGCACCTGCACGAAAAGCTCCTGCTCAGAAGTGGCAAAGTCCCTTCTGCACTCGTGCCATTGCCTGAGGCCAACATCAACAGAATGGGGAAGCACTTCCATGTGGAAGGGAAAAGTGAATATCTGTGAACAATCCACTACACATCCATGTTCTTTAATGGCTCTGCTCTCTATACAGGATGTCTAAAAACTTCTTTTGAGTGAATAATGTTTGACCATTTTCCTTGTCTGAATTCAGAGTAGGCTCTTAAAGGAGGCTTGGGCTTTGGACACTGTCCAACAGAGTAGCATTTCCCTAAGTACTCAGTGAGATGTTATCAGTGTCTCCTAAGCTTATTGGACCACAAGATCCCTGAACTCTTTTTTTTTCTGTGCAGCCTGTGTGCACATTGTTACTTGGAGTACACTCAAGGAAACCCTCGTTTACAGAACACACATTAAGTTTCAGAAGAACTTGTGAAGTTCTGAATCCCCCATTAAATAGGTAGCTGAACCAAGTGGCAGGGGTGGATTCCCAGGGCCAGAGAGGAACATGAAGAATTCCTTCTGAGCACAGCTCGGGATCCCGGGCCTTGGAGCAGCAACTACAGGGAAGTCAAAGGAAAAGGCAAAGCCTAAATTGTGGAAAGACCAGGCCAGATATCAACTCCATGCTTGGCTCAAAGGATGTGGCCACACATGTTTGTTGAATGATTGAATAAATGACGGAAACCCAGGTAGGGTCAACTAGGATGGGATAGTTTTGGCAGTGCCAAATGATGAATGCAAGTGGGAGAGCAGGAGGAGGGGAACTGAGTTACAAGGGTGCCTTGGACCCTTCATGCAGCTCCTCAGCCTCACCTCCTCCTCCAGCCTTGGTCTCAGCCAGTTTCAGGTAGGTGAGAACTGACAGCACCTCACCTTAGGCATCAGCTGTGTGTCTCTTGCCTTCTCTCCTGAACTTCTCTGACCCCAAGTTGGAATCTTTGAGTGCTCATGCATGTACATCCCAGAATTGAGAAAGAGTTCACCCTGCATGGGGCAATTTTAACCAATAGGGAACAGGAGATGATGAATAAATATCTTAGCCATCGACCTCCAGCAGCTGCTTTGGAGAAGCTTTCTGCAGGTTTCTCAGTGTTTCACGATGGCACAACCACTTTCCCTTTGTGTTCATATTGCTGATGCATCTTAGTTTCAACTCTCTTTCAACTTACACATAGCTTTGTATGGACTTGTCCTCTCCCTCGCCCCTGTTCCCTCTGTCTCTGGTTCCTGCATCCTGGCTCACGTTACCTGTCAGTCTGTACCAGGGTCTGCTTTCAGGTGAGTCCAGGCTTAGCCACAATGACTGAGGCTCACCACTGGGGACAAGTGGAAACAGACCTTACACGAGCAAAGGCAGGAAAGCACAGTGGCCAAGAACACAGTCTCTGGACCCAGATGTCCTTGGCTCATTTCTCTAGAGTTGTGAGTGTCAAGTATGTCAGTAGATGTAAAGCACTTGGATCAGCACCACATGTACAGTGTTTGTAACAGTTTAACTGGTCACACTGGGATAAAGGGCCAAGTGTGGGTAAGACAGTAAGATGCACATTAGTGTTTATATTTTATCCAGGAGAATACTGAGATTCAGGGAAGTGAAGCAGCTATTCCAAATAAGTGGTCAGAAGTAAGGGGTCAATCCAGGAACTGCAGGCCCATATGACACAAGTATGTCTGCTTCCAGGGACACCTGTCTGACTTGCTGTAGTTTCCCTGGTCCCTGGAGCCTGACTTTGAGGTGATTTCTCCTTGTCTTCACTCCTGAACCTGTGCAATGTGCTTGTTTGTGCAGTTTCACATCATTCATCTTGGTGATTTCCCAGCACAAGCCTGCCTGCTCCTTATGCACCTGTCACCATCCCAGGGGACAGGGGTCAGCCCACGTTGGGGTGCAAGGTTGCAGCCAAGAATCAGTGATTCAGAGCTTCTTCCTGGACTGGCTTGTGTCTAACCCACTCCTTGTTTGGTCAGGTTCCTCCATATTAACTTTTCCAGTCATCTCTCCAAATTGTGGGCTCCAGTATGACAGTGTATTGTCAGCATGACAGTCAGGTTTCAGGGCCACCTGGGGCTGGGTTCCAGCTCTGACAATTCCTGGTTGTGAACCTGAGCCAGTCACTCAGCCCCTGGGACAAGCTGGGTTAATTTGTCTTTATAATGAGCATACTACAACATGCAGAGAGGGTCCCTTATGAGACTAAAGGTGGCCTGTGTCCAGTTCCTAGCATGGTACTCATAGGGACATAATGGATGTCCATATGTCAGTTCCATACCCTCCTCTTCTACCTTGTATACAAATTTCCATGACTATCCCTGAGTGATCAATTTCTTCCCCTCATGACCCTCCCAACACTTGCCAGCAACGAGTTTCTTTTTTCTTGACTGGCTGGATTCTTCACTAAAGCTGTGGTTATTTTAAGAGATTCTTTGGGTTGACCCTCTAATCTCCTTGCATGTGTCCCAGACACGCACCACTCCCTCTCCTTTGGTGAGAGTCATGTGTCCAGTGAAAACGCTTCCTTCAGTTCAGTACAACCATACCAACGGTGTCCAGCAATGCCCTCGACACCGGGATGAAGGTGTAGGGAGAAGAAAAACTAGGTATGTGGACAAAAGGCACCAGAGTTTGTTGTATGGAGAGAAACACTCTTGGTAGGATCATGTATTGATAGTCACTTCACGTAGGGTGGGAGTCGAGACCCTGATGTCCCAAGGAAGGAAGTTAAGCAAGTGACAGCTGAGTGCTCTGACAAAATCAGTGGGAACCGAGGGATGGAAATAAGCGATAATGATGGAGTAAGAACCACACATGCTGGAACTCAGAGGGAAAGGATTCGGAGAAATCCCCAGTAGTGAGGAGACTAGAGAAGCTTGGGGTAAAATGTCTCATTTTCAGCTCTAGGTTGTTTTTGGCTCTGCCGTAAAAACCCCTTTATTGATCTGAATTGTCAGTGAAAGCTGGCTTTAGAGCCCACCTTTTGGGGAACGAAGGAATGGAAAGAGTATCCAAAGAGAATTATAGAAAATTGAGCCAAGAAGCTGCACCAGTGCCATGGAACCAGGAATTAAGAACCAGAGATTAGAAGAAACATCTCTGAACTCCTCCTCACCTCTGCCAGGGAAACCAGAGATCATGAGAGGGATGCTGGGCTGGGTTAGATGAATAGACAGGGCTCCAGCTCTGGCAGGAAGAACAAGACACACCACTGTGTGTGGCGGAAGCAACGGTTTTATTTAGAGACGTGTGGGCAGGGTTTAGGAAAACTCCAAGGAATGGTGCAATATCCTGGAGCTGGTAAAAGCTGGGAGGCTTTACCTCTCCTGGGCCAGATGGGGCAAGGGGAGGGAAAGTTAGCAGATCCTAGAGAAAGAGAGCAGTATGGAGAGGACCACCCAGGAGGGGAAATGACCTGATGGACGGACACAGTGCACTGGCAGGGCAGTACCTGCCACCATCTCTCTCTCTCCAGTGCCTTCTGCTGCCCTGCGCTGCTTATTTGGGCTGAGCCTGGGGAAGCCAGCCAGGAGGATGACCCAGAGCCTCAGGTGCAGCCCATACAGGTGAGCGTGCCAGGAAGACCGCTGGATGGAGGATGCTGTAACCTTGCTCCACACTTTCTCAGCCCACTTCTAAGTTCATTTGCACTGTGGGGGGCAGTTCCTACCTCTGCTTTCCCACTTGAGGACTCTTTCTGACCATATGAGCTACTCTGCCTACCTGTACACAGGGCCATCCAAAAGTGCAGGGCATTTTATACCCCCAAGCTCCCAACCAACACGAAGGAGGACCCACAGATAAATACTACAGCTTTGCAACTGACCCTCAGTGGGTCAATTCTGAAGCTCATTCTGCAAGTGTCTTCCGAAGGCCCCCAGGGGATAGGACTCTGCCTCTAGGACTCTAGCTATTAACACAGCCACCTGCTGACCTTTCTCCCTTCACTTTCTCACCTTTCCCTCAGTGAGTATGCTTCCTGGGATCACCTTCCAAAAGAACTAACTACTTTCTTCCTAGACCTTGTCCAAGATGTCTGTAGGAAAAGCCAGACTAGGATGTGTGAAGAGCAGTCTGGAAGGACAAACAGGAACTATATAGCACAGTGCTTAAGAGGGTCCGACTCTGGGAGGAAACAGACATTTCAGCCCAGTGGGGCAAGAGTGGTGTGGAAACACGCTCCGGGAAAGATGGGGCACAGAGAGCGGGTGGCCCAGCCTGGCTGTGGGGGCAGGGTGAGGGAAGACTTTTTGGAGAATATGACATCTAAGTCCAATCTTCTTTCAGAAAGAAGCTGTCTTTCTCAAGACTGAAAATCTTGTGGAGCCTGAAGGTGAGAATTCCGTCCCCCACCTCCTCTCTGCGGGAGAAGAGCTGATTGGAAGCCCATTCGCAATTCCTCACTTCGCCTGCTGTTTCGAAAGCTTCTGATAAGAGGGGAAATATCCTCTCTGGGGAGGCCTTGCCCTTTCATGATTTTCCAAACACCTCCTCAGCAAGGTACCAAAGCCTGCTGCAGCCAATTGAAATTCAAAGAGAAGGCAGATCCAAATGAAGGGTTGGAGTGAAAAGACTGTGTTTATTGTTGCTCCCTGGCATCCTTGGTGATCTTCACCAGAGGAATTTCAGCAACGAGCTCACTGCCTGGTAGACAGTGAGGAAACGGCTTCTCACAGAGCAGTAGATACATCTGTTTAAACGGGAGAAAGGTCCTGACCGTGAATCAGAAGCTGTTTGATGCACTTCAGGGCAACTGTCCTAAGTGGTTCTTTGATGCTTCTCTCTTAATAACCTCTGTTCTAAGTATGACCCCTGTGATTTTAAAGATAAGGGAGCTTAGAAAACGCGGGGAGATGGGGACAGTGGTATAAGCCCCTCCTTTATAGTGGGAAACAAGTCATTACAGGGAAATGCCTGGCCTTGGGTCACCGAGTGCACCGGCAACAGACCAGAAGCTGCTTACCCATCTCCAGTCCCAAAAGCAAAGGAGTGGGGTGACAGCTAAGTGTTTAGCTGTGTGCTACAACTTGGATGATGAAAGGTATTATAAATATCAAAAACAAAACAGAACAAAACCAAACCCATTGGCTCTGCCCTCAAGATCTCACAACTTGGTAAGAGACATAGATTTGTAAATCATCAATAATTATACATTAAGAAAAACCAAGTAGAAGATGAGTATTTCAGTACAGATACAGAACAGAGGAGAAAACCACGAGGCTCTCCATGATCATCCATCAATGTACTGGGTTGAATAGTGTTCTGCAAAAATTCTTGTCCACCCAGAACTTCAGGATGACCTTATTTGGAATCAGGGTCTTGGTGGATGTCATTAGTTAAGATGAGATCAGACTGGATTAGGGTAAGTCCTAAATCCAATGATTGCTGATTTTATGGGAAGAGCATGTGAAGACAGACTGAGAGAACATCATGTGAAGACAAGCAGAGATCAGAGGGATACGTTGGCAAGGGACTCCAAGAACTGCCAACAGTCACCTAAGGTCCGGAGAGAGGCAGGAAACACATCCTTTCTAGGGCCTGCAGAGGAGCACGGCCCTGCCAGCACTGTGATTTCAGACTTCTGGCCTTCAGTACAGTGAGAGAATACATTTCTGCTGTTTTAAGCCACCCAGTTTGTGGCACTTTGTTATGGTAGCCCTTGGAATCTAGGACATTCATCATGTCAAGGGGCTTGGTTTTATCCGGCAGTGTGTGGTGAGCTGCCCAGGGGCAGATTCTGCCTTTAGTATAAGGTTGCCTCGCATTTCTCTGCCTGTTTTCTGCTCTTTCCTCCACTACTCAAGCTCCATAGCCTCCAGCTAACTCCATCCCCAACACACCTGTATCATGAACCTGCTGTGCACAGCTCCCACCGATGCAGAAGGTAGGCCTGGCACCTTCATTTCCCAGGTGGGTGTGTTACTGCACTCTTCCCAACCATGCCACCTCCCGGAGTCCACTCACCTGTCCTCTGATGGGAGAACTAACATGTTGAGCAGCTGTATCTCATTGAACTCAACCTATCGACAACTCTGTGAAATATGGTCACTTTAATCACCCCATTCTATAGACAAGGATGTGTCAGTTTCCACATTCCCTTTACCAAGAATCTCCTCTTGGTGTCCTTGGCTGATATCTGATAATCCCATCAATGAAGTCACCCAGGATGTGAAAGGCTGCCCACACCTTAATTTTTACCTGTTCCTGATAATATTTGTCTCTGACAGGCAAGCCTGGAAAGGTAGTGAATGACCACCAGTTTAGGCCAGGCACTGTGTTTGGTTCCTTAAACATATGATCACTAATCCTCCCAACAATTACATGAGACAGTTTATTCCCATTTTGTAATAAAGGAACTGAGGTTGGGAGATAAAGCTCCCCTGCTACATGCCAAAGCCCATGCTCATGAGAGCATTACCTCTGTGTCACCTCCTACATGTCTCACACAGGCTTCAGCACATGGTTTCCACCACCCGTAGAATCCGACATAGACTTCACAGCCCTTCGTGGGCTCCTGCCCTCTCTCAAGAAAAAGCTCTTAGAAACGTGCTCAGAACAGACAATTAAATCTGTGTACATTCCTTGGCTCCTATCGAGAAGACTCAAAGAATGCCCTTTTTCTTGCTATAAATCCTTCTGGGTTTTTCTCCCACATGACCATCTTTCTTTCTTGCTACAAAATTACTCAAAGTCCACCTCTTTAATTGGTTCCTCCCAGACCCCTTGAATCCTTGTCAATAAGACCTCACTTCCATTCATCAGCCATTACTGAACATAAATCAAGCCTAGTTTAATGATTTATAACATGCTTACCAGGTGCAACAGGCTTGCACAGATGTTAACTCATAGAATCCTCACAATAACTCTCAAAAATGGTATTATTACTCCCGCTTTTCTGAGGTCCAGAGAAGCTAAATTACAACTTAGCCGAATTCCTGTGGTTAATACTGGGAGAAGGTGGGTTAGAGCACAGCCTGGTCTCTTCACAAATCCAATACACTGTCCATGAACCACAGTAAAGAATTGTCCAAATGCAAGTATAAAAGTAAGACCTCTCTGATATGCTTCAGGAAAAATGTACATCTCGGGATACTTAGACACTGAATTAACTTTCTGGCTATCCACATGAAACAAGTCCACTCTTCAATCAAGGATACCTAATGGATACCCATTTGGTGTCCAGTACTATTCTAGGTGCTGAACACATGAAGTCAAATAAGACCCATTCATTGCACTTCAGGGATTGGAAGTCTATGGGGTGACAGGCAGGCAACATAGTAACAGTATAGTATATGGGTGCAGTAAGAGAGGCAGGCGCACACTATTATTATGGGAGCAAAGAGGAACTGGCTCCAGGGAACCAAGAGAGGCTTCCAGACAAGATGGAAACTGCGAGGGTTCTTACAAGATGATTAGGAATTAACTGACAGATAGTTGCAGGAGAAGGGTCCACGCAGAAGAGACAGTATGAACGAAGCCTTGGAGTCAAGAAGTAGGGCTGTATGTTTGAGCAGATGTGTTTGTGTGTATGTGTGTACAGGCACCTGTGATAGAACATGCATGTATGCATGCAATAGTGACAAGTAGCTCTCTGTGGCCTGAGAATTGAGTGCGAGGTAATGAGGAGACAGGGTTCAGTAGACAGAGGGTCTTCTTACCTTCTTTTTGTCTCTTGTTAGATTGTTTGGAATTTACCCAGGTTTTCATGGGGAGTTATAACACAAGGGAGAGATGAGCATTTTATTGTAGAAAATTTCTAATATTGAAGAAAATATACAATGTATTGATGTGACTAATAGCCATGTATTCACCACCCAGAATTAACATAGGTTAATATTTTGTCCTCTTTGCCTTATAACTTTTTTTAAAAATGTAGAACATCAAGGACAGAGTTGAGGTTCCCTTCCTAATGCTTCTAATCCCACTGCCCCTCCTCAGGAACAAACACTGTTGTCATCGTGAAATTCAGGATGAAACTTCCTATGCATACTTTGCACACTGCAATATATGTGCATGTTTCCATATACATTGCCTTATGTGTTTATGCAATTTACTTAAATGGTAATATTCTATATGTTGCATTTTTCCACAAAATATTTTTTCACATGACGTTTTGTTTTTCATATCTGTCAATGTTGATACATGTAATCCTAGTTCCTTCATTTTAACTGATATGTAGTGTTTCATGAGCAGAGATAGAACACATTGAAATTATTCTCCTGTTGGTAGGAATTTAGGTTGTTTATGGGTTTTATTATAAACAGAGTTTATAATAAGAATCTTGAACATGTGTCCATGTGCTCATATGTAAGAGTTTCTTAGTGGTATATTTCTAGAAGTAGAGACTTGGCAACTAGTCACATGCATTTCAACCTTACTACATATTGCAAAGTACTTACACCAATTTACTATACATTGCAAAGGATTATACCAATA
>NW_012148396.1:4469915-4471759 GCF_000956105.1 Propithecus coquereli
AATTGCTCAATACCATTAATTGAACAGTCCTCTCTTGTCCACTGATTTGTAATTCCAGTTTATTTTCAAAGTTGCTATGCATGGGTGGGTTTCTTTCTGAGATCTCCTTCTCTTTTATTGGTCTATATAGTGGATTGCTTGCAAAAGTAGCTGCAATTTAGCGTAGTGGAGGCCATAAGGGAGAAGGGTGGTAATGGCTGGTATATTAGCCAACAGTGTTTGTCACATGGTTTTGCTCTTTAATCCATTGATATGGTAATTTAATCAACAGATTTTTCTAATATTGAACCACTCTTCCATTTTTGTTCTGTGTGTTTCTGTGCGTGAGTGTGTGTGTGAAAGAGAGAGAGAGAGTGTGTGAGTGTGTATGTGTGTGTGTGTGTGTGTGTTTAAATACCTTGCTGGGATCAATTGGCTACTATTAGGATATTTGCATCTTTGTTCAAAGTGATGGAGTCAATAATTTTCTTTTCCACTATTATCCTCATCTATTTGGTGCTGTTCATACAAGCCTCATGGCTTGGGTCTTACAGTGCCCACAGCCATGTTCTTAGTTACAACTAGACTTTTTTTTTTTTATCAAACTTGATTTATTAGAATGTAGTTATTTCTTCACACTAGTAAATCAAAACCCAAGACCCAGATTTTTAAGATACACACACACACACACACACACATATATATATAGCAATACAAGCAATTATTGAGCTTCATCTTCTGGACAAGAATACCAAGTTAGTCTCTCTTCATGAAAAGCAATTACAATTTGAGGACACTTCATATTTGCCTCTTTTGCCAGCACCAAATCTGTCTCATCTGAATCTCTCCATTTCATAAGAAGCATTAATTATCCACTACTATCTGTGGCATTTAGAGTTTAGATCTATGTGGGCCACACCTGGAACCAGGTTACACAGGGATGTAGGGCATGCCTTTTTGGTTTGTAGCAGCTCACACAACAGTCTACTGTCTAATCTCAGATCTTCTAGCTCAGGTGCAAGGAAAAGAGACCACATAAGTAGATTTCGGAGCCATCATGGCTTAAAAGTGCCCACCTAAAATAAGAACCAAAAAATCTGTTACAGCTCCATAAGCATAGCTTCTAGATCCCCACCAGGGATGTGCCCAACCAGAGAGCACCTGCACACAGGAAGTTCAAAGTTCTAGCTTTCTGCCAGGTACATACAGTCTATCCACAATCCTCCTAGGAATGATGCAGTTCACCAATCATAGAACTTCTTAATTTTTTTATAAACATAAGTTATGTTGCCTGGAATGGAGCTGGCATTCCATGTTTATCAGGTGTCCATGATTAACATACAGTCAAATTTGTGCATCTAGGAAGAGAAGGTTTTTGGGTTTTTTTTTTTAACCCTATATCCACAGATACTTTGCCTCTTTCTAATTTCTAGATGAGCTTGTATGAGATAGGAATTGTCCATTCCTAGTAAGTTTGGTAAAATTTGCCTGTGAAATTATCTTATGCTGTTGCTTTTATGTTGGGTGAGTTGGGAAGAGCAGATAGTTGATCATCAATTTAATTTACTGAATGATCAATTCAGAATTTCTATTTTTTGTTGAGTCAATTTTGGTAATTTTATTTTTTCTGAAACATGAACTTCCTCCAAGTGATCAAAATTATTGTCATAATACTATTTGCAGCACTGTTTAATGATCGGTAAAATTTCTTCTGAAGCTGCAGTTACATTTCCTTTGTCATTCTTAATATTACTTATTTGTCTCTTCTATTTTTTTCTTGAGCAATCTTATCAGAGAGCTATTTTATCAATGTTTTCAATGAACTCCTTTTTTAAAAAATAAACATCTTTACAGTGTCCTTATTT
>NW_012148396.1:4474779-4476600 GCF_000956105.1 Propithecus coquereli
TGATCCCGTGACAACTGTCCAGGTCCCAGGTGCTGAGTACAGAGGGAGTGATTCCTAGAGCAGTGAGCTGGCCTTGCAAAGCCTGGGAAGAACATGGGCAGAGCGAGGACTCATGCCCTTTGAGCTGAGAGGGATGGCAGCAAACAGGGCTCCTAGAGGAGAACAAACAACAACAACGACAGTAAAAATTGCTGTGCAAGAGTACTCACTGTGAGCTCAGCACTAAATCCTTACTTCAACCCATTAAGGCTACTAAGGTCCAGAAAGGTTAAGAAACTTGCTAGAAAGGAACAGAAGTTACTTTCAAGCCAAGATTTACCTGCCTCCTTCATTTTAACCACCACGCTGGGGTAATTTCAGTACCACTGTTGGTCTGGAATGGACAATTCACATAGGCCTGGTGAAAGATATGCCAGGAAAAGAGAATTTGGGTCAGATGGTGATTTATTTGATAGACAGCCATGAGCTTTTTGAAAGTAGACATTGTATTTCATTCATCTTTTATTCCCAATGCCTGGCATATAACAAGTTTTCAATAGATATTTGTATAATGGGTGAATGGATGGAAAGATGTATATAATATTAGATGAATAGAAAGTCAAATTATGGACTTTGGACTTCAACTTTTGGTTAATGGGGACTCAGGAAATTTTCCTGAGCAGAAACTGTGATAGGAGAGTAACACTATTTCAGATTGAATTGGCAGAAATGTGCAAAATTTTCATTCCTGAGTCGCATGAGGTGGGTTTGTCTGATTGAATCCCACATGGGGAGTCCTGGGCATCCCAGCCAGCTCTGCTTAGATTGGTGATCTGGGCCTGTAAGTCCAACAAGGTGGAGGATTCTTGACCTCATTAGACTTACAGGAAATAGAGAAAACTGGGAGCTGAGAAGTCTACCTGAACTCATCACTCTCTGACATCTTTCCAGCCTGCCCACCCATGGGTGAAGCCACTCAGCCCCCTCTGGTGCCACTGCCTTGGGGACGCTGTCCTGGTCCTACCTCCCATTTGTCATGTGGGTCTAGTCACGTCACTGCACATGCTTTCTTTCAGGTCTAGCTCTTATTCCTCTGCCTATCCCTTGGGTTTGGCGTTTCAAACTCCTCCTGAGTCTCAAACCATCTTAGCATCTTTTCCTGGGGTGCTGTCTTTGTTCTCTGTTTGAAACATACCCTGAGCTGTGAAGCACATGCCTTCTCCTTTGCTCGAGCTTGGCTGTCAGAATCCCACCCTCCCGTTTATTTAGGAAAACAGCTAGAACCTTAGGAATGAAGATACAGCCATAGAGAACAGCAAAGATCCCTGGCAAACATCAAGTCTGTAGTGACCAAGAGTGGGGCATGGAGATCACAGAACCAGGAGGGGAGAGTCAGGTGGAGGCACATCTGACATCTGACTGGCCATTAACCAGAAGATGAAGCTCACAAAAAACATGTCAGGAGGAAGCAAGGTGTGTGTGTGTGTGTGTGTGTGTGTGTGTGTGTGTGTGTGTGTGTGTGTGTGTGTCTGGAGATGGTGTCCTAGCAACTATGTCAAACCCATAGAAATGTGTTTCAAGGTTAAGCTTGGATTTGTATCAGATGCTTTTGGACATTATACTAACGAAAGATGCAAAATAGAATCAATTGATGGTGGTTTGGTAGAAAAAGACATCAAGAAAGAGAGTTTTTGTGGATCAGGAAAGTTTGCCAAGAATCTAGGAGAGGAGGGACACAGCCTGTGTGCCACCTATTTGCCATCTCATAAGAAATCATAGGTTTGGAGATGCTCAAACATGGAATGGAGCTGGAAGTGTCCTGTTCACATTTTTACCCTGGGC
>NW_012148396.1:4476650-4479184 GCF_000956105.1 Propithecus coquereli
ATTATGATTTCTACTTTAACTCATGAATTATTAATTATGCTTTTTCAGTTTCTGAACATATGTTTTGTTTGTTTCTTTGCATGATTTGACTCAAGTAAGGTGGTGGTAGCCTAGTCTCTTTTACAGCAATAAAGCAGAAGTTTCCCACATAAAATTATCGTGCAGGTAACAAATACATCAGGTTTATCTTACGGAAAAAAAAATTGAAATAATTTTATTTCATAGATCAAGCATGTAGCTGCGTAGAACAGTGTTTACTTATTACTATCATCAAGTTTAATCTTATTTTTAGTGGGAATTTTATAATTCAACCAACATTTAGTCACTACTCAATATATGCAAGGAATGCAGTTGGTACCGAGGATGCACTTTATTAGGGTAACAAATCAAACGTGAGCAATTCTGTGATAGGGGCCAGCAGAGAGCATATGGGGTGACTAGAGAAGGAGCATCTGACCCAGAGAAATGGGTGGGACATGAGGAGGGTCCACAAAGGCTCCTAGGAGGGGATGGCTGAGCTCTGCCTCGAGGAAGAAGCAGAACTCAGCCAGAGAGTGGAGAATGGCTTTCCAGCCATGGGGATCAGCTTGGACAAACGTGCAGAGAACAACAGGGTGGGGGGATTTTGGTGCAGTAGAAGAACGGCTTGAGCTCTGCGTCATCTTTAGTAGTGTTTGGAAATCACAGCAAAAAACAACAGGATTCAGATTAGGGTAGGATTTTAGAGCAGTGGTTGCACGTTGTACTTCTCTTCTCTCCAAAACTCTCCAGATTCTCTAAGTATGTATGCCGCTCCCTTTGCTGATGGGCCTGTGTGGGCATTCCTTACCTTCTTTGAAAGCACAACAGGAGCTGGTCAGTCTCAAAGCAACCAAAAATTGTTCAGCTGCCTCACACCTCTACAGGTGGAGAACGGAAATGGTATCACACAGTGACGGAGTTTTCACCACATGCTGGGCGCTGTACTCAGCACCTCACATGCATCGTCTCATTTAATCCCACAGCAAACTGGGAAGTCCTGCTACTATGCTTCACATTACAGAGGAGGAAATTGAGGTTTCAGGGTGTTAAGGACTTGCCATGTTTACTGCTATGAGCTGAATTGCCCACAGCAAATTGTTTCCCACTTTGGGGTGAGAATTGTCCACCAAAATTAATACGTTGAAGCCCTAACCTCTCATGTGATGGTATTTGGAGGTGGGGACTTTGGAAAGTAAATAGGTTCAGATGAAGTCATGAGGGTGGGGCCCTTATGATGGGATTAGTGCCCTTATAGGAAAAGAGACATCAGAGAACTGCTTCCTCTCTCTCTGTCTCCCCACCTTGTGAGGATACAGTGAAAAGGCCTTCATCTACAAGCCAGAAAGAGGACCCTCACCGGGAAACTGAGTCAGCTGGAACCTTGATCTTAGATTTCCCAACCTCCAGAATTGTGAGAAATACATTCCTGTTGTTTAAGTCCCTCAGTTTATGGTATTTTGTTATGGCTACCCTGGCTGACTAATACATTTTTATAGCTAGAAAGTAACTGAGATAGGATTCAGTCTTCCCAGGCCCAACACAATAGCCCATATCTCCCTCTTTGTCACTCTGAAAAATAAAAGCACAGGTTTGCCTTGTGGACTTCCCAGAAGTAGTAGTGCAGGATCACAAGAAATCCTCCGTATTACCAAAAGCTCTATGTCAGTTGTACGTATACACAAGATCTCACAGGTGAGCCAACTCATTAAACAATTATGCCCATTATGATGCTTTCAGTTAGAAATAGCAAAATACACAACTGAAAATGATTTAAACAATAATAGGTTTTGTCCAGGAACAAGATGTCTAGAAGCAGGTGGTCCCAGGACTGATCCAGCCAGTCATCTCAGTAATGTCATCTAGGACCCAGGTATTCCCCTTTCTGAGCAGCTATTCTCAGTGCATACTCCTGTCACCATGCATAGTCCCCATGACAATGCCAAAAGTGAAAGGGAGGCACAAATGCTTTTTTTCTTTTTTGGTTTTTATAATCTATTTTTATCATGGAGTGGAGAGGAATATTTTCTGGAAGTCTTCCCCAAACACAGAAATTTCTCTTTATGTCTCATTCGCTCAAAGTGATTCACACAGGCAAGCTGGAGTGTAAGGACCCAGCATTTTCATTCCCATCAACAGGAGAAGTAGGCTCCGAAGGGACAAAGAGAGGCAGCAGAGTTGTTGTTGGTTAGGCAAACAGCAGCGTCTGCCACAGAAGCTCAATTTAATAGAGTGTTTTATTGCTGTCTGCTGTTTTGCACTTATTGTTCTGATGATTTATACACATCGATGATTAATTTAGGAAAGGCAAACAATGACTTAAGAAATAAAATTTGTTTGGTGGAAACACTTTCAAAGCTGAGAGTCAATCATTTATTCAAAATGCAAAAATTATCTACTGAGAACCTACTTCATGCCAAACTAGATACTGTGCACAGAGAGATAAAAATGATTTGTCATATAGATAATAATAATAATAATAATAATAATAATAATGGATCCCTTTGTGGTAGAAA
>NW_012148396.1:4481134-4483678 GCF_000956105.1 Propithecus coquereli
TATCAGATGCTTTTGGACATTATACTAACGAAAGATGCAAAATAGAATCAATTGATGGTGGTTTGGTAGAAAAAGACATCAAGAAAGAGAGTTTTTGTGGATCAGGAAAGTTTGCCAAGAATCTAGGAGAGGAGGGACACAGCCTGTGTGCCACCTATTTGCCATCTCATAAGAAATCATAGGTTTGGAGATGCTCAAACATGGAATGGAGCTGGAAGTGTCCTGTTCACATTTTTACCCTGGGCGAAAGGCCCTTGGATGACGTCTCTGACAGGTAGTCATCATACTGCCTCTTAAAACGTTACTAGGTAATGAGACCCAGCTCATTTTCTTGTAAACCAGTGCATTCAGTTAGAGTTACCTGTTCAGAAGTTCTTCCCTAGATTGGGCCAAAATCTGTTACCATTTCCTCACCCCTGCTTTGGTCATAATTCTGCCCTCTTGAGCTGCAAAGGGTGAGCATTTTCTTTCACATGAAACTGTTGTGACCCTCCGAGTCTTCTCCTCTTATCCTCAACTCTCTCGCAGACTGGAGACCCTCACCACTCACTGCAATCCTTTCCACTGCTGAGGCCTGTGGCTGCACCTGCACCAGGCACCCAGCTCACCAGCCCCTCATGAACACCCCCAGTGCTTGGGGCACAGCCTCTTCCCATCCAGCTCATTCTATCAGCTGAGCTGCTCTACTTTCAGGAAGTTATTTCCTCCACTGAGCTTTAGTGTTCTTCCCTGGGGATTCCTCCTACTCTTCCTGCTTCTATCCTTTGGGGCCACCCAGAGAGTGAGTGTTTTGAGGGTATCTCATCTGTTTCAAGGAGCAGTGCATAGGCAAGGAAGACTTGGGTTCAGGAGATATAAGAAACATACAATTGCCAGAACTGTTTCCGATATGACCTGTTTTCCACTGGGCTCACTGCCCTTCGGAGATGAGGCAAATCCCTGGGCCCCACCCCTGGCCCTTCCCTTTCCCCACCAGCTCCTCCTGAGGAAGACTGGCCTGACTCTGATTCGGAGCCAAAGGAGGTTTTACTGCCTCTTTCTATGTTCATGCTGGCTTTGTGGGCAGGGTGGCAGGATGAGGTGTCACCAAGTAAAGAAAAAACTAGGTGACATAGCTTGTGGAAGACACATCCCTCATGCAAAATATGAGATGCAGTAGCTTTTCTCCACAGAGTTGCCCGGAAATTGAGTTTGTCATTGCCGAGAAAGGAGATGATTTTTTTTGCTGGACTTTCAATGTCTTGATGCTTTTAAATGGATATGGATATTTTATTTGGCTTATTTGTTTGTTTTGGAGACAGAGTCTCACTCTGTCACCTCAGCTAGAGTGCAGAGGCATCATCAAGTCTCGAACTGCTGACCTCAAGCTATCCTCCTACCTCAGCCCCACAGAGTGCTAGGATTATAGGCGTGAGCCACTGTGCCTGGTCTTTATTTGTCTTTTTATACCACCTTTGAAGTCCTGAAAAACTGATGTTCCCTTCCTATATTCTATTCAGATTATCATTTTTAAGGAAATATAATTTAGTTATATATTTTCGAACATATTCTATGTTTCCTAATTTCTTGTTTTCTTAAAAGTTTGCAGACATTTTGTCACTGGCCTCCATAATAAGGCCTCAAGTTAGGATGCACTTCTGGAATATATACATATATTAATATATACTCTAGCTTTAATTTATAATTTAGTCCTATTCTTCCAGTTGATGACAAGGGAGCATGACTTTTGAGAATGCCAACATAGTTCTTTAGGGTAATCTACACATTTAAAATAAGTTGTCAACCTCCATGGGTTTCTGCATATTGATACATTTTCAATTATGGGTAGCCAGATATGTGCAGTGCTTCAGTGAAGAAGAAGGATGGAAGAGAAAAAGTGAGCTTGTTAGCAGGGCCAAAGCCTGAGGAGCTAAGAAAATTCTCACTTATTGAATTGGTAAGATTATTGTCAATATCTATTTCCTTCCATAAAATGAGAAGGAGGAAGCTAACACTTCTTGAACATAAACTGATTTGCCTATGAGGTCACAGCTGGTACAAATTGGTCCTATTTACACTTTTCTTTGCAAAGGCCTCCTTACATGTGAAGGTTCCTTTCACAGGAAGCTGGAAACTACCCTTCTGTAGCTTCAGCCCTGCTGGTCAGGACCAGAACAGGGTTGTAGGGGAAAGAACACCCAGGGAGGGAAAAGCCAGTGTCCCCGAAAGACAGAAGTCAAAAGCAACTAAGCCATATTGGTACCCCACCCTCCACCCTACCCACCATCCAGATGCATCTGGGGTTGCCTGAGAAATTTCGGTGGGACAGGGGAAAGCCCAAGTGCAGCAGGTCAAGATCTAGCCAAAGGCTGAGCTTTATTTGGCTGATAAAGGTCCAGGGGCTGTTAAGTGGGTGGGATACGGAGTAGGGGCAAGGGTTTCAGGCAAGGGAGAGAGAAGATAGGATAGCTGCTTTAGGAAAGGAAAATTTGAGAAAAAGATGCTTAAAAAATAAATTCAGAAGGTTTGGGCATTGGTACATGTGATTTATTCCTCTTCTTTGTA
>NW_012148396.1:4495323-4497153 GCF_000956105.1 Propithecus coquereli
TTCCTTAAGTCTCTTTATATATGTATATTTTTTCTTCTTTTTAGTGACCCATGATGAAAGTAACCTTAAGTCTCTTTAAAACCACAATGAGGAAGAGTAAGCAAGTGTTACGGGCAGGTCTTCTAAACCTTTCCTTTTCCACACATGAGGATTTGGATTTGAACTTCTCATCTGTTATCTCATGGGGTTTATCATGAGGCTTTTCACCAGACTTCAATTTTAACATTTTGTTACAAATTTGTTTCAAGATCATTTGCGTGCCAAGAGAAACTAATTTTTCTCTCCCTTTGGTCTCGCGTCCAAATGTTCTGTGCCTTTATGATTTTATGACTCAGACTCTAAGACACGCTGTCTAAGTCACAAGATGGAATGACTCACACCTGGTCTGGACTCTCTCTAAAGCCTAAAATACAGGATGGCTATATTGAAGTAAGTCTGGATATTCTAGAATTCCAGGTAAAGGGAATTCAGAATGGAGAAAGGATTTTTTTATGCTAAGTATTAAAGGAAGAGATTTTTGCATTATTCTGGGAAGATGGTAGCTAGATCCAGGAAAAAGTGCCTGACAAATGAAGGTGAGATATGGTATTATCTCTTGAGGACCTATTATGTCCCAAAGTGGACTGCCATGTGCTTCATAGACAATATACCACTTAATCTTTAAAACAACTGTTCACATCTCCTAGCTATCATTATCCCAAACTTTATCCCTGAGAATATTTCAAAGAATTAAGGTCAAGGTGTCAATGTTTGATTTTTTTCCCTCTGCTTCCTCTTCATCGACTCGTGCCTATTGACCCAGATCTAGACACCAGAAGAGTAGAGGAGCTGTCTGGGCAACAGGGATGTCAGTAAGTGATCTAGGAAGGGTGTCCTTCCAATCACAGCACCAGCTCACTCTGGGTAATGACAGAGACCATTCATTGTGCCCGCCTCCCACTCTTTTGCAAAGATAGCACATTTTAAGCTTTGCAAGCAAACAATGGAGAAGCCAGATTTCTTTTAACATATTTAATTCTGGCAACTCTATTTGGTGCCTTTAGAGCCAGGCAGCGACCGGGCATTGGGAGGGCTTACAGATGGGAATAAGATCGAGTCCCTGCCCTTTAGGCATCCAGTATTTAAAGGGGAGCAGACAATGTTCGCAGGGGACCCTCAGACCCACAGTATGACAAAGATCCTTGTGAGGGTAGGTGTTTAGAGCAACTTGGGTCCAGAGGAGGAAGCTGCTGAGTATAGGTTGGAAGGGAGATTCACCCAGGGGGCTTGTGGCCTGTGCATCAGGGGTTCTGAGCTCACTTCCCTGAACTAGCCAATGATATAAAAAAGAAAGTCAGAGAGTTGCCGCCATTGAAACACATCACCTGTGTTTCAGTGACCTGGGCATTATTAGCATGGCACAGTGGAGGGAGTATGGGGCTTCAGCACATCTTGGTCTTAGCTGCTGCTCTGCTGCCAATCTGTTCTGTGACCTTGCACGGACACTTTTTCTGCTCTGAGCCTCAGTCTTCCCTTGAGTTCTCAACAACCCACAAGGTACACAAGTCAGGATTTATGCTCCTCATCTTGCAATCAACAAAACTGAGTGTCAGGGAAGTGAGGAAGGAAGGCTGTGATTTGAGCCTCACAGGTACTCTGTGAAGTGGGATATCATCAGCCTCATTTCACAGATAAGGCAACATACTAGAAAGGCTAAGTTACTTCCCCAAACTTGTGCAGCTGGTTTGGGCGAAAGCAGGTGTTCCAAACCATGTTGGTCTGCCTCCAGACAATGTGTTCCTCTACTTCTGCTCACACATTTGGAGTACAAAAGCTTGGGTGTGATTTTCA
>NW_012148396.1:4497203-4500036 GCF_000956105.1 Propithecus coquereli
TAAGAAACGACAGTGATCTAGTACCTCTTATACTTTCCTAAATTAAACTTAAGCCCATTATCCAAAGTGAGGCACGACAAGAGCAGAAGAACGGGCTCCACTTGTACTCACCACCAAATTGGTACTAACGGATCAACACTAGGGTGATCACATGGCAGAAATACTCTCTAGGAATTAGGGGGATGGGGGGTAAATCCACAACTAAAGGATACAGGGAGCTCTGTAGGGGGGGAAGGGCATGCCTCTAACCCACACTTGGGTGAGGCAAAGACATAAAGTGTAACCACAATGTTTGTACCCTCACAATACCCTGGAATAAAAAAAAAGGGGGGGGGGAAATAAAATGGAACAGGTTGAAGGTGGGTGGAAGGCTGTTAATGTGATTTCTTCACCCTGCTCTGCCCAATCTGAGGACTCTGTTCATAAAAACCTTCTTGGATGAGAATCTAAGGTTGACAATCTAAAGTTCCTAATGGGAGAGTATTAGAGTTGGTGACCATAACAAAGTCACCATAAAGTTTGTGACAAATATCTCTCATATTTCCTTAAAAAATGGGGACAGCACATTAAATCAAGAAAACACAAGGGACACTTTACACATTCTAAGTGAATGATAAAGGACATTGTACAATTGATATCCATTTGCCATTTCTTATTCCTAAGTAATTTCTAAGGATCTCTGTTCCCTGCGGCTTCAAAGAGATGCTTGACAATGTTTTATAAAAAGCAGGTTGAAAAAGCACAGCTTGCGAAAATGTACCCTTAATGTGTTCTCCCATCAACTCTTTAAAGTTTATTCAACGGGGCAATCTTCTCCTGCCACTGGATGAAAATAAGGAAAGTCCATGACTTTTCTGGTAACTCTCAGATCACAGGCAATTCCACAGTCATTTTAAGTCTCAACCATTGTCTCAATTCATTGAGCCTTCAAAAGATATTAGCTAAAAATCTAAACAAGATTTGGTAGTGAGTCTTCTCTCTTCCCCTAGATCTGGTGTTTTTAGGCTGGAAGGCTGTGGAGGGGAAGGTGGGCTGTGGGGTTGGCTTCTCTGCTTCTCAGGCTTGGGCTTCAATAGCTGCC
The DNA here is from genome assembly GCF_000956105.1 of Propithecus coquereli. Classification (NCBI taxonomy): domain Eukaryota; kingdom Metazoa; phylum Chordata; class Mammalia; order Primates; family Indriidae; genus Propithecus; species Propithecus coquereli. The sequence goes on from NW_012148396.1 coordinate 4,498,285, forward strand.
TGAACTCCAGCTTCCCAGAATCTTCTTCCCCCTCCAGCCCTGGAGGGAGGAGAGGTAAGAGAATAGGAAAAGTCCCCTTTGGATGCCACCATCATTTGCTGCTCTAGCGTCCGAGGACCTGACAGAGGCATGGGCTTTCTTGGGCCCTTCTTGTCACTGAGGAACTCTCCTGATGTTCCCCCAACTCAGACGGAAGCAACTCTATTTGGGTGGATGCTTCACCTCCTTCCTCAGACCCTAGGAATTCAGGTTCTTGATGATGGGACCTCATCACCTCTCAGGGCAGCCCTATTAATTGGAATCTTCCCACCCTGGCTCTCTCAACACAAAGAGTCTCACACTGGATCATGGGAAACATTTCCATGTTCCTTACTCCAAGAAACACTGGATCCCCAGTGTTTGGGATGAAACACTGGTTTCACCCCAAAGCAACACATCCACCCTCCTCCACTCTCTGCATTTCCTGGTTAGGAATGCGATCTCAACTGCAGGGAACACACTCCAAAGCTCTTGGGATGATTCTGTAGAAGACTCACCAAACTTGAGGTGGCACCCATAAATACAACAGCATCTCTGAGTAAATCTCCTCTGCAATTTTCTTCCTTTCATTCCTTAAGTCTCTTTATATATGTATATTTTTTCTTCTTTTTAGTGACCCATGATGAAAGTAACCTTAAGTCTCTTTAAAACCACAATGAGGAAGAGTAAGCAAGTGTTACGGGCAGGTCTTCTAAACCTTTCCTTTTCCACACATGAGGATTTGGATTTGAACTTCTCATCTGTTATCTCATGGGGTTTATCATGAGGCTTTTCACCAGACTTCAATTTTAACATTTTGTTACAAATTTGTTTCAAGATCATTTGCGTGCCAAGAGAAACTAATTTTTCTCTCCCTTTGGTCTCGCGTCCAAATGTTCTGTGCCTTTATGATTTTATGACTCAGACTCTAAGACACGCTGTCTAAGTCACAAGATGGAATGACTCACACCTGGTCTGGACTCTCTCTAAAGCCTAAAATACAGGATGGCTATATTGAAGTAAGTCTGGATATTCTAGAATTCCAGGTAAAGGGAATTCAGAATGGAGAAAGGATTTTTTTATGCTAAGTATTAAAGGAAGAGATTTTTGCATTATTCTGGGAAGATGGTAGCTAGATCCAGGAAAAAGTGCCTGACAAATGAAGGTGAGATATGGTATTATCTCTTGAGGACCTATTATGTCCCAAAGTGGACTGCCATGTGCTTCATAGACAATATACCACTTAATCTTTAAAACAACTGTTCACATCTCCTAGCTATCATTATCCCAAACTTTATCCCTGAGAATATTTCAAAGAATTAAGGTCAAGGTGTCAATGTTTGATTTTTTTCCCTCTGCTTCCTCTTCATCGACTCGTGCCTATTGACCCAGATCTAGACACCAGAAGAGTAGAGGAGCTGTCTGGGCAACAGGGATGTCAGTAAGTGATCTAGGAAGGGTGTCCTTCCAATCACAGCACCAGCTCACTCTGGGTAATGACAGAGACCATTCATTGTGCCCGCCTCCCACTCTTTTGCAAAGATAGCACATTTTAAGCTTTGCAAGCAAACAATGGAGAAGCCAGATTTCTTTTAACATATTTAATTCTGGCAACTCTATTTGGTGCCTTTAGAGCCAGGCAGCGACCGGGCATTGGGAGGGCTTACAGATGGGAATAAGATCGAGTCCCTGCCCTTTAGGCATCCAGTATTTAAAGGGGAGCAGACAATGTTC
>NW_012148396.1:4501458-4568213 GCF_000956105.1 Propithecus coquereli
TGCCATGCCCAAATCAAGTCTGCACAGTGCAGCTGGGCAACTTGCCAAAAGTTTGAATTTGTTCATGTCGCATACCTCCGAGAACCTTCACATTCTCTGCTGCCTACAGGCTGGAGTCTAGCTTCCTCCTTCAGGCTGACAAGGCCCTTTATGCTCCACACATGCTCCTCTTCCCCGGAGTATTCCCTCCTCACCATCACCCTTACTCTGAGCTTCACTCAAGGCATATTAACCTCCACACTCTCTCCATATGACCTACTCTTTCACGTCCTGCAGATCTGCTCGTGCCAGACCTCTGACTGCAACTCTGCTTTCCTCCCCCTGCTGATTCTCCTGGCTGCCCCCTACTCATGTCCAGGGTCAACTCAGAACTAAACCCTAAAATCCTCTAGGAAGATTAGCCTGACCCCTCAACCCTGAACAGGACTGATTCCTTTGTGTTCTCATGGTCCCTCATTCTTCCCCTGTTGTGGACCAGTCACCACGAACTGTTGCTGCCTATTAATTTATCTGTATCCCTTGTGAGACCGTAAGCTCCTGCAAGTTTGGAATCACCAGAAGCTATCAGTAGAAAAGTGCCTGGTGCATAGTAGGTTCTTGGTCAATATCATTGGAATAAATAAATGAACAAGTGATGATAAATGTCTTGACAACAAACACTGCATATAAGGAAACTGCAGCTCAGAGACTTTAGTGACTTAACCCACTGAATGAGAGTTTTCCTTCACACAGTACTTGATCCATCCCTGTGTCTCCAACAGCACGAGCACAGTGTCTTGCACATACTAGGTGCTTAGTAAAGGTGTTTGCATGAATAATAGTGTGGGGCATGTGGGGTCTGGCTAAGAGCTGGCAGAAGGAGAGCTCAGCAATTCCAATGACTCAAAAGTGAGCCCCACTGTCTCCATTTGTGTCCTCTCCTCTGCTGTCACCTCAAGAAGGATTAAGAGAAAGTCGAAACAGCTGGATGATCCTATTAACAACAAATAATCCGGGAATGCTGCTGAATTCATTTGAAACTGAACTAGCAGTAACTCCCTATGGATCCATTAACCTGCAGCCAAAATTAGATTATGTAGAAATAACATTAAATAAAAAGCCACAGTGCTTAGATAATTGAAAGGCAAACTTGTGAATTACAAGATCCTTCTCTTTGAAAGGCAGAATATTCCATCACCCTTAGACCCTGGAGACCACTCCTGAATGTCCAGCTTGAGGTTCATTTTAGAGAAAACACATTTTCTATAGGGGCACTTTAAAAGTCTGTTTGTGTAGAAACACTTTGAGATGAAAAAAAAATGTACAAGCTTTAGAGTGAAGCCGAGGAAAGGTAGATTTAAATCTTGGCTCTACCACACACCAGCTCTGTGACCTGAAGAAAGTCACTGAACTTCTCTGAGCCCCAACAATCTTGTCTGTTCACTGGGGGTGGGGGTGGAAATAATAATACATATCTCCCAGTCTTGTAAGGAAGGCAGGCACATAAACAGACGATGCAATACAAGTAAGGAAGTACATTGAGGGACAGTAGTGTGGGAGCATCAAAGAGTTAAGAATGGTACCTCAAAGAGATGCTACCCGAGCTGAATCAGGAAGCAGGAGTAGGTGCAACTGGATTGGGAGGTGGTGACTGGTACCTGCCCTGGAGACCATCTAGGCTCTGATTACTGCAAATCCGAGGAGATGAAAGTCAGTTTACTGGTCAGAACTCCTCAAGGGAGGGGAGTATACTCAATGGGTCTGAGGAAAGAGCTTTACTAAAGCGCTGAAGGTGAATGGCAAGCGTGAGTGACTATGGCTGGTTTCCAAACTGCCTTGGCTCTGTTTTGCTGAGTGAGGTGCACACACTTGAGTCCAGAAGAGACTCACCAGGTCTCAGCACATCCACCAGGGTCTCCTGGTCACCTAGTGCTCCTCATAGCTCTCAGCCTCTCTAAACAAACACTGTACAAATACGTAAAGAATATCACTTTGCGAAAGTGTCAAATTATTGGTCTGTAGGCAGGCTTCCCGGCCGCATGAGAAACAAAATCCTTAGCTCTCCAGAATCGGGCTTCCGGAGCTGCCATCATGTCTACGTTGACTTCGTGATGGCAGCTGGCTCAAGGCAGCCGCCTGTCCTTCCCAACGGTCACTTCGACAGCCAAGGACTCTCAGCTCCTTCAATCACTGGACTTGGTTTGGAAACCCATTATCACCCACCTGCCCCCCTCTGGATGCCGTGTTGTCAGGGTTCCTCTCTCCTCACCTCCGGCAGAGCCCAGAATTGAGCACACTAGCCTAAAAGGGGGATCAGCTCAGAAGACCACAGAGTGCCCCTTCTCTCCAACGGGATGCTGTGCCCTCTTCATGGTGCCTCACTTTGCCGCTGCTCTTGGCGGCCACTCACACTCTCCATGCATAGAGGGCTGGAAGGGGAAGAGGCATGTTTTAGTGGAAACATACAGGCTGTGGCTCAGAAAGTTAGAGTGATCTTGGGTAAGACACTTAACCTTTCTCAGCCTCAGCCTTGTAACCTTTATTTACCTGTAAAATAGGAGCTTCTGTGAGAATTAAATGACAGTAAGCATGAGAAAGAGCACGGCACCTTGCCTGACACATCACAAGAGCTCAGTAAATGGTGGGCTTCTCCTCTCCTCCTCTCCTTCCCTCCCTCCCTCCTTTTCTTCCTTCCTTCCCAGCCTCCATATTCATTTCCTTCCTTCCTTCTTTTCTTTTCTTCCCCCCTTCCTCTCTCCCAAACCTCAATATTTATTTCCCTCTGTCCTTCTCACTAAAATTTCCATATTCCCTTTCATCCTGTCCTCAATGAAGCCTGCAGAAAACTATCAGTGATCATTCTCTTGGGCTCCAAGTGGAACAGATCTTCTTGTTCTATCTCTTCCTGATAGAGCCAGTTCCTGCTGAGGACAGAACATTGTCTCTCTGCCTCAGGCAGATGGCAGGGAGTGTCGTGTTCCCACAGAGAAGCACGCTGTCCTGCTCCTGGGTCTCTTAGCAAACCTGTCATGGAAGGTGTCCAGAAGAATTTGGAACTCTGCACCTGTTTTTTCAAAGCACAGATGCATTTGTGGTCCTCAAAATCACAAAGTTGAACGGTCCCACATGAGGGACCCCATATTGAATGGCCTGAATCACCAGGGATGGAGACTCTGCAGACAAGAATGTGGCTGGTGAGTGTCCTTTCAGATTGTACACTGCGTTTCAGTTGATGCAGGTGGCAGGAGTGATCGGCATCATCCCTACTTTATGGATTAGAAAACTGAAGTTCAGATGGGCTCAGTAATTTTCCCAAAATCACACAGCAAGATTACGTAGACATAGGTCACGTGCCTGGTCTTCTGAATCCAAATCTAGCACTTTTTCATTATATTTTGCTTCCGTATTTTTAAAAACATCTGGAGTTTCAACCCAGAGTAGTTTAGTAACCCAGGAGTTTAATTATATTTGTCTTTCTAGTTTAGGCTTTGGTTTTCACTGTCTGGTTTCAGCTTTGATGATACCTGCAAGTCAACCTCTTTCTTACAAAATCTGTCCTCTGTCATTCCACATGTTTGCTGGGAGCCCCTGTAGACCCATCCTCTAAGCAAAACCCTTGCGGTCATCTCAAACTCTCACTGCTTCTCACCCCACCCAACTCTCTCTTCACGCCTTAAAATCAACCCCAGGTCCTGTAGCTTCAGCTTTACAAATACGCACCTCTTGCATCTGTCCCTCTTCCCTAACCCCAACCCTCCATCCACTGCCCTACCTTGGGCTCTTTCTGCCCAGCAAAGTGCAATCACCTCCAGTTTGTTGATTGCCTTTCTGAGGAGTTTCCTCTAAATCTATGCTGCACATATTAGTGAGATGATCTTTCAACACTACAATAAATACCTTTGATGACCTCTGATTTCCTGTTCTGAAATTTAAAAAAAGAGTTGCTCTCTCATTTCCTAAAGGAAGGAACTCTTTTTTTTTAATTTCAGAATAGTAGGAGGGTACAAATGTTTTGTTTACATGATTTGCTTCTGTGCAGTTTGAGTCAAAGTTATAAGTGTGCCTATCACCAAGATAACGTGCATTGTACCCATTAGGTGCGTATTGACCCACCCGCCCTCCACCTCCCACTTGTTTGGTTTCCGTTGAGTTTTAATACCATATGTGCACATGGATGTTGATCGGAAGCAACTCTTTAGGACGGAATGTCTTCAAGCCAGGCATGGTGCCACAGTCTTTATATGCAATATCTCTAATCCACAAAAATAACTACAAAGGAAGCCTTGTTATCCCAATTTTACAGCTAGAAAGTAGCAGAACTGGACCTCCAATACAGGTCTATTTGCCTGCACAGCTATTCACTTCATCACAATTCCTCTCTGATAAAATGCAGTCTCCTTAGTTTCAAACACAACCTAACCTCCTGCCCCAGATGGCCCTTGTACTCTGCTCTCCAGACACAGCCGCTTTCCTGGAGTTTACCAGTCTCTCCTGGTGGTTTTGCATTCCAGGGGTCCATTTGTGCTCTTCCGTCTGGCTGGAAGGCCTCCCTGTGCTCAACTGTCCTTCCAGGCCCCACTCAGCCACCGCAGCTAAGGTGAGAACCCAGGACACTCTCACTCAATTGCCTCTTTCCACTGTAGAGCCCTGCCTCCCACGTGGACAATTTCCACTTCATTCTAGGTTACGGCACTGTAATTGGCACGGAAGAGAATAGAGAAATGCCACTGGGGAATGCTTCCGTTGGTAGTTAATGTAAAGGGATAGGTCTCTGTTGGCTTCTTGTGGAAAATTATTTCAAGAAGTGATTTTTAAAATGTAAAGGAAACAGGACTTGATGCCTTGGTCAGACTAATTACTGTGCTGGAAGACATGCTGAGTAGATGGCTTGGTGGAGGGGGGGAACAATAGTTCCCCCACTGAGCCACCGCTGGGGGTGCTAGGTGTCAGTTTCAAGGCGGGTTGTTGCTGGGCTGAAATATGCTGTTTCTTGAGGGGTAAGACTATCAGATCAAATCTGTTTAGTACTATTTTGTGGTGAGGGGATCTTATTCCTCAGCAGTGAATGATTCAATAAAAAACTGAATATTTGTTGTATGTGCCCCATGCTGTCAGGGTTGTTAGTATCAAATCTGAGGACAAAAAAATAAACAGAAAAAAAGAGGTCGTCTTTTCAACGACACTAAGAATGAAAATGCTGGCTGCTGACCTATGCGTCTGAATTCAGAGCCCCCAATGCTCCCGGCTGGGTGATGGGGCAGGATCCTGAGTGTGGAAGCTGGCTCTGCCCCTCACACATGGCTGGGCCATGAGACTGAGGCAGAGTCAGGGAACCTGATTCTAGTTAAGTTCTGCAATTGAGCTACTGGGGACCTTCGGGTATCCCTTAGCCTTTTTCAGACTCACATTCATGTTTGTAAGATGAGGGGCTTGAACCACTTCACTGTCTCCCTAATAATCACAGTTTTTATGTATTCATATATCACTGTTCTCTTATTTAGTGTTTTTCCTCCAATTTCACTTAAATCAACTCTGTTTTAAAATTATGCCATTTCCTAAAAAATGATACTCACAAAATCATGGGTTTGATTTGCTAATTACATGTTTTGTAGCTCACATGGTATCAGTCAGAGAGTCCTTGGCTGAAAGCAATTAAAAATCATTCCAGCCATCTTCGACAGAGAGAGATTTTGTTGGAGAGATATTGGGGGCTCAGGTAACTTTCAGGAGGCTTGAAGGTAGTGAGTATCAAGGTCGCTATGGCTGACCAGGTGGCAGAACCGCTGCAGTGGTCCTGCAGCATAAGCACCCTGAGCTCTGTGAAACACCACTGCCATACCCCTGCTGTTGCGATGGATATGGCCATCAGCCACCCCGTTTAACCATGTCATCTGCTCAGGTAGGAGTGTCTGGTTGGTGAAGCCTAAGTCACATTTGCACACTGCCTACCTTGGGACAGGAGTGGGGAGGATGAAAATCTGGTCCCTTTGACTGCCATAGGTGACCAACGATTCCCAGGAGGACACAGAATGGGAGATGCCTCAATAGGGGGAGCAAGGTGCTAATGGAAGACAGATCAAATGGTGGATAGTAAAAAAAGCAAAACAAACAAAAAACCCCACAAAACAAAAAATATATATCCATTACACTCATTAAAATAAGTATGTAATTATGAAAATAAAAAGTTCATTTGTGCACCATAACATCACAAACTCACTTACCAACCAACCCACACACCACCCCTTGAGAAGCACTGACCAGTTGATCTCTGAGAACCTACAGCTTTGGCCTTTGTTGTGCACTGGCGAATACTTCCATATTGGAAGGGATAGACTCATTTTTACCTTTCTGTAAAAAACTGACCTTGGCTCTTTTCGTTTGATTTGCTTGGTAGCTATTCTTTGCTCGAAGCTTCAGAACCTGTAGAGAGCCATTCTGTGACTCTTTCAAGCTGACCTTCCACTTCCACCTCATTTTTGATGTGTTCAGACTCTCATGCACCCACACAGCTTTGCATTTCACTAGGATAAGTAGCCAGCAGTTGTTAAAAGGGAAGAACCTGAACCTTTCTAATGACCTTGAGATCTTGCCATCTTTTGATCTCAGTGTAGCTCTTTGGAATTCTCTGGGCCATACCAGGGAGTGCATGTTCCCAATGGTCCAGATATAATGTCACATCAGGGTTCCAGAGACAATGTGTTCTGCACAGGGTGTTAGAAATACTCAACTAAGTCAAAGTTTAGTCCACTGTTCCTAAACCTGTACTTGGCACTTCCTATTGTCATTAATATAAAATACTCTGCATCCCATCAAATAAATGTTAGCTCTGGAAGGAATCTTGGCAATAATCCTATTCATTTGTATTGGTAAAGCACAGAAGTGGATTATCCAAAGTGACCTCCAAGAGAATGGTACACTGGGCCTAGAATATTCTGGAATCCTTTCCAAAACCCATCATGGAAGTTTTGGTTTAAGTATTAGGTCTCTTTTTTTCTCTCTAACAAACCCCTTTCCCCCTGCCAGGGAATACCATTCTTCAGTTACCTGATACTTTATGCAGAATAATGAAATAAAATTCTTTTCACTGAAGAAGTTCTGGCTTCACAGAAATTAAATACATATTAATGCACAGTCCCTTCTCAATAAATGATAAATAATTTCCATGCATGTGTACATGCATAGCATGCACATACACACATACACGCAGCCCAGAAAGAAAATATTTAGATGTTTTGTTATAAAAGTGAGTATTAAAAGGTCAAAATCCAAAGTATGATTGAGAAGAAAAAGATTAACAGCTGATCTGTTAGGCATCCTTTTTAAGCTGGGAAATCCCGAGGAAAGATGAATAAAGAAAAAGAAGAACAAGAAGTGGGGGGCGGAGGAGAAGGAGGGAAAGGAGGAGGAGGGGGAGGAGGAGGAGGGGGAGGAGGAGGAATAGGAAATAGCTTGGTCAAATCTTGGAAACAGTCTATTCAAATTTCTTATGTTCTTCACTAGTGGAATGATATGGGAGTCCTTATCAACAGAATTCTTTCAGCAGGATATACTTGGTTAACTTAGGTTGTTTATGGTAAACAAATCTGGAATTTATAGATTTCTGGAGCATGGCCTGCTAGAAAGTGTCAGCTTCAGGAATGTAATTATCAGAGTATACAATGGAGGTATTTCATGCCAAAAAGCTCCCTTTGGGTGAGTGATGGTCCACACACATCACTTAGAGACCTTATGTATGTTAAATCAGGGCACATCCTGATGTGATGTGAAAGGACCCGAAACACGGCCTTGGTGGTCCCAGACTTGTCATGCTTGTGTCTGAGTTGCAATCATCTCTATTCTTTGTATTACTAGTAAATTTTGATATTGAATAAGACCTTTTGTATAATCTGAATAGCAAATGTAGTAGAAGGTAAAAATGGTCACAAGTGCTTGCCCTTCCTGTGGTCCCTGCCTGGCTTCCCCACCACATCGTCCATTCTGTCTCTGGGCTCAGCCGTGTGACTTGCCTGGGCTATTAGCCATTGTGACATAAGAGGGAATCGAAAAGCACTGGGAAGTGGCAATTATTTTCTCTTGCTGCTGTGGGAACCCTGTGCCATATGAACAAAACTGGTCTAGTTGGTTGGAGGATGAGAGACCATGTGGACAAGAGACAAGACACCTTAGCTGAGGCCCCTCCTAGACCAACCAGTCCTGACAGCTAGTGGCCAGACTCTAGCCTTCTTCTCACAGCCCTCGTACTCCACTGCTTGTTTCTCCTCTGCCCATTTGGGGTCAGAGCTTGCAAACTGGTGGCCTAGCGGCAGGCCAAATGTGTTCCATGCAAAAATAATGTTCAGCCATGATTTGCTGCAAAGACCGTCCTTGTTGTTTATGCTCAGTATACATCTGATTTTCAGTGCCATACTAACTGCTAAATATTTTCACTATTATCCCTGGTCCTATGAACAATTTTCGTTTTATCCACAAAAGGTAAATCGGAAGATTTTCCATGGAAATTTGGATGTCTGGCTTTTCTAGAAAAAGGGCATAGGGACAATCTGGGATGTTTACCTAGGATTGAGCAAGAATGAGCCAGAGCTGAGAAGAGATTGCTTATTTAGACAGGACATGTGCTGCCTGTTAGGCACTCTCCCCAGCACACCTGGGTGTAATAGGCATGTCCTGTTTCACCCATGTACATTACCTGCCTGACCTTGGAGGAATTTGATTGTATGTATGTCACATTGGCTAATACCCAGCTTTAGAGTGTAGCCATGTAATATCATGTTTTACACATTTTGGTCTCATTGCCTGGAATATGTATATCCTTTTTAGACACTTCCTGAACCTTTGCACGTTCTTCAAAATCCAACTTAAGTGCTGTTTGCTCTATGAAACCTTCCGTGTTTCTCTCAATAAGGCTGGTCCACCTTCCTCTGTGCCCTATGGGACTTACCAGATAATCTTCAGTATAGCCTTATAATCATATCCATCATTCTTGTTGTTTAAAAAATTGCCTGAACAAGTGTAGTGGGACCTTACTGAATACAGGACCGCTCTCTTTCCCTGTTTACCCCTTGGGTATGACATGCAGCAGGACCTGTAATAACTGTGATGAATTAAGGAACCAACCAACTAGACATTCTGGCTGAACTTCAGAGAATAAATTTAATGTAACTTGTATTTCGTGTAAAACCAAATTTATGATTCTCTGTGTTTTACACATTCTCTGAAGACTACATTATAATCACCAATGTTCGGTTTTGATTTTAAGGAGCCTCTTTTGGCTTCAGGGCAAGCAGCTTATAAAGGAAATATAAAGTTGTTTAAAGTATAAGAAAATCTGAGTCAAGTATGTTTGAAGAAGTGAGTTCAGAGGAACCAAGAGGATATGGGCACCAGAGCTAGCAGTCCAAGCTCCCAAGCTTCCTAATAAAAGAGAATCCACATAGACCAACAGGATTACCCAGTTTCAGTCGAGACAGGCTAGACCATGCTTTGGTAGCAATCCCCAAATCTCTGTGATTTAACAGCAAACATTTACTGCTTTGCTCTTGCTACTTGAACACCATGGTGGGCAAAGTGGTCTCTTCACCTTGGTCAGTCAGCAAACTGTGCCAACAGGGGCTTCATCTCAACTGGGCTGGGAAAAGGGAATATGTGGCCCACCCACTGGCTGTTAAAAGTGCCACCTGGCAGTGACACACAACAGTTATGCTCCCACTTAGTTTGCCAAAGCAGACCATATTTCCAGGCCTAACTTCAACAGGGCAAGGTAGAGAAATTCTTCCATATGTTAGAAAGAGAAAAGTTGAAATGCTTATGAACAAACAAGTAACTACCACAATTGGAGATTTTGCAAAAGGACCTTCAGTTTTCAAAATGTGCTATCATCACCTACCTGCTCATGATGCCTGCTAGTGGATTTCAAAGAGAATTGGACTTCAATCAGCTGGATTCAGGGGGTTCTCCACAGTAATTTCATGAAATAAGGCTCCTTTGTTTCCAACTACCACAGGTAAATGGAACATGACAGGGAGGGACCTGCGTCTACCTGGAGATGTATCCACTCTCCCACACACCTCAATAGGCCACGGCCATGTGGTGTGGAGAAGGCCGTGTGTGGGGGAATACTGGGTGTGTGGAGGCACAGAGGAAGGAACTAAGCTGGACGGGGGCAGCTGAGGAGCGTGAGCAAAATCAAAGGACTCGCTGGTGGCTGCCTTTGAACAAGGGCAGGGAAGGTAGGAGGTCCTGGAGGAGCAGGTGTGGGTAAGGTCCTCAGGGTTGTGACCCTCTGGTTAGGACAGGCTGCCTGCCCTAGAAATAAATTATTTATATGTCATTTACACACATGTGACCTTGACTAAATGCCACCTTCTCACCGATCTGAGTTTCCCCTCTTACAAAACAAAGGATTACAATCAAAATGCCATATTTAAAAACAGAACATGATAATCTTATTCTAAAATGTGCCAAGGGAGTAAATTAGTAAGAATAGCTAAGAGTAGCTAAGAGTATTTTGAATAAGAAATCCAGTAAGGTCAACTTGCCTTATCAGAAGTAGAATCATATTCTAGAGATATAGGAATTAATTTTGCTCAAAACTTGGCATTATCCAAAGACCGGCCAAATCAATTAAAAGAACAGAAAAGAGAGTCCAGAATCCAGTCTGTGGTGTTTGAGAGGTTATGATAAGAGTTTCACTTCAGACCAGTCAGAAAAGGAGTAACAACTCGAGAAATTAATGTTAAGACAATTAAATAACCACTGAAAAATTGTTATCTATGATAATTCATAAAAATGCTGAGAACAGTGCCTGAGTGCTCAGTGATGATTAGCTTTTATTTACCCACTGTCAGTGAGAGTATCAAAACTGGAAATGCAAATGCAACTCATAGGAATCCGTCCTACAGAAATAACCACTCATGAGCATAAATGTCTAGTTACAAGAATATCCATTTTAACATTTCAAATGGTTAAATTTTGGAAACAACTTAGGTATTAGTTAAAAGAAGAGGAATCTCATAAATTTTGGCTATCTCCCCTTTGTAAAATTTTATACAACTGTTTACAAAAATGAACCAGATCCCTATTCATTTGAGATGGAAGCATCACTGAATATATATTACATGAAAACCAAAATAAGTAAGAAAACAATTTGAATAGTACAATTTCTGACAATCATGTCAAATATAATATTTGTAAATATATTGACAATTTTCTAGAAAGAACCACATCAGGCTGTTAATAGTAGTTACTTTGGGGGAAGGGAATGGGTTGGAAGATGGTGAAGGATGATTGTAAATTTTGTCTTCAGTAGTAGTTGTATTTTTGTACAACAATATGTATTTCTTTAGGTGCTTAAAAACAGTATTTTTAAATTAAATGATGGGTTGAGCCATAGAAGCATCAACTAGACATGCTTCTAACCCAAATATTCCTAGTCTCTAATTTTATCCTCCAGGCAATGGGGAGCCATAGATGGTTTTTGAGAAGGAGATGGACCTGGTCACAGCTGCAGGAATTGTTGAAGAAATAGCTTTTAGCTTGCTCTGTGTTACTTTCTTCACCTATGCGTTCCAGTGTCTACATGCTCCCTTCTTTATTCTTGCCAGCAATAGGCAATTTTCCTTTAATTTTTCTTAGCCAAGCACACAACCTTCAGATTTATTTCTCTCTTAAGGTGTTTATTGTTTTCCTCTTTTCAGACAAAAATTTCTGAAACCATTGCTTCTCTGCTGCTTGTTGAGCCTCCAGAGAGGTTGCTTACAGCCAAAGAGCTTCATTTCCTCCTCCCCTAAGATGGCGAGAGGTGGTGGGAAGCTCAGTACAGACAGTCAGGGGCTGGGCTGCTGGCCCTGGCTTGGTGCTGGCCTGGGTACTTGCCCTCTCTGAGCCTCAGTTTCCACACTAACAACACAGAGAGGTCAGAGCAGAGACCCTAAGACCACACCCAGTGGTGACCGTCTAAGATTCCAAGGGGTCACTGAGGAAGCACTGAGTCCTAAAGAATAACTGGATTCTCTCATGTCAAGAGCTCAAAACTTCCCATCCCAGCTGGGCCACAGGGAGAGCTGCTCAGTCACTGGACAGTTGCTGGATAGTGGCCCGTTCTATGGCGGAGACCTCCAGTGAGCCTAACACTGCTATGCTAACTCGTACCCGAGGCCAGAGCTGGCAACACAGAGAGCAAATACATCCTCTCCTTGGTGGGAGAGGTGTCTTAAGAAAATGAAGTGCCCTGCCCAAGATCACATGGCTGGCTTGGGGGTGGGCACCAGTTCATTCAGTAGGAACCCCTAAGAAGGACAAAACACCCACCTGCCAGCCGCCCCAATGTCTACTGTCTTCTCACTTCTACCTCTCCAGGGAGACTGTTTTCCGGTGAATTGGCTTTGGGATTAAACAGATCTGAGTGTAAAAACTTAGTACATCACTAACTAATTTTGTGATTAGATTTTTTAAAAGCTCATACCTTCACAGGAGATGTTCTCAATCTTTTGTTCTTCCTCCTCTTTTCCTGTATCCATCTTGCTCTTGTCCTTTAAAATTTCTACCAGGTCTTCTCCTCCCTCTTGCCTCCTCCAGTTAGGTTTGCTTACCCCTCCTACGCTCTTGGTATGCTGTGTGTTTAATTTGTCTCTCACACTGGACAATGGTGCTCTTTTTCCTTCACTCTTGCCCATGCCGACTGTGAGCTCCAGGTAGAACAGAGCTATGCCTTGTACATCTCCACAGCAATGGGCACAGAGTAAGTGCTCAAGGAATATGAAGTGTGAGAGTTTCACAATGCAATACAAAGGGCTGTGGGAGCACAGAGGCAAGAATATCTCCATTGCACGCTCGCCCTAGTTGTAAATTCCTTAAGGATGTGGAATTTATCCATGGCAGGTGCCTAGCACAGTGTTCTGCACAGATTGTTGCTTTCAAAATATTAAACAAAAACCTTCAGGGATAAGTTGTTTCTATCAGTCATTTACACCTTAGTATGAAGTTGATCTTGCCTTGCCTGCCTCTTAGGGTTGCTGGCATTTTAAGTTTCTTTTCTTGTAGAGCTAAAAACTTGTTCAGGGTCAAGCATCAAGAAAGAGGAGGAGAGGGAGGGGAGAAAAAGGGAGGGTTCAAGAGGGAAGAGAAAAACTAAAGGGAAATCAACTTCTCAGAAAAGACCAGTTCAGCCCCTGGGCCCATGCCTCAGGCTGACTTCTCTTCCCAACTCAGTTCCTTTTTTGTGCAATCAACCCTTCCTGTGACCCTTCAGGAGACTAGGATATCAGCAAGACACCCTCCTCACACTCACATTTCCATCCTGAGCCTGCCAGAGGCAGTTTGTGTGGTTGTTTATGTGCTGAGAGAAGCAGCTCTGATTTGGAGGGAAGTGTGAGCAAACAGACCCGAGGCGATTTCTTTTCTCCTAGACTCCCTCTTGGAACAACTGTCGCTGCCTCCTTCCTCCCTTCCATCCTCCCTCAGAGAGCTTTAATGTCAGAAACACCGAGTGGAGAGTGCAGTGCCAGATCTGAGTCACAGCTTCACTATTGGCTAGCTCTGTGACATTCTGCCTTGGTTTCCCCATCTGTGAAGTGGACAAAAGTCCTTGTCATCTCTTCCACTATGTAGTCAGTTCAGGCAAATGTATCAATTCTGATAATGTCATGAATTCAGGGAAATGCATCATACCTTGTTGACGTTAGGTGCTATAGCTACAGAAATGCCTAAGCCAAGTTTGTGGACAGTATTAAATGAGGCAACATGGAGCAGCAATCGAGGTGTGGAATTTTATTCCAGAAGACATTTTGTCCATGCTCAGGACCTGTGCCCTCCTGACCCACAGGGTTAGGCCCATTTCCTGGAGAGCACTATGGTGCAGGGATGGTGAAGGCATGTGTTCCTTTCCTCCCTCCAGCCCACAGCAGACATCACTAATCAAACCCAGATGTCATCTGGCGATTTGGCTCAACATGGAGCACTTGGGAACCACTGACCATCAGCCATAAGCTGAAAGCCACACGCCGTTGAGGGAAGAAAAAGCATAGCTTTGGAATCAAGCCTGAGGGAAGAAAAAGCATAGCTTTGGAATCAAGCCTATGTGGTTTGAATCCTGATTCCTCTGAAATATTGAGCAAGTTTGACAATCGCTTTAAATCGAAGTGTGTCTCTGCATCTGTATAAAGAATATATTTCTGCTGACTTCACAGATTTCTTGTGATAACTAAACAATGTTAAATATTATAGAAGAGCATGCAAATAGTGGGTACTTAATAAATATTCATTTTCTACCTTGCTGTTCCAGTTCTAAACAAGCCCTTCCTCTGATCCTCAGTTTTGATCATCTGTAAAATATTATTATTAGTGCCATTCTCCCAGGGTTTTTTGGGGATTCAAAGTGCTTTTGCTTGTGCATGACAGCTCTGAGAAATCTGAAGTCCTGACTCCCACCCTTGTCACTCTCCTCTGCCCACTGCTGAACCCATGTGGCCCCCAACTGTAGGTCCATCTTGCCTCAGTTTCCCCCATCCTCTAGCTAGTTTTGAAAATCATTCAGGGTGAGTTGGGGAGGGGCCATTATCTCCAAGCAAACCAAAGAGCTTGATCTCGGTTCAACGTGTGTACAGGGAATGGGTCTTGGAGGGAGGGAAAAGGGGAGTTTATCCAGGTAGCAGAGGCCCTCAGCACCTACCCCTCTTAGTCTGCTCCAGCTTGGAGGTAGGGGAGGGGAGGCCAGAGCTCACATGCCCCTTAGAACTCGTGGATGTCTGGTCTTCCCTCAACCTCTGCAGGTACTTGGATACCTCAGAAAATAAGTGTCCCAACTGATCTTGGGAAGGAAGACGGCAGAAGAGGCCGGCGTGTCTCAAAGGTTTCCCCAGTTATTCTTTCCTCCCCAGTGGATCCCAGCAGGGCCTGACTAGGGGGAACTAGGAGAGGCTCCTGGGCTGTAAAGTTTAAGGAGTCCCTCAGTCTCAGGGTCCTGCAGGTGCCCACTGTGCACTCGAGAGTGAGGGTCTCTTAGATGTAGTGCCCTCGTCTCCCTGCATGCCTCACCCTAGCCACGGTCCTGGCGAGTACAGAGAAAATTGAATGAAAGCGTGAGGTGTGGGAACATTTGAGGGAGTGGGCTTTAGGGTCAGGCCTTCTGGGTTTGAACTCCAACACCACCATTTGAGTTGTGAGACTTTGTGTAACTTAACTACAATATTTTTCTCATCTGTAAATCGGAGATAATAATAGTACTATCCTCATAGTGGTGCTGTGAGGATTAAGTTAGGGACTGCATTAATGTAACCAAGGAAGCACCAGTGAGAATAAAAGAACACTTTTTATTAGACTGTGCAAGATTGAAAATAATAGACATCCCAGGGGAAGAGAAAAAGAAGAAATTGCTACCAGGTGCCAGGTCCTATGCAAAGTGCCTTATGTGTGTTTTTCCATGTTCCTCCAAACTGTTCTCTATGGCATCATGATCCCCACTTTCATGTGTTAAGAAATCAAGGCCACAGAGGATAAGGAACTCATCCCCAGATGTTCTGTTGGTATGAAGAGGTTACAGTATTTGAACTCATGTCCCTGAAATTCAAAATCCTTTGTTCTTCCCTTCCACTTCCAACCTAAAGCCATCTCTGATTGGAAATCCGTAGACTGGAGGCGTGGTTCCTCGGTTGTCTATTCATTAGAATGACCTGGGTGGTGTTTTAAACATATTCTTGCCAGAGTTCTAGGCGTGGATTAGAATCAACTGTGAATCTGCGTTTTTAACAGGCAGCCCTGGCCTAAGCCAGCTCTGACAGGTTTGGGCACCACGGCAGGCTGGGTGACCTCTGTGCTCCCTTCTACCTCCAATTTTCTAAGTATAGCCTCAAGAGAAAGTGAGAGTGAAAATGATTATCACATTGCAAGAATAAAGTGCCTTTCTAAGAAAAGGCTGGCACTTTCTAAGGGACGTATAATTAAAGCCCAATAGATTAAGATTCTTTTAAGAAATGACTAATACAAAGATTAAGGCACATCTGATATAGCTTCTTGAATGGCTGCTCAAAGATTTATAGGCAAAGGATAAATCAGCTCTGATGAGAGGGAAGAAAATGCACCTTATCATCTTGCAGTGGAAGGCAACGTGTGCAGAAGGGGAATCTCGGCGGGCGATCTTCAAGCCAGGCACCAGAAGGGCTTTTGCATGTATATCCTGGATGAAGAGAAAGAAAATCCCCTTCAAGAGAGTGGGGCAGGCTTGGTTGTCAGTCAGGAGTGAGTTGACGTGGCATGTCAAATTTCTTTCCTGGGCAGGTTTTTTATCACGCATGGAAAATGAGCAAAGGAACTTAGAGTAATTAGGAGGTAATGAAGTTGTCAGAATAAGCTATTGACCAAAGAGCAGACAAGGGAATAGATGAAAAATTTAAACGTTTCTAATTTAGCTGATCTGGAAGCTGTGCATCCTTTGGCCATATGGGAATTATCCTCTGTGCCTAATGAATGAGCTTTTCTGGGCAAAGCAGGGAGCATCCCAGAAGACAAAGAAAGAAGGAATTGGAATCAAAGTCCAACATGGTAATGGTGAGAGTAATAGAAATTATGATTAATCCCTTACATTTTTATCCGTTTTTGCAAAACACCTGAACATAAATTATCTTGTTCAATTTGCACAGAAACCTAAGAGGGAAGAACCATCCACAGATGTGAGTATGAAAACTCAAGGTAATGTAATGCCTTGCCTAAGGGTCATGCCTTACCCTTACTAGTGCAGAATTGAGACTTGAATTCTGGTCCTTCCAGCCCACAGCAAGTGTTCTTTTCATTACAAATTGACACGGGGAACATCAAGGGTAATTGGAGTAAAGAAATTGACAAGCCAGTTAAATTAGATCTGTGTAACTAAAATGGCCAGACCCTGTTTCCGTCTTCCTGCAACCTTCCTTTTCTGACTCCCTGATGCTTGCTTCTCTTTCTTCGTTGTTAAAGAGTTTTAACTGAAGGAAGTGGGTTCTCAGGAACCTGGCCTTCCTCTGTGTCTGCTGGCTGGTGCTGCCAGGAGGGAGAAAGAGACCTAAAAGATAATCATTTCCTCAGTTTGGGTCCAGAGCTTTACCCACAGGGTCTTTCTCATTCAGTGCTCAAAGTCTTTCTGCGAGGTGCGTGTGATTGTCCCGTGTTATGAATATACAAACTAGAATCCAGAAAGACTAGGACACTTGCTCTAAAACTCAGCTAGTGAGTTGTACAGCCCCACCCAGTCCCTCCAAAACCAAAATTCATGTTCTTTTTTACTGTTATTTCCACTTGCCAAGCCATGTTGGCTGGAGGACAACAGGCTACAAAGATAACAATGTAGTCTGGAAAGCAAAGGCTGAGAGTGAATGTGGCTCAAGCGGCAAGTTTGCAAAAAGTTGCCTTGTCACTGGTACACGGCACGCTCAGGGGCTGCACCTGGCCCATAAATGTGGCTCTGCAGAAATCTGTTCAGCTCCGATCTGCTTGGTGCACAACCCTCCCCGATGGCCTCTTCCATGTCACGGCTACCACCACCCCTTTCTTGTTGATAGCTCCCCAATGTGCACCTTTGGCCAGACTTTTTCCCTGAACTTAAAATTTTCATAGGCAACCATCTAAGCAGCCCCCACCACCCCCTGCAGTCTGCCTCACCCCCACGTCATGCTCAGGATACCTGAGGGCAGTAAGATTGCTTTCCCTGCCCTGGGTTGTGCAAGTCACAGGCTTGAGTGGTGTCTTGAACTCAGCCGTCTCCTTTGTGCTCCACACTGAATTACCCACCAAGGCTGGGATAATTCTGTTTTCCAAACTTCTCTTGAAACCACACCTTTCCTTCCAGTCCTGATGCCAACCTTAGGTCAGTGCCTGATCCTCTCTCACCTGTGCAGTTGCAGTAGATTTATAGGCAGTCTTGTGATACCTGTGATACCTACTCTTTCTCATCTCCAATCAACATTCCGCCATAATGCTGGAATGATCTTTCTATGAGGAGTGAATGTCTGAGTGTGCCACGTGCCTGCTTGTGGCTCCCCTTTGACTTCATGTTAACGTTCGAGTTACACAGCTTGTGATTGAAGGATATTTGTTCTCTGATTTCCTTCCCTGCCTAATCTCCTACATTTGCCATCTGCACACTTGAAGCCCCAGAAAGTCTGAACTTCCTGCAGCACCCAGGACATTCCAGCCTCTCTCACAGCCTTATGCGTGCACCTGCTGCTGCCTCTGCCCATAGCACCCATCTATTTCTGGTCCTTCAGGTAATCCCTATTTATCCTTGAAGGCTCATCTCAAGTCCTAAGTCCTCTGTGAAATGTTTCCTGACTCGTTCAGGAAAACGTAACTGCTATTTCCCTTCCGCCTCTATTTGCCCTGCATCTTGTCACACACCTGTATCCCAGCAATTGTCATACTATAGAGAAGCATCTTGTGGGAATGTCTGTCTTCCCCCGTAGACTGGGAGCTCTTCAGGGCAAAGAACAAATATCTATTTATGTTGGTGTCCCCATAAGGGCCAAGAAAAAATAAACATATCTTGAATTGATTTAAGTAATTACCCAATCTGTAAATCTCTCCCTGACCCCAGCATACTATGATACAACACACCTAGGGCATAATATGTCTTCATTAAGTGATTAATAAATTGTTTTTCCATTCGAGCGGAGGCAACAAGGCTTTGTTTATGATTTTCCTCTAAATTTTTGCCAAATGAAATTTTACTTATCCTTTCTTTTCTCTGTTCTTAAAATTGCCCCCCCCAGTAAATAAATTCTGCACAAAGAGATATTTCATATTAAAACTGAATTGATACTATACACACCTATTGGAATGACATGAAAAACAATAATATCAAGTGGTGGCAAGGATAGGAAGCTACTGAAATTTCTATGCGTTGCTTGCAGATTGCAAAATATTAACAACACAGCCATTTTGGAACACCGTGTGGCAATTTCTTATAAAGGTAAACACACACTTATCCTATGACCCAGCAATCCTACTCCTATTTACCCAAGAAAAATAAAGACTCAGGTTCACACAAAAACTATACACAAATATTTATGACAGTGATACATCCAAACAAAATAATAATACTCAGCAACAAAAAGGAATGAACCACCTAACCTGTTGGGTACACATGAAGTTCAGTATAGACTATACATGTGGACACACTTTGGGAGCTTTGAAGCACGTGAAGATGCTGTTATTATCATTGTCAGTCGGATGAATAGTCTTCTAGACAAAGAAATAAAACAGACTTATTTTTCTCCAGTTGCTGCCTAGAGTTGAATTCTTCCATCTTACCTCTTGGTAGCATCCAGGGAAGATTCCATAACTCTCCTATCACACCAGGAATAAAAAGTCCAGTCTGGTTAGTCCAATTGAAGATGTCAATATCCTACTAAATGGCATCCTCACTTCCTCCCTGTCCCACAGCTCCAGGCTGATGTCGGCTTCAGGGCCTTGGTGTACGGAGGTGGGAGGGTTTGCACTGCTATTGCTCTTCTATTCCCTCTTCAGGGTCCCCTCTTCTTCTAGAAAAGGGATGGGGGAGGGGAAAACACCTGTTGTGGACCAAATGTTTGTGTGCTCCTTGAAGCCCTGTCCCCCAAGGTGATAGTTTTTGCAGGTGGGGCCTCAGGAAGACAATGGGGTTAGTGTCCTTCTAAAACAAGGAAGAGAAACCAGAGTGCTCTCGTGCTCACTCTCTCTCTCTCTCTCTCTCTCTTTCTCTCTTTGCATGCATACACACTGAGAAAAAGCCATATGGGGACACTGCAAAAAGACAGCCATCTGCAAGCCAGGAAAAGAGCCCTCACCAGGAGCTGAACACTGCTGAACCTTGATCTTGGACTTCCAGCCTCCAGAACTGTGAGAAAATAAATGCCTGTTTTTTAAGCCACCCATCTATGGTATTTTGATATGGCAGCTGAGCCGACTAAGACAGCTTCTAACTGGCTTGGCTTTCACTGGCCTCTAGTGGAGCTTCTGTCTGTCCAGCACTGCTGTCTCTCCCACAGGGCTGCTGCGGATGGGCATTCCTGGGAGGAGGGCCTTGGGGCTGCACTGTACCATGGTCCAGGAGAGCACCCCGGCCTAGCCTCTTCTGGTGCCTCTCCACTCCCACTCCTGCAGGTCAACTCTCAGCCTGGTGCAGCCAGTAGAACTCTGCTCAGTGACCAACCCTCTTGGTTGGGGCACTGACATAGCCTCACAGGCTCAGCTGCATCCTGTAGTGTTCACATAGTCCAGGAGAAATGTATACATCTTAGCCACACCCAGCAGTGTGGCATAGTCCTCATGTCACACATACGTGCCCTCCTGTTCCCTGTAGATCCCATGATTGGATCATGCCCCTCCCTAACAGGATTAGACCTACTCACCTGCAGATCTGTGACTTGTGCCCTCCATGGGGACAGAGATGACTTCCCCACCCCATGGTTAGGCTGGGTCATATGACTTTCTTGAGCTATCAAATGTGACACCAAGTGAGAGTGTGCTTCTTCCAGAAAGGAGCCATCAGAGATGTGTTTCCAACAACTCTTGCTGCTTTCCTCTGCTATGGAGAATGGACAGAGAGTGGAAAGACTTGGGAGCCTCATCTTCAAGCTTCTGTGAGGAAGAGCCATGTGAGGTAGAATCACAGTTGATCCACATTAGATCAAAGCCATGGCCAATGAGCAGCCAATTGTAATGTTAGCTAGAAATTAAATGCTGCTGTTGTAGGCTGCTGAGATGTTGGGCTCATTCACTACCTCACAAACTAATACGCCTACTATTTCTTTCCAATTCCTCCTCAATCTCCTGCTTGCCCAAAAAAATCAGCAGATCACTGTAAAAGCTGATATCCATCCTCAGAATGAGATGCTAGTCCCCCTCTGGTAGTCATCCAGAACCTCTATGACAAGGTCTCATGGGGTTCCTTTCTCTTGGCTTTGGGGTTCAGAGACCCATCTCTTGCCACATTGACTGAATTCCAACTATGCTTCCCTGGGACAATTATTCTACTTCTGTGGGCTGGAGAAGGGATGGGATGATGGTGGGTGTAGCAGAGTCAGCTCAGCTGTGTCTCAATAATTGTGGGCAACACAGTCAAGTAATCTCATCCTAGATGGAGGACTGTTAAGGCAATCCTAGATTTTGAAAATATAACCCATGCACAAGTCATTTTCTCATGTATTCATAACTTTAACAAATACAAATGAAATACCTACTACATCTTATAGGAGTGATGCTTGAGAGACATCTGAGAGCAAGCTCTGTAAGGGCTTTATCCATGCAGGAAATTGGCGTGAACAAAGGCATGGATGGGCATGAAACCATGGGGAATTGCAAGTGCTCAGTAAGATTGAAGTATAAGATGTGAATTAGGACTCACTCTGGTGCAAGTAACAGAAACCCCGCTCCAGGTGCACTGAGCGTAATATTTTGGCCCATGTGACAAAAAGTTTGGGGGTAACTTGAGTCCAGGTCCATGAACAACGCTGCAAGAAGCTGTCCTTCTCAGTCTTGTGGCTCTCCTTTTCTCCTCTCTTCTATGCCAGTCTCACTCCCAAGCCCCTTTTCTCCATGCTGAGGCCTCTAGCTGCACCTATCTGCCATTTTCTCAGTTTCAAAATAAGACTCGATTTCACCCACGGAGGTTCTAGAGTTGGCTCTAATTGGCTTTGGTTTGTGCACTTTGGCATTTCTGAACCAATCACTGTAGCCATGGGGATGCACTATTTTGATTGGCCAGGACTGGGTCATGTGGCTACTCTGAAGCCAAAGTTTGAGTACATTCCACCTAAACCACAGAGACTGAGATTGGGGAAGGATGGTCCTCCAAGGAGAATTTGGGTATCATTTTCAGAAGAAGGCAGAAAGATGACTGGGTGGACAGTCCACAATATCCACTCCAGAGAGCACCTGGGAACTGGGAAAGGACAAGGCTGGAGGGGTGGGCAGGGACAGATCATGACAGAGGCTTAATTCTATCCTGAGGGCAGGCAGGAGCCAGGAATGGCCAATTTATGTTTTTGAAAGATCATTTTGATCTTTCAAAGCAGGAAGAGGATGGACTTCAGTTGGGTGATGGTGGTGAGTGAAGGGGAACTAGAAATCAGAGACTTTTGCGATGGTCCTCTTTACTTGTGAGGAAAGCCTGAACTAAAGCAAAGTCCCAGAGTTGGGAAGAACAGAATGGATTTAAAATACACTTAGGTGTAGAGTATAATGGATGTGGAGATCAGTCAGTTGTGGGTGAGGACATGAGCCCATGACTGTAGGTGCAGAGTCCCTGGGCTCTGCGGGCTGTGGTTTGTCCAGATCCCAGGGAAGCGCAGGGCTTCTCCAGCGCTGGGCCTCCTGAGCTGCTAAAGGGCAGTCCTGGAGTAACACAGTCTACCTGCTCAGGGTCATGGTCATGTTGAAGTCTGGACAGCACATTAAGGGCAAAAGTCCCGGGGAAGCTTGTCAGCTTGTCATTTCAAAGCTCCAGAGAGCTTTGGTTACCCAGCCCCGGGAAAATAAAAGTAACTTTTGGTGTTAGCAAAGATCAGTTAAATGGAGGCCAGTTTCTGTAGCAAGAAAAGGCAAAACAGACCAAAAGCAATTAGTTTCACATAGTGCAAATGTTACCCTGGTCCCAGAATTGCAAATCTCCTTCAAATTCTGTTCAAATTATGAAGTTTGACTTAGAAAATTGGAGGAAACAGCAGATATATAATCCATTTTCACTTTTTATTATTGAACAAAAGAAATGTTGTCAGAATTAATAAACATATACTATAATCACACACTAGCGACACCAAGGTTTAGATTCAGAGAATAATCCAATTTTAAGTGTTTTCAAGTCAACGGACATTTTTTATTTAATACTGTACAGCAGATATAATATAAGGTGCGTATAGAGTTAGAAATAAGGTGTATAAGGAATAACACACCTGTTTCTAACTCTAACAACAATTTTGCAAATGGGTTATAATTCTCAAATTACGATTGAGGAAATGGAAGCCCACAGAAGGCCAGTGATTTATCCCAGATCAGAGAGGAATAAAATGCACATTCACTTTTCCCAGAGGGAACTTATGAAGATCAGGTGTAGGAATGAATGGTAAGAGGTCTTGTGAATTACAAAGGTTTGTATAAATGGAGTTGGCTATTTTTACCACTTTTATGGAAGTACTTGCCAACACAGAGCACTTTAACACAAATATTCCCTGTGCAGGAAAATACAATGAAATGCTGGTTTGTCCATATAGCGCCCCCACTCCAGCCCTAAGCCCACCCCTTCAAGATCTAAATGCAAAGTGGATTAATACATTGGTGGAGAAGCTGATGCATCCTGAGTGGTGCTACTCAGTCAACAACATGGAGAGGAAAGAGGTGATGTTCAGAACCTAGAAGACCCAAGTACATGAAGAAGATGTGAAATCTGAGTCAGCACGCAGCCTGGTCCCCTTACACATTATGCTACACCAAATGCTCCTGCTTACCAAATGAGGCATAAAACCCTCACTTCAGCCAACAAAGTCTTGCATGGTCTGGCTGCCTTCCCCCAGAGCTCGTCTCTTGTTGGTCCAGCAATAGTCACTTGCCCAACTTTTTCTTTCTTTGACACACCACGTTCATTGCCTTTCGGTGGATTTTGCCTGCAATACACTTCCCCTGAACTTTCTTTTTCTTCTCTTTTTTACAGCACTTACCAACTTTGAGTATACCATGCGATTTTCTTGTTTATTTTGTTTATTTTCTATTGTTATCGCTCCCCCTTCCACATAAAGTTCCATGAAGTCAGGATCTCCTTGTCTCTGTTCACTGATTCATCCCAACTGCCTCAAACCAGGTTTGCAGGTGGTAAACTTTCAACAGACATTTGCCAAAGATATAAATGAGTATCAACTTCAGCATAATCTCAATGTCCAAAGCAGAGAACAGCTGCACCTGTCTGGATGAAGGATATGAAAGGGCTGAGACCTCGGTGATGTTCTCTTCAAGACCTCAGGAATATAGTTTAAATCCCACTGCTCCAGGGACTCTGAGAGTCCCAGATGGTTTTTGCATATATAGTTAGTGTGGCTTACAACTTGTTGCCTATTATCTATTACAAAGTTTGTTTCACAAACACTCTCACTGAGTTTTAACAAGTAATGTCCCCCCAAGACCATTCAGTGGGAAAACAAAAATATAGAAACAAACAGATTTCTTTCCTACAGAATTTCTCAGAACCTTTAACATGCCCATGAGTGTTGTGAATTTCCAAGAGGGTCTCAGAATATTTCCCAAATTTATTTGACCACAAAACCCTTTTTCTATGGAAGGTCTGGTGAGACACTCTGGGAATGCCAATCTGCCTACTGGTGTCAGCCGCCAGCTCACTGCTGTAACAATTTTAATCACCATGAATATCAAACTCATAACTCTTATCTCAATCACTAATACATTAGTATCAATTCTTCATTCATATGATCATAATTATTAACTATTCATTTTAAGTGATTAGCTGTAGTTCCCCTTTTAGTGCACATTGATTAAATTGCAGTCCTGAGAAGAGGTGAAGGTGGTGGACAGGTGCAGTGAGCACCCTGGTGGGATTCAGATGACCTGGATCTGGTCCTGGCTTTACCACAGGTGTGTGACTTGGGGTAAGTAACAAACCTCCTGAGCCTCAGTTTCTTTTTGTTAACTGAGCTGTTCTGAGTAAATCTGGGTGTGGAAGCTAGTACAATTCCTCTGGTATGTGGCAATGAGGAAAGGAAGCACATGTTTCCCCATCCCCGTCCATTGTAGCTCTGATGCTTTCACCTACATTATGCCAGCTGATGTGTATTGTTCACCCGCTATGTGCCGGGCACGATCTTTGTAGTCCCTGTCACAATGCCCATGAAAACCAGTGACAAATGCATTTCAAATAAATCTGAATAATGAAAGAGAGACTGACTGGGGGATACTTTATTCCATGAAGTTTCTAGCTTCAATGTTCTATATAGTTCCATCCCCCCAATACACACACACACACACATACACACACACACACACACACACACACACTAATGTGTGTGTTAAAAACGAAAAACACTATGTTGCAAGAGCTTAAATGAGTATAAGAGACCAGGCAAGCTGAAGGAGTTTAGAGAAAGGAGAGATTATCCTTTCCCAAGGAAGGTTGTGAGGTCAGAGCTGGAGGGTGTTCTCTACTCAGCAAGAGCATTTCCATCTGTAATGAGAAGCGGGTCCCCAAAGGCTGAGTATGAGTCAGCAGCCCAGAGGTAGAATGTCAGTTGGATCTGCTTGGTTGTTTAGAGCTCAGACTGGGAAAACAGCATGAACATTTCCTTCTCCAAATGCCATCAGGAGTCCCTGAGAAATCTGATACTAGAAATTAGACAGTCACCTTCTTGATCTTGTCCCTTCATGTGGGACGGTCAATAACTGAGCCCACCTTTCGATGGAGAAGTAACAGAGCAGTTCAACCTGAAATACTTCTGAGTCTTTGAGCCTGTCTGAATTCTACAGGTGACATATCAAATGTATGTGAGAAATGAGTCTGACCATATGTACTTGCACTCATCTGGAAATTGCAAAGAATGTCTCCAAAAAATATTAAATCTAATAGTGTAGATAAAACATCCTCAAATAGAGACTCATCCAGACCTCGTTTTCAAAAACCTGGATGAGATTCTGATCAAGAAAGATGTTACCCAAGAATGGAGATGGGGTGGTAAGCTGTCTTCCTGAGTTCCAGGACTTGAGGAGCAATTCTGAGCCCAAATCCTTAAAACATGCCATAAATCAAGGCCAAGGAAATCAATCTCAGTGTAATAGGCAAGTGCAAGGTCACAAATCTGAGCCCCGTGCCAAACATGAATGGGAAAAATAGTACAAACAAATCAAGGAGGGTCCTTTAGTCACGACCTGGCCCTCCCAATAATTCTCCAGGGGATATTTGGCACATCCTTTCTACATACTGGGCTTCAGTTTTTCCATCTGCAAGATTAAAGAGTTGGTACAAGATAGAATATGGTAGATGCATAGCACGGATTCCTGCACTCGTGCCTAAAGACAGGCATCATCATTCGATCAAAGCACGCTCACCCATGAAGCCCAGATGGTGCCTCAGAAACTTTTCAATGCTGTGCTCCAAAAACTACACCAGAGACGGCCTGGGCATCCCTGCATCACTCTAATGTCAAGAATTCCTTCCAGTGAAAACATGCTTTTTAATTCTATGAAAAGTATGCTTCTTTACGTGGAAGAATTTTGGTCATGCCATTTTCCTCTCACCATAGTAGTACCATCTGCACAGGTTTCCTTCGAGACATGTAAATGACAGTTTAAAATTGCTGCCCAGAGTGTCCTCACCATGAGTCATGCATGCCAAGGTATTGAACCTAAAGGCCACCCATAACCTGAAGTTCTTGATGCTGTGGTCAGTGTTTCCAGTGAAAAATCCATCGTGAAGTCAAAGTCATAGGTGCTGACGGGCATCTTAATGACTGAATCCTGACTGCTTTTATAACAAAACACGTTCTTAATTGGACTTCCTTGGAGACCACCTCCTCTGTGGTGTTTCCAGGAACATTCTTGCCTGGCATCCTTGTGCAAAGGACATGTCACGACTTTTAGTGCTAATTATCCTCTGGAGGGGAGAGGAGAGAGACCCTAACCAGCAGCTGGCGCCACAATCTAGGTCAACAATCTGGAGTTGGTCTTTTGTTATTTCAATTTCCTTAAGCTCATTATTAGGAGAAACCTACCTACAATCCCTTGACGAACTGGGCCTCAGCTGAATGGAATATTTGATTTTCAGTAAACTTTTTAGAGCCCTCCTCTCAAACAGCAAGAGGAAAATGATTGCAAAACAAGTTGATGTGAAGAAACTCAGAACAACAGAAGATGCTTATGAAAAAAAAAAAACATGTATGGCCTTACGACATTTGTTGTATTATTGTGTAATTTTTTTGTTTGTTTTAGTTGCTTAAAACAGCAGCCATGTGTTTGCCATGTTTCTTCTGTGGGTCAGGAGTGCAGATAGGGCTCAACAGAGATGGTTCACATCTGTTTTATATGGTATGAGCTCAGGCTGCTTGACTAGGGTTAGAGGATCCAAGGTGGCCTCACTCACCTGCCTGGGGCCTTAGTGCCACCTGTCAGTTGAAAGCCTTGCTGCGTCTCTACCAGGCGTCTTTCTCTCCAGGTGGTCTCTCCTCAACCAGGAATCTAGAAGCCTTTTTTCATGGCAACTGACTTCTAAGAATACACGTTATTTTCAAAGCTTGCATTTGTACTCTTCCTGAAACAGTAGTCTGAGGAGGAACATCAAGACATTGTGGGCACCAATAACAGGGGTTAGGAAGAGGAATCTTTGATTTGTGCTCCTACCATCAGGATATAGTGACTGTCACCCTCCGGGCTTCTTCTGGTTTTGAGATGCAAAGCAAGTAGGACGGGAAAGCAATGGGTAGCCTTCATTAATTGCCTTTCTTTGGTATGAGGTAGAGCAGAAGTCTCCATATGTCTCAGTGTGAGATTTCTCCAGACTTCTCCCCAGTACACAGCATGATGGAGTGTAACCATTTGTCAATTATCAGCCCATCCTTCAAATCCACTGCTCACATGTACTCTCTCTGAGTTTATCTCATTACCCACCTGGCTGCAGACTTCAACAGCTGTTCCACTGCCCCTAAAGAATCCACTCGTACCAAAGCATTAGTGAGCAATGTGGATTAATTGACAATTATGGAATGAAAAAAATTTGCATAGCACAACCCTCAGCAAAATTAAAAAGAAATATGTCTCCCCTGTTAGACGTTTCTCTTTTCTAAGTCCCTTCTCCTTCACAGGATCTCTGGGAGTTTTTTCCCTTTTTCATTTCCTCCAACTACACCCAGCCTCCCTGGATCCATTCTCACCTCTGCCAGATGTTTCCAGGTCCTCCAAATTCATCTTGCCTCTATAATCCAGAGCGATTCGGCTCCTTCCTCCTAAATGCTTGACCTTTCTCAGTAAAACATTTTTTTTTCTGTTTTAAGAGCTCAGTCCATGAAAACTGTAAGGTAGAAAGTAGAAGAACATTCTGACTTAGTTCCACCCACCTGTTCCACCATCAGTATGACCACTATCATCATGACCAAGACAACAACATGACATGACACTGGAAGCCAGTTCAGTGGCCCAGGTCTGCTAATGTGTTACTTTACCCACTACATACACTGAGAGCCCTAATCTATGTCAGACACCATGCTAGTCACTGTACAAGTGTGAACTGCACATGTCTTCATGGATCTCACAGTCTGGTGCATGGAAACTGACACATATAAATGGAATAATGCACAAATAGACTTCAGTGATAGGAAAGAAATTGTGTTGTGATAGGAAGTAGGAGAAACACCCCTAGAGAGGGTGGTGAAGAAGGGCCTCCATGAGGATGAGGCATGTAGGCTCAGATCTGAAGGATGAAAGGAAGTATTCCTTCTCTTGCCAAATTCTTTCCTTCACCTGCCATCTTCTTGCTCTCAGTGGAACGATCCCAGGGAATATTCAAAAAAAAGAGAACGTAAACACGAATGACTTTAAGTTGACAAAGAACTTGGCATGTTCCAGGGAGAGTGGAACAGAGTGTGCCTGGGGAAAATGGCTCAGAGGGAGGCTGGAGAGGCAGATCAAGTCCGAGTTGTGCAGGGTTCAGTGTGCCAGGCATTCCCCCCAGGGTTTGGTCAGGGAAGTAGAGTCACTGCAAGTACTGTAGAAATGAGGAATTTGTTATTATAGGAGTTATACCTTACTCACATTTGGGGGGCACTGGGAAGTGGACATCTGAAAGCCAGGAGCTGAAGAATCAGAAAAAGTCCCTGAAGCACCAGCCAGGTGGACAAGTGAGAGCTTGCAGGAAAATCCAAATTTGCAAGCATCTCAAACCCCTAAAGGGGAACTGAGAAGAGGGAGCTCAGGGCAGATCTCTTGGAGCTGCTGTCTCCGGAAAGCAGTAGCGTTTGTATCACTGCTGCCCATGGAGTAGCCAAGGGCCTGGGTCATGGTCAGCAGCTGAGAAGCTGAGCTGGAGGCAGAGGCTCATGGACGAGTGGGGCCTTGGGCCTTTTCTGTG
The DNA here is from genome assembly GCF_000956105.1 of Propithecus coquereli. Taxonomy (NCBI): domain Eukaryota; kingdom Metazoa; phylum Chordata; class Mammalia; order Primates; family Indriidae; genus Propithecus; species Propithecus coquereli. The sequence continues at coordinate 4,530,491 of NW_012148396.1, forward strand.
CCTGTCCACTGCCACATATGACCACAGCAACCTTCTGAGAGAAATCACAGTGCTTTCCTTCCACTGCAAGTCCCTTTCTCAGCCAACTCTAAACCAGAACCATATGGGGAAGGGATTCTGGGAAACAGAGCCACCAACACCCCTAGGTGAGGGTTTAGATTTTATGCTCATAGAAAGAAAAGCCCACTCGCCTTTACCGCTCTCCAGCCTGCAATAGAAAATATCAGTTCTTCTCTGTCATGGACCCTGCCTCCCTTTTATGCTTCCAGACTCCATATTCCTTCATATTTGATCATTGCTAAGGATGTTTCTAGGCCCTAAATCATTCAAGTATTCCTTTTTCTGGTAGACAACTGGGAGTATCACGTATTCTCCTCATGAGCATTTAAGTTCCTCTCTGTAGGTACAGACACCATACACCTTCAGAGTGTGGTCTGGGGGTTGGAGAGAGGACAGGACATTATGTACTACCCACTAGATGGTAGTTAGGGGACAGTCTACCTACATAAGCTTGTAACTGGTCCACCTGTAAAAGGATGTGGCAATCCCTACCTCATAGAGTTGTTAAGGGGATTAAATTAAATAATGCGTTATAAGCAGACAGCTTATATGCAGAATGTTTTGTTCATAAAAAGTGCTCAGTTAAGGTTAATTCACCTTTTCTATTCCTCTGCTGTGTTGCCTGGGCTAACACTAACACAACTTTGGGGTTAGTCATTGCCCTGTTGACTTCCTATTTCTCTTTATTGCATGCCACCAATATCCCAACCATTATTAAGCTTCTAAGCAGGATAAACCAACTCTTTCATTTGTCACCCTTTCTAGTACTTCAACACTATAATTAGCTTCCTCAACTGTAAACAGGCATGGTGATAATGGTACCTAACTCAGATTCCTTATTAGGAGTGAATGAGATAATATGTGAAAAGGGGTTAGAACACAGCTTGGCACATGGGAAAGACTCAATGAATGTTAGCTGTTCTCATTACTGCAGCCGCATTACCATATGCATTCCCCTACCGCAGAAATTGTCCAAGTCCCCTGTGGTGCGGTTGGGAGGACCCATCAGAGTACTGGACTTTAAGTTTTTTCATATCCTCATGCAATGAGTGAGATCGTGGTAAATGTCAGGCGAAGGCCTCCGTTGTTGTCTTTGGGAGAGCTCTGAGCCTGCGAGGGCATCCCTGCGAGGTCACAGAGGGACTGTGCTCTGTTTCCCTCTGATCTGAAACTCCAGAGCCTATCCAGGGCAGATGGGCAATTTCAAGCTCTATTAATGACTTTCCCCAGGAGCCCACTATGTCCTTGTGTAAAAAGCCCGGAAATGTTAGTTGAAGGGACAGACACATCGTTGACCCTTTCTAAGATCCTCTAACATAACGTATAATTATCTTCCTAAATGTCTATATATTGTTTCAATAATAAAAAATAATAATGTCCAGTATTTACTGAGCATTAATATATGCCTGACACTATGTTGAATGTATAAGATCCATTATCTATTTTATCTTCACATTGACAGATGAAGTAGAAGTTGTTATATCACTTTTATAGAGGATGAGACTATTTTATATACATATATGTAAACATTTTGTATAAATATATATATAAATGTTGTTCTAGTGCTGGCTACTTGGCAGTCTTAAATAATCCAGAACCCTTCTTGCTATGTACACACTTCATACAAATAGAAATGATTGATAAAGTATTATAATTTAAAGCAAAACTACATGCCCATAGCTTAGTTTTCAAGTAAAGAAAATGACCAAGTACCAGAAATAAAGAGAGAATTGAAAGCTAGAGTGATAAATATAAAATCTTATGCTGTGGCCACCCTGGTGAGTAGGGGATAGTATTGGAGCTAGAAAAATGCCTATATGCTTATGGGCTTAGATTGCAATCTCATGTAGACATAGAAGATATGGTCTGAAATCTGTGATAGGTGGAAAGTTGGAACTGAGGCCTGAATTCTTAGTGAAAACAGAATTAGAAAAACTCCAACCACCAATACTGGGAATTTGCAAAGAAGTCTCTCTCCCCTCAGGGATCTATGGAAAATAAAAACCTTAAACCTTCATCGCAGTTGTGTTTGGAAGCCGAACTACGCAATATTAATCATTCTGAAATCTCAATCTAACAGATTAATATCAAAAGCAATTCCTGGTTTATGGTACCTCTGAATCCCTTGACAGGAGCCAAAACAAAGTGCTCAGAAGCATGATTTACTCCCCAAAATGCATGAACTTTCCATAAGAAAAATTAATCCTCACTGAAGATGTATTAACAATAAAAATGTACAAAATATACAAGGAAGTGACTCGCCACAAGGGAGTTGTAATGATCATAATCGTCAGGGAACCGACACTCCCAAGAACCTGAGTCATGCCACAGTCCAAAGGGGACTACAGAGTAATGATTTTCTAAATTATTAAACAAATAAACAGAAGCATAGTAACCATAAGGGGACAATAAGATATTATAACAAAAGGCCAGATTACTTTGAAAGGTAAGGAAATTGAATGACTAGACATTAAAAATTGAGTTCCTAAAATTCAATATCCAATGGGTCAATTGAATGTCAGATGGGACACAGCTGAGGAGATGACCAGTGAGCTGGGATATCAATCTGAAGAAAGCAGCACAGGGACTCAGGACACAAAACACAGAAAGAAGCAGAAGGAGGTCTGATGTGTAGAACAAGAAGATCCATCATTTCACTAGTAGGATTTGTACAAGCAGAAAATAAAGAGAGTAGAGGAAGTCAATGTTTAAAGATACAATTATGAACTTTCCAGAGCAGAAAAGACATAAATTTTTAGAACTTATGTCCTGAGTAAGAAGGGTTAGATGACCTTCTCAAGGCAGAATAACCAACAAACAGCAGAATCAGGTTCAGATAGACTCAATAGAATGCAAAGCTCCCCATTTTCACCAGCACCCCATACTGCAGGCAAATCTTTGACATTAATCTTGACGGCTCAAATCAGGAGTAATTCATGGAACCCTTAAAGTTGAATTCTATGTGGTTCAAACCCAATTACAATCATGAAGCTGTCAAGCCAGCATTTTCTAAAATGTGTTTTAAAAAACATCTGTCCTATGAGATGTTTTTTTTTGGGGGGGGTAGTGTAGAGTAAGAGTGAGGAGGCTTCTCTGATCAAATAGGTTTGGAAAACAATATATAGTGTACATCTTTATGTAGGAAATATCAGTATATTAAACTTTCTGATTTGTCTGGAATAAAGACATCTGTTTGACTCCAGAACACATTTCTCTCCAAATACCAGGAACTATTAACCTTCAGAAGACTCTCTGTGTGTCACCTCTCTGTACAATATTGGAGACACATAGTTATTCAGCTTTGTTCGAATGCTACCACTGTTATTCAATGCTAGAGGGAAGTAAGTTAGGGAATTCACTAAGACCAAAGCAGCCTTCTCTATTTTTAGACATCTTTTATTGACTGAAAGTTCTTTCTTATATTGAAAGAAAGTGCTTTACCTTCTACCCATTGGTACTAATTACACCCTGTAAGGTTACAGAGAAAACGTCGTAATGGTTAAATGAAATGATTAATTTATCCTGCAGCAACAAATGACTGCTAGATTTCAGTGGTTCACAACAAACTTTTTTTTTTCTTGCTAATGTGCAGATTAGCTCCAGGTGAGCAGAAGCCATGCTCTTTGATCTTCATTTCAGGGCACACACTGAAGACTCATCTTGGTCTTGTAGACCAGGAGACAGTGAATGGAGGAACCACACCTCATTATTAAAGCTCAGCTGTGGCAATCACTTCTTCTTCTCCTATTTCATTGGTCAAAGCAAGTTACATGGCCCAGCCAATTATCAGAGGGGATAAGGCATGGTCCTTCCAAGGATGGGGCAGCCAATGTCCGGGAATTACAATACAGTCAACCACATGGTCAAATCCCTCTGTCAGAAATATTTGAAAATAGCTATCATGTGCCCCACACCCCTGTCTTCCCAGCTTCTTCAGGTTTCAATTTCTTTTTTATTCTTCTTTGACATAATTTTAAGCCTCTTGGGATCTCCCTTCCTTGGATATGTTCCAGTTAATATGAATATTAACAGTAATAATAATGACTGGTAGATATAAGCCCGCAACCGTGCTCAGTCCTTTATTGGCATCCTTACAACAGCCCTGGGGATAGATATTCTTATACTTATTGTACAAATGTACAGATGGGTAAACTGAGGCTCAGAAGGCTTAATTAATTTAACCAAATCAACCTGGTTGGTGCACGGCAGACTCTGACTATAAAGCTCAGCTCTTAACCTCTGATGCATGCACTACCTCCCTGTGTAGCTCTGATCCCTGGATACATATGAGAAGCTGAAGATGAGACCTTTCCCCTTTTAAGCAAATATGCTGTGGGACATAAATGTCCAAAAGTGAGATAGAACCTCTGTGATACAACATTTGAATCAAAAATAAGGATATGTTGGCAAATCTTTCAAAAGTGCAGGTCCTCCAAGCACCTGGAGGCCCATTTATGCATTTAATGTGCATTAAAACCATCTGTACTTTCTAGGTGCAATAATCAACAGAGTAGTTTATGGACATGATCTGGATCACAGATGGCAAAAAATCATTTTACTTTATATATCAACTCTGATTTTTTTTAAGTGACCACTTTGAGCACAATGTTGAGAAGGATCTTGAGGGACCCTTAAGAAAGAGTGGCATCATCAATAAGCAATATCTGATAAAAGAAAGAAAGAAGGAAACTATGCTGTGTACACCAAGCATTTGTCATCCTAGGGAAAACCACCCATATGGTCCAGAAAATGGATCTTCTTGGAGAACTATTGTACTAATATTTAATTTTATTTTTAAAAAGGAGAAAATTGATATTATTTTAGCACCTACCATTGAGTACATGCTTTATTTCACTTGCTTCTCCCAACACAGGGCAAATGGGTATAGTGTTCCCATTTCACGGTCAAGAAGATGAAGGCTCAGAGCTGCCAACTAACTCTTTCTGAGACCCATAGCTAGTCAATGGTGAAAACAGGTCTCAGTCCTAGGTCGCATGGACTCTTGATGCTACAGTATATCACCTTTTAAAATCTTCAGAGCTCAGTAAAACGTGCCACTGTTCAACTAGTTGTTTTGCCATGATATGGCCCAATTCCAGGACATCCAGCACCTTTCTGTTCTGTTCTGTTCTTGTTTTTCCTCCTTCTCACTGGCTGAGGACTCACTCCTCTCAGAACGCAAATGGCTATGAGGAAAGACACTTTGTGTTGGACCAGATCGTGTCTCCTAAAGGTAGCAGGTTTGCATCACGACTTTACATAAACGCTCTTGGCACTGACGGTGGGAAGCAGGCAGCAGAGTGACTCTGCCATGTGACAAATATAGAGCTGCTGTCCTTAAAGCTCTAACAAGAGACTAACCCTCAAGGGAGATGCCATGCAATAAATAATTTTTGCCATAACACATTTATTCCCTTTGCATAAATTTAACACCCCGCTCTCTGTACAATATGTGATCTTCCTGCTAACTCCCTATAGACAGAAATAGCTCTGGTAAGATGTGATAAAAGACAAGTGGCAGAAAGGAAAGGAGACACGACACATGGAAGAACTTGACTTCAGTGCTGGCTTTTTCACAATGAATATTATTTTTTTGCATTCTTCCCAATTAACAATATTCAAAGGATGACCACCGTGGAAAGATCACCAGCCTGATGGGCTTTCCAAAGCATTAAATGAACTGTATTTTTGGATTCTAAGATGCTGGTTTCCTGTTTTCTCTTTCAGGTATTACCTGCATGTCAGCCTCTGCCTTCCTTCTCTTCCCCACAGCAATGGCCACGGGACCACCTTCCTCACCCTAAACATGGAGGGAAGCCTGACACTAGCCTCAAGAGCCAGTCCTGCCTCCAGTGGAAGGGTTCTGAAGAAGTCCAGCAAAACTCAGATATTCAGCTAGCATCTGTCTGGTTTTGTGGCTCAGTTCAGGTTGTTGTAGGACTTTGAATGGGGATGCACAAATACACATGGGGTCTTTCTTCTGTAGATCAGATCTAACACACTAACACAACAGTCTGCCTTAGATGTTTTAAATCTATCTAAATAATTTCTCCCGTATTTTATATCCCCCAAACAGAGTCTTTTGGCACCTGGAAAATCTTTAATTTGGGAGCAATACCCTGTGTTCTCTTTGATCTAGATAACTTGCACAACCTGTTCCCATCTCTAGGGAGGAAGCACACTGTTTGAAAAGAATCTCTCATCCCTGCAGATAGAGGCCATCCTGATTAGGTAAGGACATGTGCTCATTTCTTTATTGCCAGAATTCTGATACCAGCACCTTTTCTCTTGCATTGTCTTTTTCCCATCTCATGTCATCTACTCGGAATGCCAATCACCCATCCTCTGATCCTCCAGGCTTCTACGTGACCACCTGACCTGCAACCAACCCCGCCTCTGGAAGTCGGACAACAAGAAGAGTTCCAAGGAATAAGCACTTGACTACAGTGAGAGTATTCAAGTCACATGTATGGAATTGGCCAGTTTTTCAGTTTCAAGTGACAAAATCTCCCCCCAAATCTGTTTAGACAAAAATAAACAAATAAATAAAACATATGAGGCTATGTAAACTGAAAAGCAAGAGTAGATTTACTTCAGAAAGAGTCAGATCGAAGACTCAACTGATGTCATCTGATAACAGATCTATCTCAATGCGCTCTTTGCTTTCCTTCACCCCCACATTCAGGTCTCTCTGCATTTCTCTGCATTGGCTTCACTGTCAGGCAACTTCTCCCAACGTGATAACAAAGGTGCCCACGTACAGCTCCAAGCTGAGGCTCCATCAGGCTAGCAGTCTGGAGGAAGCAAGACACCTCTTTCCCAATTGATTCAGTCCCAGGACTGACTCTCATTTGCCCAGCTTGTGCCCAGGGACCCATGACTAAACAGCTTAAGCCACTTTTAGGTGAAGTTCTGTCATACGCAACTGGAAGAGATGGCTCCTTTCTGATGGGATGTTGACTTAGACCTTGGCTTATTAAGAACCCATAGGAAGGATATTAAGACCAGCAGAAGACACACAAGGACATAAACATAAATGAATTTGGAGGGATGATAAACAAGACAGAACTAACCCTAGCTCTTTTCTCTCATCTCTCCAGACAAAGTCACTAATTGCCTAATATAGCTTAAGTGGGAAGTTCTTTCAACTGTTGCACCTGTCTGGTATGGTGTATGTCTCCCTATGTTGGTCAAATGGACTCGGGGTTTAAACATTTTTGTGGAAGTTTACTCCTGAGCACTGAGATTGATACCACTTTGCCTCCTACCACAATGCTAGTTGGCATCAAAGGTCAAAAGAGTCTCTTAGCTACTGCTTTCATTATCTCAATGAACCAAAAAAGTCAAAGATATGGAGTGAGAACACTAATAATTAAGCTACTGATGCCATCCTATGACCCAGGCCCCCATTCTTATCACTCAATCCATGCCTAGGTCATATGTTCCAGTTATAGTGTTGGTGGCTGGTCTGATATATAAGTCCCCCTAGGACTTTGTTCCCCTAGAAACTGAAACTGTGTCCTTGAACCCCCCAGGCAGTGCTGGAGAGCTGTTCTGTGCTGGCATTCCTGCAGGATAACCATAGTCGGCCAGATTGGTGAAGGTCATTGTCCCAAACTCAGTTATTGAAAATCTCCACTGAAGCCACCTCTAGCTCAACATGTCCAGAATTAACTGCATGCTCCAAATCTCTTCTCCCCAATCTGCTCGTTTTCTGATACTCTCAGCTTCATCAGACAGCATCACTATTTCATCCTTCTCCCAGTCCAGAAATGCAGACGCCATCTTTGACTCTTTGCTTTTCTCTATCCCCACCCCACACCCAATCATTCAGTCCTATTAATTCTACTTCCAATAGTTTCTTGGGATTATTTAATTTTTTTCATCTCCATTGGTAGCACGTTGGCCCAAGCCATCAGCATCCTTCACTCTAACAACAAAGCTATCTGTTCCCATTCTCACTCCGCTCCAGTCAATTTTTCACACAACAGCCAGAGTGATTTTTTCAAAACGGAAGTTGAATTGTGTCAATCCCACACCTAGTGTCCTCCAATGGCTTCCCATTGTCTTAGTCCCTATCCATCCTCTATGTCTTGGATTAAATGCAACTTCTGCAGGTCAGTTTCCCATGACAACTTTCACAGCATCCTACATTCAATCTTCATAATGTTTATCACAACTGGAATGTACCAATTATTTGTGTCACTATTTAGCTAATATCTGCCCTCCTGGCAAATTAAATTCTGTCAAGGTAAACACTTTTACAGTGTTTTTATAGTGTGTCTAGTTCTCTTCCCATTTCCCCAGAACCTAGTTCCCCACATGGTTAAACTCAATAAATATTTAATGAATAAATTTATAAATGGATATCATAGCACATCTAAGCAGTGTTTAAGCAGACCTTATATAAATCATATTCTGGAATACAGCAGAGAGAAAGCTCTGCTGTGAAGGTTGGACTAGATGCTTCTCAGAGCTCCTTCCACACAACTCTTTGATTCTCTCTTAGAGTCTCATTGTCCTAATGCTAAAACTGGTCACCATTGCTCAATGTTACAGCTTCAGACATAGATGGTACAAGAGGTGAATGCTGAAATTTCAGCAATTATCATCCTATCACAGGAGGTTCTGTTGGTTATTATTAATACATTGAATCCATTGTCTCATCTCATTCATATTTCATTTTCAAGCCTTTCTCCTAAAAATGGGAGAGAGGGACAAAGTTCTATTGATCCAATTTATTATCATAAAAATTTAAGCCTACCAATCTGATAAATTAAGGGATGGTTTTAGGCCTTACGAAAAGATTCACCAAAGGGATTCCTTGAAACAGTAAGCTCTCTGAGGGCATTTAAAATTGAATTTGATTTACAAAAATTTGATTTGCACATAACTATTCAGGAACATATTGATTGTTTTAAGTGAGGTATACCAGGACATAACTACCTTTAATCTTTTATAACAAAGGCAGCAAATGAAATTGCTTTTGCCAAGCAATTTCTGAAATTGAGGGTTCGATTTCTGCTGGCTTTCCCTCACCCAGAAGACTCCCTCTCTCCCCACATACTTTCTTTCACCTAATTAAATGAGGTAACCATTTCGGATTATTTGTAGAATGCAGTTTCTGACAGAATCACACTCTCATCTTAGGGGTAGTGAAAAAACCCGAGCTAGAGACTTAATTTCACTTGCCTCCCTCTCTGTTAATACAGACCCTTCTTGTTCTCGCTTCTTGGAAGCATCGTTAGAGAGAGATTGATTTGTCAGTTATTAAAACATGGTCAATTACCATGGTATTAGCTGGACCCATATTCTCCGACCACAACGTCATTTTCATCCCATGAAAAAGTTTGCCCTTTGTGTGTGTGTCTGTTTGTTTGCTTTATTTAGTTTGTGGCGCAGAGTGCCTAATAAGGAATCCTGGCACTAGTTTGCTCCATCTCTAGATTGAATTTCTTTATAGATCAGCCTCACAATTCATTTCCCAACTGGCTTTGATCAATAGAGCTTGACTCGGCTTAAGGTTGGAGAAACTAGCAAAACTGTGGTACTGATTGGGTGTCTCCTTTGTAAAGGCTCTCTTTGATGATGACCTGTCAAACTGACCCTCGGCCTCTTAGTGGAGTCAGGGCTTGAGCGCTACCCAAGCTGCAAAGCTGTCATTGTCCGTTCTCTTTGATTCCATGAATCCAGAGGCCAGAGAGGCATCTACAGAAGCAGCATGGAGTGAGGGAAAAATGAGTAATGGCACATCAGGGTACGGAAGCCCCTGGCCCAGTTGTACTAAGGACTTGCTGTTGAGCTTCAGTGAGTGGCTCAACTATGCTGAGAATCTGTTTCAGCATCTATAGACTAGGGCAGCTGGACCTGTTGCTATCTAAGGCTCCACGGAGCTCTGAAGTACTAAGATTCTATGTAAAGGCAGAGAGCCTGCTATATCCTCAAGCGTTAGCCTCACTTTTCAACAGTGCTCCCTGAAATGAGCACCATTTGGGTAAAGGAATGGAAAACATTGTTCCTGGATCACAGAAAAAAATACTTGCCCTCTCCCACAAGGATTCCAGACCAGGCTTTCATCCTTTCTAGCTGCATGGCTTTGGCCAAGTCACATTATCTCTGTTTCTTATCTGTAAAATTGTGACACACAATTCTTCCCTTCATCCATTAAGGGGTGAGGATCAAATTAGGTCACAGATGTGAGAAGCACTTTGGAAAACAAGGCAGAATGCATTAAAGGGTCTGTCAATCGGGTAGCTATTGCAGTGCCAGAGAACTGAGGCATCTTCACCAACCTGGAGATTCATACATCTGGCCTCCTCCTGCTGCCTGCTCTCCCACCCTCCTCACTGCAGCTGTAGTTTGTGCTGGCATAGAAATCATGGCTTGTTTACAAGCTCTTTTGAATACAGAGACTCATTAGTGTAGGCAATGATACCCATCCTCGGGGACTACTGCAGAAATTCAGCCAAATAAGCTCAGCCATGCTGTTCACCCCACCCTAAACCTAACACCCACGGGCCAGTTAATCAGTCAGTGCTCTACCCCACAAACTGGGAGCACAGGGCTCACAAATGCTGCAGAGTAGGATCAATCATGAGAATGAGCTGACTTCATAGCCTTTTGGATCAGTAGTGGCATTCAAAGACTATTCTGTGAAGTTCTAAAAGGAGGCATGTTTGTACATTTTTCTTAAAATAGTACTGATTTTTTTCCTTAAATGGAATATCTGGAGACCCTAGAATCTGGATATATAGTTATATTCAGAGGACATTTCTTTTAAATATCCATAATGTCCTGCATTCTTATTCTGAGCCAGATTTTGTACTGGGCACACATTCCATAAATGATCTCGTTTAATATGTTATTTGCAACATCTCTGTGAAGCAGGTTTTTACTTAGTAACATTTCTTGAATGAATGAACAAAGTAAAAAATGAACACAGTTAAGTAATGAACATTTGTTGAATGTTTTCTACATGCTAGACATGGTGATGCATTAGAGATTCAGAAATGAGCAAAACAGTCAAGCTAGCCATTATCATTGAGCTTGTGGTCTAAGTACTATGATCCCCATTTTTAAATAATAAGATGAGAGCACATAAGATGAATTAACTTGCCCGAGGTCACACAGGTAGACAATATTAGGTCAAGGGATCAAAAGTAAGTCTGGCTCTGATCACAATGGGCTAACTAATACAAACGTATCTCCCTTACCCAAACAATAATAAAACTGCACAAATTGTGTGAAGTAAACTTTTCAGGCATTGGACATCGGCCAGCACAGGACTATAATCCTGAAGAAAAGAGAATCACCCAAGACAAGCCTCACTGTGTCCTGGCTGTCTGCATGGGATCACTTTCTCAACTTCAACACAGGGAGCTGGGGACAGAGTGAAATGGTATTGCTAAGCCCATGTGGCAGAGTTCATATTTGTTCAACAGAGAACCAGAGAGATGGGAGCTGCAAGAAACACAGGGTGAGACACAGGTTTGCGGGTTCCCACTGCATGTGCACAGGGCAAGATCAATACAAAGCCTAACAGAGAGCAGCTGCTGGGAGCTGAAAACTGAAGGGGAATTGCAGAGGTCATGGAATGCTGAGAAAGAGTGGACTTCCAGGCCATGTAGGGTGCAGAGGCTTCATTGAGCACCTCAAGTGTTCAGTTAAGACCTCAAGGAGCAATTCCAGAAAGGCCAAACTTTAGGAGTAAGGACCAAATCCTAGATTCAGGATCAATCCTTAGAATAAGGACAAAATGAAAAGAAATCAGGCTGAACAAAGTAAAAAACCAAGCATGGAAAGTTGAGAAAATCTGCCAGTAATTTAATACCCCACAACAGAATTTTTAACACCCTTTAAAAATAAAACAACATGATACAAATTTCCCACAGTATACCTTTTCAAGTGTCCATCATGTATTAAAAAAAAGAATCCAAGTATGTACAGAAGCAGTAAAATGTGAGCCATAGTTTATAAACAAAAGTCAATAGATACTGACCCCAAATGACCTAGACACTGGAATTAGCAGACAAGAACTTTAAAACAGCTATTATAAGTATATTCAAGAATATAAAGGGAAAGATAGGCATAATCATTGAAAAAATAGGGAATCTCAGCAGAGAAGTGAAAACTATTTAAAAAGAAATTTGGAAATTCTAAAACTAAACATTTTTAGTAATTTTTAACTATTAAATAATTTATTAAGTAATTACTTAATTAATTAAATAATATTTATGTAATGACAGTGCATATTAGAGATGACAGAAGAAAAGATCAGTAAACCTGAGATAAATAAATATAAATAATACAAACTGAAGAATAAGTGGAAGAAAATTTGACAAAAAGGAAAGGAGCATTAATGGCATGTGTAATAATATCAAGTGTCTACCTTATGTATAATTGAAGGCCCCCAAAGGAGAGGACAAAGAGAATATGGCAGAGAAAATATTTCAAGACATAATTGTCAGAATGTCTCCAACTTTTATGACAATATCAGCCTATAGATCTAAAAATCTCAGCAAACTTGAAGCAGGATAAGTACAAAGAAACTTGGGAACGGAAGATGGTACAATATTACAGATCTTAAAGATAGCAAAGAGATAATAAGGGAATATTATAAACATTTTTGTCAGTAAATTTTTTGTCACTTAGATGAAATGGACAAATTTCTTGACCAGAATAACTTAACAAAAGTTACACAAGTCCTTTAAAAATTGAAAACTTATTCTAAAATTTAGATGGAAAAGCAGAGAACCTAGAAAACAAAATAATCTTGAAAAAGGAAGACTGGGAAAACTCACACTGCTGATTTCTAGATTTACTATAAAGTTACAACAATAAACATAGTATAATATTGGCCTAAGGATAGACAAATAAATCAATAGAACAGAATGAGAGAATCCACAAATAGACCCAAACATTTGGATCAATTGATTTTCAAAAAAATAATTCTAGCAATTTAACAGGGGGGAAAAATTCACTCACCAAAGGGGAGGGGAAGAAATTCAACTTTCCTAACCAAAAATGAAAATAAATTTAAGATGGGCCAGGGACATATATACAAAAGCTGATACTATTATTCTTCCTTAAGAGAAAGAAGAATATATTCAAACGCTAGACATAAAAAAGATAGAAAATTCACAAAAATAACTAATCTCAAAAGAAAAAAACTGATAAATTACATTCTATCAAAATTAAAGACTCTCAGTCATTAAAAAAATCCTGTTAATAAAAGTAAAAGGTAAATCATAGACTGGAAGAAATTATTCATAGGACATATATCTGACAAAAAAACTCATATGCATAACATAAAGTAATCCCTATAAATCAAAAATTTTAAGAAAACAATGCCATAAAAATAGGTTTAAGACTTGAGAAAACACTTCACAAAAGAAGATCTATGAATGGGCAATGAGCTTATTGGGAGAGCACACCATCATTAGTCATCAGGGAAGTAAGTGCACATTAAAACCATAATAAAATATCACTGCGCACCTACTAGAATGGCTAAAATTTAAAGAATAACACCAAATGTTGGCTAGAATGTGGAACAACCAGAACCCTCACGCACTGTAATGGGAATGCTTTGGAAAACTGTTTGGCTATTTCTTACAAAGCTAAACCTCCATCTATCCTATGACTTAGCTGTTTCATGGCTAAGTTTTTACCCAAAATAAATGAAAAGGTATGTCTAGGAAAAGATTTGTCCAAGAATGTTTATAACAGCTTAGTTCAATAGCACCAGTCTGGAAACAACCCAAATATCCACCAACAGGAGAACTATAAGCATGTAATATTAAATTAACTCAGTGAAATGCTAATTATCAATCAATGCTATGAAGTGCTGATATCCACAACATGAATAAGTGAAAGTAGCTAGACAGAGTACATGCAGTGTGATACACTTATATGAAGTTCAAGAACAGGCAAAACTATTCTATGGGGATTGAAATCAGAAAACTGCTTGCCTTTATGTCAGTGAGGATTGAAAGAAAAGGACCATGAGAGAATTTTCTAGAAAGATTGAAAAGTTTTTATTTTTATTGGTGTTTTGTTAGAGGAAGGTGTATATTTGTCAAAATTCATTGAATTGTACCTTTAAAAATCTGTTTATTTCCCTATAAATAAATTTTACCTCAGTTAAGATAATCCAGTCTGTCTGACTCCAAAGACCACACTCTTTCTACCATACTATGCTGCATATCTGGCAAAAGTTAACACCTGGGAATTCTGCTACCCAGAAATAAGGCAGCAAGTTGTGGAGAAAAAAAGAATGGATTTCTCTTCAAGTGAGCATAAGTGAAGAAGCTGTTTATAAAAGTGACATAAATATTTATAATTATTCTAAGATACTATCATTATTGTATATAAACTGTTATAACTGTTCAAGCAGTAGTGCACCCTAGGGGCTTTGGAAACACTGGCCATTGGTATTAGTTATTTATCTACTGTTGCATGAGAAATCATTACAAAACTAAGTAGTTTATAACAACAATCTTTTTTTCTCCATTTTTGTGGGTCAAGAATTTGGGAGTGGCTCGACTGGGCCACTTTGGCTCAGTTGTTTAACAAACTTGTGGTCAAGGGGTCAGCTGGGGCTGCAGCCATCCTGCTGGAGGGTCCACTTCCAAGTTCACCCCAAGGTTGTTGATCTGCCTCGTCCTTAACTAACGCATTGTTTGTAGGAGGCCTGAGTTCCTTACCAAGTGGGCCTCTCCACAGGACCAATAAATCTATTACGTATGCTACAAAGTTATGAGAATTATCTGAGAACAATCTAAGAACCAAGTATTGCTGAGAATATCTGGCTTTCTGGGAATACTTGAGTATTCTTTCCCACCTAGAACTGGAAAACACTTGAGACATGAGTGAAGTTGGGAATGTGCATGAGTGATGTGATACACAGCACAGATTTCGGAGAGTGAGCCTGCTCCTCCACTGACTGGCTGTGGGCCCTGTCACGGGTCCTTTAACTTCTCTGAGCTTTTTTCCCTCAAAAGTAAAGTAGAGATAATAAAACCTCTGCAAGTTATTGTGAAAATTAACATAAATTAACATATATGTGATTACTTGGCAGTAGACATGCTCTATGTTTGTTTCCCCATCTGTCCTGCTGGAAGGGCAGGACCGGTGGAAGGAGCTTTAATTTTCCAGCAGGTTTGAGAGGCCTGGACTGCAGCTAGGGAAGGAAAAGGAGGTAATGACAGAGACTCTACACCACATTCACCTTCTTGTTGCTTAAAGACAAATGAACTATCAACTCACGTATTTTTGGTATTAAAACACTAAGTTATTGCCATAGAGACATAATTATGAGTAACTAAATGGACGTGTTTTCTGAAATCTTTTTGAATTAAAGTTCTAAATATCTACCTTTTCAAGCAATCCATACAAACATAAGCCAAAAACTACAGCACATATCTTATTTTCTTCCAAATCAAACCAGTTATTTGTGGAAATTTTATCAAAATGAAATGAATGAAATCCTCTCTCACCTTATTCTAAATGTACAACTTGCACCTTTTTCCTCTGGAAGTGGGAGCTGGCACACCAAAGAAACCTGCAGTTTAGCCTTGTTTTGCTTCTGCATCCCAGTAAAGGTCTGCTAGTACGTCAGTGGCTGTTGAGAAGGATCTTCCAGCAACATCAGAATAAATCTGGGCTCCCTTTGCTAGAGAATTCCATAGAGGGATCCTTTACGGTTTGAAAGAGACCTGTGAGCTCTTATCACGTCTGCCCTTCTTTCTCACATTCAACAACCAGTCCCCCACCAAGCCAAAATACACCCTCAACCTAAAACACATTTTGAATCCATCTGACCTAAGCGGTGACTATAGCCTCTTAACTGCTCTCCCTCCATCTACTCTATTCTACCACCCCAACTCGTTTTCACACGGCAGCCACAGTGGTCTCTTAAAAACGTAGAACTGCATCACTTCTTTCTTTGGAAAGAAGGCTGAAAGGCCTTTGAATGGATTCTTGTTGTAGTTAAGATTAAAAGCCAGATTTGTTAAGGGGCCATTAGGGGTCCACTTGGGCCTGCATGCTTTTGTCCTGTTCTATTGCTCAACCTCATCTATAGTTACTTAACCCCACAGTACTGAGCTTTCTTCCAACTCTTTAATATTCTGGCTCCTTCCTTCTTAGAATCTTTGCATAGTTGTCCCTTGGCCTATACCACCCTTTCTCCTACTCTTTATGTATCTAGTTCCTTCTCACCTTTCATCTCAACTTAAATGTCACCTCTACAAAGTGGTCTTCCTGGATTCCAACAGATTTCCCTATTATTCTCTGCTACCACCCCATTCATTTTCTTTAGTACTTACCTCAATTTGTTATTATAAATGGATTTGTGATTTGACTTGTTTGGTGTCTGACTCATCCACTGGATATGAGCCCCATAATGACAGTAGTGATATCATTTTGTGCACCATACTGTAACAGTGCCCTTCCCTGTGCCTGACCCTGGAAGACGTTCAATAATTATGATGGAGGGATGGGTGGATGGATGAATAAACAAAGGAGGCTAAGTTATCATATTTATCAGGAAACCCAAAATATCTTCAAAACCCCATCAGATGGCCCTCTCTGGAGCATTCATTGACCATGGACCTGGTGGGAGTGTACCCTGAAGTCAGGCAGTATTTCCTGGAGGAAAAAGCAAAGCTTGGAGGTAGTAAGAGAGTCTGGGTCCTCCTGGTCCTTAATATGTTTCCAGTTTCCCACATGACTCTCAGTAGATTTTGGAGTTTTCCTGAGCCTCAGCTTCCTACTGGTTAAGACCAGGTTTTGCAACCAGATCAGGGATGCTTAACTACAAGGGCCATGGTCCGTCCCATGGATGTCCATTTTATCTTATTTTAGGGTAGTTAGCTTTCATCAAATTTTAAACTATTTTTGACTCCAAAAACAGTTAAGAAATATTAGATTAGATTAACTCTAAAATTCCATATGCTTCTGAAAATTTCAATTTATATAAAAGGTCAAGATTAAATATGGTTACATGTAACACAGACCCAAAACAACAATGTCTTAAACAAGACTTAGATCCATTTCTGTCTCCCTCTCCTATAGGTCTGGAAGTGAGCATTCCAAGGCTGATAAGGATTCCAAGCTGCCAGAGACTCGTGCTCCTTCTGTCTTTTGTTCCACTGTCCCTTGAGCATGGCCTTTGTCTGAAAGGATATTTCACCACATGGAAAGATGGATATTCCAGCCAGCAGGCCTGGGGTACAGGAGGGAGAGTAAGAGGAATGCTCCTGACCTTTGA
Organism: Propithecus coquereli; assembly: GCF_000956105.1. Lineage (NCBI taxonomy): Eukaryota > Metazoa > Chordata > Mammalia > Primates > Indriidae > Propithecus > Propithecus coquereli. The sequence continues at coordinate 4,547,820 of NW_012148396.1, forward strand.
AGCCAGAAGTGGAAATGTTACACAGCACTGCTGCTAACTTCCTGTTGGCTACACCTAGCTGGAGGAGTGTCTGGGAGATGTGGATTTTATTCTGGATGGCTGTGAGCTCGGCTAAAAATCAGAGATTCTAATAGTTTGTAAGACCAGGGCAATGAAGAGTCCTTGCCAAAATTGGGGATTCTACATGATCTTAAGAGCTGTGTCAGAGCTGCCCACTGCCACAAGAGATATGCTAAGTAAAGGGGAATTAGGCTTGTAGGATGCACTGAATAACAGAATTTGCAGAAGTTAGAACATCTAGTAGAATGTCAGGTTGCAAGGGAACTCAAGAGTTGTATAATAGAGCCCTTTTTGTTGCCATAAATCCTTCCATTGCACCCATCACAGTTTCTTCCTGAATTTAATTCAATTATACGTAGAATGAATTACTTATTGAGCACCTATGTCAATATATGTACAGACACTGTATCAAACTCCATATAAAGAGTCCCTTCCCTCAGAGAGTGCACAGTCTAATGTGGAGACAGACAACAGACCTTCCCGCAGAGGATAACCAGTTCTCACAGAAGACAGTGGGCGCAGAAAGAAGGTGACCCTACTCGACCTTCTTGGGAATCTCGTGATTCAGGAAGGACCTTCTGTAGGAGGACCTCAAGCTGAGTTTTGAAGGATAAGTAATGGGCATAGCACCTGGCAAGGAGGAAGAAAAGGAAGCATATCATTTCAGAAGGATGATTGGGAATGAAAGAAGGAGTGGATGGAAGGAGGGAGGAGAAGGAGATGGGAAAACAGAATTTATTGTACTGAGGAAAAAAAGTCACTAGAGGCTTTCAGATTACTGACCTGGTAAGAATTTAGGACTGAACTTAGGCTTAAAATTTTATTATATATAGTATTTTTATGATTAAAAAATAGTAGTGATGCTTTATGGAACAAACGGGCTGTATTTCTCTTTTCCTACACTATTTTCATGCACACACCCCATTACACCAGGTGTCTGTGCTTATTTGGATGTCCATCTCCTCTCCAGATGGTGAGGCTCAGAGGGCAGAGGTTGTGTCTGTTCATCTCTGTAGACTCAGACTCCAGCAGGGTCTGACACAATAGCAAGATCAATAATTGCTTGGCAAATGAGTGAATGAGCAGGTGTTAGCCTGATGAAGGGTGGGGGAGCTTTTAAGCTGAGGAAACATCATCGAAAACGATAGGGGAGATGGGTGGATTCCTCTCTGCTGGGGGCCAGTGTGCACACTGGGGCAGAGGGAGTGAAGGCAGTTGGGTGAGAAAACCACCACCCAAAGGTACTTCCTCAAATGCTGCATCCTCCAACTGCCCCATCAGGTGTAATGCTAATCACTTAAGTCCTTCTTATATGATGCCTGGCACCATTTGTAATCATACAATTGAGAAGTAGTGCGTGGTGATTAAGGGTGCAGACTCACTTCCTGGGCACAAATCCTGGCCCAGCCATTTCCTAGCTTGTGACCTTGGGCAAGACACTTAAACTCTCTATGAGGAAGTTTTCTCATCTGGAAAATGGAAATAAAAATGTCCATATCATGGGCTTGTTGCAAGGTTTAAATGAAAACAAAAACACTTAAAGTGATTAGAATAGTGCCCTGATCATTAGCATTTAATAAATGTTAGCTATTATTAGGTAGGTAGATAGATAGACAATATATACATGGAGACAAAGAGAGATGATAGAGGATGGGTGGGTAGATAGAAAGATAGGTAGATAATCTGTACACTTAGTTGGTTAAGGTTTATCTACCCTAATACATTAAACGTAAAGGGCAAGAACACATCTTACCCTATGCAGGCAGTGCAGCAGAATGTCTAGAAGGAGAAGGAACTCAGTAAGTGCAGACAGGGAGGGTGAGTGTTGAAGATGTGGCTGGAGGGGCAGGCAGGAGCCAGATCATATGGGGCCTTGTCCACTGTGCTAAGATGCTTGGACTTTTCCTGGGAGGTCCATCCAGGCTCCTAAAGGAAATAAGATGATCTGACGCTGATGAGCATCTGGGCGGAGGAACAGGTAGCACAGAATGAAAAAAGAGTTTCACCTTCTTTGACTTTACATATGTTATTTAACATCACTCAGTATTAATTTCCTAACTGGAGAGCATAGCTAAGTACACAATTCTCAGAGTTTTTTGGAGACTACATAGAATATACATGAAGAGTGACTCACATGTCCTTGGTGCAGTAGGTAATCAGCACGTTAGTTACTCCACTTCCCTCCTTATCACTAACACACCCCCCCCAGGACCATCACCCAACAAACACATGCAATTAATTTTCACTTATAAGCATTTAGGAAAATAGAGCCTAACTTTCTAATCTTACACTCTTAAGAATGGAAGGGCCCTTCAAGTTCTATTAGTCCCATTTGAGATTTTTAGAAATGGAAGAGTTACTTCTCCATACATACACAGACACGAAGAATCAGAAAGGCAAGGTGACTTGCCCAGGGTTGCACAGCTTGTCGGCATTAGAGCTGGTCTGATTTGTGCCCCCCGGTTGATTCGACAACCACCATTATTTCTTCCATCTGGTCTGAAAGCTTGCCCAATGTGTGATGCGATATGACTGTGAACATCCAGGAATATTTATTAACCATGTTCACAAACACCAATGTCAGTTAGCTTAAGATAAAGCAGAAACTCAGGAGCAATAACACCCATGACATGTAACACACAAACTGTGCACTTTCTTTACTTCCATTACTTCATTGTGTCCTCATTACTATTCTCATTTTACATATTAAGAAACCAAGGCTCAGAGAAGTAAAATAATTGCTTGTAAGTGATATAATTAGGACTCAAATGCATTAAAACATTAAGCGAGCGACATTAAGTAGTATTATTTGAACACTTATTGTCTGCCAGATACTCTAGATACTGCTAGATAATGGATCAATCTGACCCCAAACCCAGCTCTGTCTTACTCCAAATCACTGCTCACCCTGCAAAGCCCATTTGAAAACACCATGTATTGAACTCCCAGGCCGATTTTCCTTCATTGTTCAATTTTTTTTATTGATATCTTTTCAATATTTTCAATGATATTTTTAAATGATTTATTTTTATTTCCTGTCCTACAGTGTGTTAAATTTCAAGTCCGTTCAACTCAGTGGATGCTTGATTGAGTGATAACTATGTAAAAGCAATATGCTAGAATAGCGTATAGGGAAATGTAAAGATTGATAGAGTGGAATCCTTGCCCAGTAGGAGTTGACAGTTTTATCCTAGATAATGTAAGGATTCAAGGCAGGTACTAGACTGGGAAGGTGGAGGGAAGAGAACATGACATTTAGTGAAGGCCCGTCTGGTTCCAGATGCTGTTGATTGCAGCTTCCCAGACATGATCATGTGCAACCCTCGTAAGAGTTTCTTGTGGTGGAAAACAGGAACATCGTGGACTCAGAGACCAACTAACCTATCTAAGCTCACACTGCGAGCGCTAGTGAATGGCAGGGCAGGGATTCTGCACCCAGCCTGTCTGACACTCAAACCTGGGCCTTATTCATTACATCGCACCATTATCAGAAAACAGATAGTGACAGAGGAGGGAACTATAATTCTGAATTAAAAGTTCTATCTCCTGTGACTGTTTTTCACTCCCATGTTAGAAATCTGCACATACAATGTTGAAATTGGAAGGGGATTTAGAGATCATTCGGTTTTAAGAAGGCAAGTAGATACTTGTCTCACAGCCAGTGGGAAAGGCAGCTCTAACCTAACAACTAATTAATCTTACTCTCCAGTTTATGAGGTGGGAAGTCCAGAGCCCAGAGAGGTAATGGTCTTTGTGTATATTGAAGACCATGAAATTAGGTGGCTGGAAAGGGGAAAGAATAAGAGCAGTTCAAGTTTAGAAAAAGCCTGGGAGAAAACAGTCGAGATGGAACTGCAGTTCCAGAACTAAATGAAGAATTCTGAATGGAAACATAGCGAGTGGCTAGAAGAATGGTTATAAGGGAATGGTCAAAAAACAGGCAGATAAGAAGACACAGGTACTGGGAACAGACAAAGACGGAGGATCTAACACCTTAAAACCAGGCAGGACTATTAAGACAAAACTGGGAGAAGTGGGGCTTGAAACAAGTAGTGAGACCATAACACACGAGGTAGGTCAGCCCCAGAGCCAAGAGGGAAATTGATATTAACTGGACATCATCCCAATTATTTTTGTATACACTAATTCATTTAATCCTCACAACCATATTGTGGGGTAGGTATTCTAACCCCTGACGTATAGATTGGGAAGCCGAGGCTCAGAAAGGTAAATAACTTGCCACACAGCTGAAACTATTATCTAACCCCAATCTTTTATTTCTAGCAAACTGATCTTTCCATCAGCCTAGTGATTCTCTATCAAGAGTGACTTTTTCTTCCCATCAGATGCATTTGGAAATGTTTGGAGAGATTTTTGTTTGTCAAAACTGAGGGTTTCTCCTGGATCATAGTAGGTAAAGGTCATGGATCCTGCTAAATACAATGCACAGGGCCCCCTACCCCCAGCAACAGAGAATTATACGGCCACAAATGCCAACCATGCTATGGTTGAGAAGCCTTGACTGGCCTACACTGCTGATGTTGGAAACAACATATTTTGAAGCAAGTGCTTTGTATTTGAAATTATGCATTCATTAACTCTTCACACATTTATTGAGTACTACTAGTTCTAGGCACTGTTTTAGACTCTGATGATACAGAATTGAACAAAACCATTAAAATTCTGCCATCTTAGAATTTTCATTCTAATGCGAGTACCATTAATAAAACCATCAGTTGTTAGTAATACCAGCAAGTACACAGTGTGCAAAGCCATAGAACTGAATGGATTTATCTAAAGAGAGAGTGGCAAGAACATTCTAATGGAGGAGGGGCAAGAAGAGAGTTCTGAGCCCCCAACATTTAGAGATTAGAAAAGGGAACAGGATCTGGCAATGGCACCATAGAGGAGCAGCCATGGGGTAAGAGGAGAACCAATAGAACATGGGTTTCCTGTAAACCCAATGAAGCAAGTGTTTCAAAAAGAAGGGAGCAATCCTCAAGCTCAGAAGATGTGGATGCAGATTCTGGCCTCACCACCCTCCTCCAGTGAAATGGTTCAGTAGGCTTTGAAGAATCTCCATTTATCTCTCAGAGGCTCATTTTCTTCTAAAAATAGGACTCCTGAAGGTTGTCATAAAAATAAAATCAGTGAATGAATATGGATTCTCTTTGTAAATTTCTCTGTGTGAATGAAAGAGATCGTCCTTATGCCCTCCAGAAAAATCTATGTTTCCAGATTTTGGTTTCATGGTTGGTTGGTTGGTTGGCTTCTTTGTTTCCATGTGAAACCATAACAGAGTGAGACTGCTGATGGGAACAAAGGCAGATCTTTTCTGATATGACATCTTATAATCTGCATCAGAAACAATCTGGTCAAAAATCAGAGGAGTGATTTTTTTCCAAGTTTGTAAAGAATGCAAATTTTTTAAAATTTATTTTTGATAAGTTCACTTAATGAGCCATTTTCTTGACATTGAAGTAGAACCAGTGTGATCTGTCATCACGCTCTATTGTTATGTAGGGACAGAATTTGAAACTGTTTCCCCAAAAGATATTTGGGAGCTTTGGAAAAGGGAAAATAATGAGTGCCGGGTAGGCAGCCAAAAATATTTACTAAGCTGATGACTCACCCTTTAAATCTGAGAGAAATCTTAAATAGAGATCCTCAATTTTTAAAAATAACAAATGTTTACATAGTGTTTACCATGCACCTGGCACTGTTCTAAGCACTTTACGCGCATTGATGCATTTAATCCTTACGACAACACTATGAGGTAGGTACTACTGTGATTCCTCATTTTACAGATGACAAAACTGAGGTTGAGCAACTTCCAGAGGTTACCTAGCCACTAAACAGCAGAGCTGTGCGTGAACCCAGAGTCTGCGATGTAACCATGATTCTGTGTTCCTTCCCCCCATTGAGATGAACTAGCAGAGGCACAGAGAGGCGAAGGGACTTAGCCATGCTTGTTTACTGTTAGTGATGGAGCAAGGATAGTTTGTAGTTTCTTTGTCTCATCAGTCAAAATGATCAAACAACCACTATTTTGACAAATAAAGATTTTAGGATATTTTAGTAGCTATATGAAGAAAACTGAGAATGGCGGGAAAGGGGAGGCATGGCAGTTGGGCCAACTTGTACTCGTAATACTGTTCCAGCAAGGCTTGATTGACATTCCTCTGCCTGCGCCATCACTCATCTGGGCTGCAGCTCCTGTGGGTGAAACAGCACGGACAGTCCATCCCTTGGAGATACCATCAGTATGGCTTTGATGTCTTCCACAAGCTAAGCAGCCGTGAGAAGCAAAAGTCTTTGCCTCCAGCAATTCTGCAGCATTAGGGTCCTCCAATACAGCTTCTCAGGCCATCCCGGGGAAGTCAGCCACCAAATTAGACAGTCACAGAAGTGTATTTCCCCCTGGAATCCATACAAGCTGCAAAAGAATTAGTGAGGCCAAGTTAAGGGCTGTCAGAACTTGGGAAAGGCAAGCTATTTTCTACCCAGGAGCAATCAGTTAAGATCATAGAAATCTGGACAAATAACTGGAAAGCACATCTCAGGGAAAAATTCCAGACCAGTGAGCAATAGAGAAAAATTATCGGGCTAAGCCCTGTCCATCCCTATTACCTCCGATCATACTCTTGTCCGGTCTCTGAGCCATCTAGCCAACATCGCCTCTCTGCAGGGCTCTGCACTTGGTCCGCCTGAGGAGTCAGTCCTGCCTTCCTCTGCTTCCTCACTCCTCCCGTTCTGTCCAGGAAAACTCCAGGATGAATTCTGCCATGAGCAAGGCACTTTGTCTCTGATGGAGTCTGGTTCATTATGAACAAAGAAGAAGAATATGTATACCCATGCTAAGGCCGGTGGGAAAATATAAAAAGAGGAGAATTGCTTCTGTATCTTTGACATTTGAAGCATATTTTTTCTGCTTGTTCTTGGAACTTACATTTTTCACTGATCAAGGAAAAGGTTTTTTTTTTAAAAAAAATACATTTGTTGTTTGTGTCGAGCAATTGAACAAAGAACATCAGCAGAATCCCCTGCTTGATAAAACAAAACAAAACAAAATTTTGGCCTATCATTGAACTTTTACCAAAATAAACATATGGATAGATGAATGGATGGATGGTGAGTATAGGGATGTTTATATATTAAGATTGAGGTGTACAGGGGCATTGAAGGCTTATACTGAATCAGAGAAAAAATTATGAGAATATCACTAGAGTTAATTTTAAGATTTACTGAGTGTCCGCTATGTGCCAGGCACATAGGTTTCACAGGCCTCTTAACCCCAGGAAATCAGTACTACTATAGTACTCCCCTTGTAAATGAGAAAATATAGGTGCCAAGAGATTGGGTCATCCCAAAATCCCAAAGCAAGTGAGTGGCAGAGCCAGAATTTAATCTTATTGTATACCCAACCCACCCCTCTCAGCACATGTTCTTAACCATGAAGTCATATTGTCTTTTACCAAGTGATAATAGGAATCTATTTTACTGAACTACAATAGATCTCATACACTGTGTGATCACAGCTCTTGGTTTAGTAGGATAAAACCATGAAAACCACACTTACAAAACCTTTTATCCATATCGCAGTTGTGACTTTCATAAGGTTCAGGATCTCAGACAAGGCATACCTAATTGAGATTTGCTTTTCCTGTCTGTGAAATGCAGGAATGCAACTAGAAGCTAAGATTTCTTCTGTATTAATCCTTTGCACTGAATCAGATCTCATGCACCACTTCCACTGCCCATGTCTACCTGCCTCTCACACCACACTGTGGCCCCCAGCGCGAACCAGTCACTGGGAGCACAGCCCGTACCCACTGTCTTGGCCACTACCAACAGCCAGTCTGATTAGTTTCACTCATCAAGTTCTGGCTCCTTGTGCCATTTCTACACTAAATAAAATGCCAGCCTGCCTTAGGACGAGGGATCTGGCATTTTGAATACCCACTAAAGGGGTCAGGGGATGCAACTCAGACAGGCAGGATAGTTAAGTTCTAGGACCTTCACCAGGTATGGATGGGGGGGCGTATTTGTTATCTACACAACTATCCAAAGAATGATAAATTTTCAGTCCATTCCCTCAAGGAGTTTTCAGCCTGGTGGGAAATTATAAAGTACAACTTACAATAAACCATTATGAGTATAGCCTTATATTACACTCAAATAATTTGTGCTTACCTGTTTTATGTTTTGTGGAGCAGATTTTTGATTGTGCATTCACTGGTACTGTGAGAATTCAAACTCAGGGGGAAGTAAGAGACAGAGGAAGCCCAGCTAATAAATTATCTCTGGATCTGAGCTGCTCCACCATGGGACCTCCCACAGAGCCTGTCATCCCACAATGACCAGCATGCAGAGCAGATCCTCCGCCAAGCAACCTGATGCAGTCTGTGCAGCTCATCCGGATGCAATGGCCATTGTGCTAACGCATGCTCTGCATTGCTGCCATCCTTCTTTCTACCTTTCTGTCCTTTACTTCACTTTTACTGCCCTGGGTTTGTAATTTCCAAATAAAGCATCAGTACTTAATTCTTGTCTCAGGCTCTTTTTCTTTCTAGGAAACTCAAGAGTGGATAATATTCATCAATATCATGTTTATATTAGAATTCAGTGCCCATCTGGTTATGACAACCCTACTTCTTACCCCTAGCCTGGCAGAAATCCTTAGTAAACTCATCACTCTTCCCAAGGTGTGGCTCAATGGGAAGAATAAAGCTCAGTAGTTGGAACCTTTTGGTGACACTTCTCTTATCTACCACAGCTCCTTCGAATTTTCATGGTACCAGTGAATAATGGATAATAAAAAAGTTGCCCCAGAAAATATAAAACAGGTCAGTGTAAATTATATAAGTTTAGTATAAAGCTATATGCATCATGGTTTTTTGTAAGTTTTGCTTTAAAAATTTCCCAGCAGGCCAAAAGCTCCTTGAGGGAATGGACTGAGAATTTCTCATTTTTTGGATGACTGTGTAGCCTACTGATATGCTCCCTCCCAATACTGGATGAAAGCCCAGGGGCCATGTCTGTATTGTATAACCCTAACCCCAGCCACACCTTGTTGGTCCCGGGGAGAACACCTGACTCTCTCTCTCTCTACTGGGAATTTGAAGATTGAAGCTGAAGGATGGAAACTAAAGGGACATTCACAAATTCTCTCTTTATCAATAACTAGTGCAAAATGTGATTATATAAGAGCACTACACCAGCCAGGTGGCAAGAGAAGGTCAATGATGCAAAATATTCAGGTGTTCCCTACCAGCAGCTGAATGTCTACAGAAAAGACACAGTCGGGGGCTCCAGTGAGCTCTGTAAATATTAGTAGAAAGGATAAGCAGTGAATGAATGAATTTCTCATGGGCTTCTATGAAATTCCGTTAAGAGGCAGCTTGCCTCTTCCCTTCTTTGGTCTTTACTCAAAGTCTTCGAGGAATCTGCGCTGTTCCTCAGATCCTGAGGATGAAGGTCTCTCTCTAGCCAGTCCATGACCTGGATTTTAGACCCCAGCCAGACCCTCTAACATGTGGATAGCTCTCAAAATGCAAGGTGGGCCTGGACTCCTCTGTGGTGCCTGGACAATCTCCTTTAGCTTTGTCCCCTTTTCTGTTGCACCTTGCCCTCCCCCACCTAATTTCCCACTCCCATTATAACCCCTTTCTCCCCAAGTCCAGAAAGTGACAAGTGTCTGATCATCTGCAGTTAGATATTGTCTTACACTGAATATGGTGCCTGTCTAAAACTCATTCATTCATTCAACAAACATTGAACATCTACCATGTGCTCATACAGCAGTGAACAAAAAGATAAGAATACTTTTCCTTTGGGGACTTACATTCAAGGATGGAAAGACAGACAATAAACAAATAACCATGACAGTGATGCAGAGAAATGAATCAGGGTGAATAGAGCAGGTGAGTTATGAGCGCTGACTGCACAGGCAACTCTAAAGGGAGCAGGAACTCACTTGGATGTCAAGGTGGTCAGGGCTAGGAGAAGAGGAGACGAAGGGCTGCAGTAGAGGTTTGTACCAGTTCAAGTAAGGGCAAGAGAAAGGAGTGGTCACTTCTGCTGTGGGTAGGAAATGATATAAGAAATCAAAAAGGTCTTGGAGAAGCAAAGCATACTTAAGCTGAGCCTCAAATTCCTTCTGAGCAGACAAGAAGGGGGGCTATATTCCAGGGTGAAGTATATTTTAATCTATACCCTCGCTATAGGTTTGCAAAGTGTGGTCTACAAACCATATACAACAGCATCATCCAGGAAGTTATTAGAAATTAATAAGCTCAATCAGAATCTTCATTTTAATAAGATACCCAGGTGACTCCTGTGCAAATTAAAGTTGGAGAAGCACTTTTCTCCACCAGCAGCTTTCCAACTTCACAGTACATTAGAATCACCTGGGGAAGATTTAAAAAATCCTCATGCCCAGGCCACAGCCTCTACTAATTACACCAGAGTCTCTGAGGATAGAACCAGACCTAATTAATTTTAAAGCTCCCAAGGTGAACATTCTGCCTTATAAAATTTCTTCTCACCTCTGACCTATATGCATTGTCCTCAGTGAATACTCAACTGTCACACAAAGGGACTAATTTGTGAATAAGAAATCTTGACCCTAACTTTACAGAAATGGCTCCATTGGTCATAAACTCCCAGAAAGCTTAACCAGAGAGAGGAGAACTTCCAACTGGTAAGTGGGGGAGGATGTGAGAATTTTCACCGAGTGTGAAATGGATTTCCCTGCCTGGTGACAAGTTGGCAGATCCGGCCTCCTGCAGATGGCTTGGCTGTTGCAGACACAGTGCTGCGTATCTGACACATACGTGTTGGGCTGAGTGTTCCTTCCTGAGCCAGAGCAGACGGGTTTGGGAAGAGAGGACAGCGGTCTTCAGAAGAAAGGAGAGCACGCTGTCCCAAGTTCTCATCCACAACAGGCTCTGTTCTTGAGGAGTAGCCAAAATGCTTATTTCTCACCAAAATTGAATCATACTAAAAAAGCAAGAAGTAGTGCCAAGATGCAAACTTTTCTCAAGAACTTTCTTCCTAGACCTTCGGTCTGATGCCAGTTGCCTATGTAGATCCTTTGAGTTTTCCACCCAAATTCCTACCCCCTAACCCTAAATCTACAGGAAGGGACCATAGCCAGAAGCTTGGGGCAGTGGAAGACCCCCTGCACTGGAGCCTCTGAGACTTTGATGTGAACATTGGATCTCTAATTGCTGTTACACCTTTCAACAGTGATGTAGATCTCTGAATCTCATCCCTTGGGACACTGTAAAGAATAAAACTTTCCTCATCAATTTACACCCTCTGTTCATACCCCTGTCCCCTTTTCCCTCACTGTTATCAAGGTTGGGGGCCAGAGATCTACTGGCTCTTCCAAGGATGCTGTATTAGATGTGACCAAGGGCAAAATCAAAGGCTGCAAATTCCAGAATTCTTCACGGGTTTAGTCATGAGTCAGTCTATCTCCATCTCTCTCTAGTTCCTGGTTCTTTTATTCTTACTCTATTGTAGTTGTTTTTGTCTACTCTCTTGGGTCCATCTATGTCTTTATCCAAATGGCTCACAAATCTGTGTTTCTAGTCTGGGCTTAAGCTCTGATTCAGCCTATCCACGTGCCTCCAATTCAAAGTGTCCTCAACTAAACACTGTGGTCCCCCTGTTACACACACACACACACACACACACACACACACACACACACACTCATACGTGCAAGCACATTCACACTCCATAGAACCGGAGCTTCCTCCAGCAAGCCCCTGCAGACAGAGTCACCACTATTCATCATCCAGTTACTCCTCCTCAAATCTTGGCTCCTATCCTTGATTCTCTTCCTTTTCTCCCTACAAAAATTTGCCTGCTAGCTCCTACTGATGCCACAGCAGAAATGTGCCTCCACTTCTGTGCATTCTCCCTGCCATCATTCCAATGCATGCCATTCCCTCTGTTACCCAGAGCACTACCCCAGTCTCCCGGGACTGTCCCAGTTGAGACCCTCCAATCCGCTAGTCTCAGGAGCAGAGTGATGTATCTGGAATGCAAATCTAATCACGTCCCTCCTTTCTTCAAGACATTTCCATGGCTTCTTCTTGTTCATAGGAGAAGGCCCTAGCTTCTCAGCCTGCCCTAAAGGCAGAGCATTCAGGAATAGCCACGCATACCTCTGAAGCTTCAGCTCAGCCCGTCTCATGCCAGGTGCTCTCAGCCCAGTGAACTTATTTCTGTTTCTCAAATGTTTCATAATCTTTCTTCCTTCTGCATGTTCTGATATGGGTGTAACTTCCTTTATCTCAATGTTTTTCTTCTGGGTAATTTTTACCATTTTTTAGGCTTCAGGTTTAGTTCTGCTTCCTGCAGGAAGTCTATCCACACAGACAGCAGGTTGGGTACCTCTGCTAATTACTCTCTTACTCCTCTGTGTTTCCCCTTGGTAGAACCTAACAGACATCCATTGTTTACCAACTGAAGCCTGGACTAGACGATACTCTCTGTGAGAGGAAGAGCCTTGTCTGCACTACAATAGTTCTGTCCTCAGCACCAGAGTAGACACTCAACTAACATTAAATGACTGAAAGTTCCTCCTATTCTCCAGTAGTGTATGAAGCCAGAGTCTGGTCAGCCCTTTACGTTCCTCAATCCCATTGCTGCTAAATTGGTTGAGACTCTCATCATCTTTTAATCAAGCCCTTATTGCAAGACCCTCCCAAAACATGTTCCTGTCTTCAGTTTGTCCTGTTTCCTACCCAAGAGGCATCCTTCTGTTTCTCTGCCTCTTTCTAAAAAGGAGATGTGGTTGTTTCACTTTCTTGGTAAAAATCTTTCCGTGGATACCATTGTCCTCTTGATAAAATCTAACCCCTTCAACATAGCATACAACTCCCTTGGCAACTTGATCCACAGGGTCATCTCTTCAGCTTCATTGTTCATCAGTTTCCAACCTCACACCTTATTTTCATATTATCTTGAATTCCTCATAGATTCCCAAATACTTCAGGGCTTTTTAAAATATGGCTATTTCTGCCTGACATGGCCTCTGCCTTTACTTTTCTGTGTTCCCTCTCACCTCTCCATTAAACAAATATTTGCTGACTGTCTACTCTATGTCAGGCTTGTACCAGGCACCAGGGGCAGATTGTTGAACAAGACAAACATGGGTGCCTCCCATGCAGAGCATGGAATTTCCTGTGGAAAAGGGCTGCTCGTGTATCCCTTCTTAAATAATTCCAATTCTTTAGGCATTGCTCTGCCTGTCCACACTTCTATTCTTGTAGTTCATTTTTACATCGCTTATGTAAACAGAATCACAGAGATCATACGGAAAAGGGACCATGCCTGATTTATTTTATGTCCCCAGCACTAAGCACAACAGCTGGCACATGGTAGATATTGGGTAAATGTTTGTGGGATGAATGAATAAGAAATTGATGACTTAATTTTTACCAATAATTGAGGCTCTGAGAAAAAAAGGGTGCAAAGTGGGTAGGTATGATGGATGAGATGGCAGGAAAGTGTTACTCGATGGAGGAGAGAGGGTTCGAGTTGGGCATTCCAATGTGATAGCTCTATAGCCAGGGGACAGCAGAAAAGTATTAATCAGTGAAAATGAGGATTTTGATTGTGGCAGATTTGAGTCCCTACCACCAAAATTGGGATTTTTCTCCTGGACTTTCAATCCATATGCCATACCCATCTCTTGGATATATCATTTTTTGGGCTTGGTTGATGCTGATACAGAGTAACATTTTTGGTTTTCAAAACTTAATCATGATTTAGCAACCTTGAAATATCTATTAAAATTCAACATGCCTTTTCCACCTGACCCATCAATATTTTGGGAATGCTGTGCCAATGGGAAGCTGATGCCAACCTAAGTGTCTATGACTAAGGGAATTGGAAATTGATTAATATAATATAATGGACACTTATTTCAAAATCGTATGCAGTATTAAGAAGCACTGAACTTGATGGCCTTACAATAACATGGATGGTCTGAAAAACACAGTAACAAAATAGTCCGTTAAATAAAAGGAAAGACAAGATTTACAATGCAATACCATATATATTTTTAAAATGTACACTCCAAATGCTATATGTTTTTCACAATGATACAAGCATAATTAAAAACACATATCGCACATTAAAGTGGGTGACTATAGCTGTGGAAGGGGAATGGAATATTGAGGAACAAGAGGAAAAATAAAATAAACAAGAATGAGATCTTAAACTGAATGATGATAAAGTAATATGAACTAATGTGTTATTAATATCTTCCCCCAAGGCTTAGTTTAAAAAATATATTGAAACTATAAAAGATTTTTAGCCATTACTAACTTGGCATAAAGTAGCTTTCTAGGTGTTTGTTGAGCCAATCCCTCTGCCCTTCTCTTCACCCCAGACACATTCCCAGACTGTTGAGGGGACAATTATTCTAGCTTAGACTCAACCTGGTAAAGAAGATGAATTAAATGTAGAAACTTACAAGGCTCTATCAAACAGATACAGCATAGATTCTAAAAAGAAAGAAAATCTCTGAGTTCTAGAAAACCCAAGCTCTTAAGCCTGCAATGAGTTACTATTTTCCCAGGAGCATCTAACCAGATTGCCCTCTGAACCCTGTCGGGGACCTTGGAGCTCTCCTTGGTGCTGAAAACTAAGCCCTCTGGTGTGTTTTCTGTCACAAACTCTGGTTTTGCTGGTAGAGACCATGCTGCCTGATCCTATTCTGTGACTGCTTTTAACCACTAGGATTTACTAAGGGCAGAGGTTGTAACTTAGTCAACGATTTAGAATGAAATAAGCAGTGAACATAGTTTTGGTATATGAATGTTATTACACAAATATGCTAGTGCTTCTCTGTCCGTTCTTGCCCACTGCCTGCTGCCTACCTCTGTTGTCTAAATAGGTCTTTCTTCTCTGAGTCAAGTCTCGTGTAATATAAGCACAATACCTGTGTCTCTTGGGGAAAGAGAAGTCAGAAAATTGCAAAACATGGACTGAAAGAAAAGAGGTTTGGGAGCACATATTTTACCTCTCTGTAGCTTTTACCTAAGAATTGTCCTGAATGAGTTTCTAAAGAGATAAATTATTCTTCCTCTATCTAGAATATATCTTTCTTTCTTACCCTAAAGGAAATACCACTAAGCACTCCTACTATACTCTGTCTTGAAACTTTTGTCCAAGTAATCAAAAAGGTCACAGGCTGGCACTCTTAAGAACAGGGTTCTAGGTAAATGAAAGTGGGTCCAATTTAAACCAGGCACTCTATGTAAGCAAAGGATTCTTGTCAAAGGGCTAACATGACACTTTTAAAAAATTTGAGGAACAGGTCAGTCAAGTTCTTGTCTAAGGTTATGTAGTTGATAAGTGGTAGAGGTTAGATACAAACAAGTTCTAGCCTTATCCCAAGCCTCTGTTCTTACCATTCCTCAATAGTTCCTTAATCAATGACAAAATAGATGACTCTAAAGTTCTCTTTTCCATCTTGAAAAATGTCTTGATTTTTGAGTCTGTGAGCATGATATTAGGATTAAGTGCATTTCTTAATTGGCTCTGCTCCAGGAATTCATTGGTGTTTTTGTCATTAGATGCTTGAGCCCCTCGTGAATTCTATTTACCTTATGTGCCTGGGAATTGAAGCAGAGGACACAATTGGAGTGTATCATCTTAAACTCCTTTCCCATAGCAGGCCTACAGATGACCACAGGAGAGACCAGGAGGAAAAACTGGAGGGTCCAGTTTGCACCGGATTGATGATGGATGCAGGTGCATCATTTTATTGATGCAACTTGCAAGCTGCAAATAACAGTGTCTGGAAACTGATAGCTTCTTAAGCAATTTCTATACTGTGGACATTTGAGGAATAGATATTAAAGGATATGATGCCTCAGAGCATCTTTCCCCCTTAGGGGTGACCACGGTGGACCCACCATCTAGATCAGACCATACCCATGTGACTGATGCTTAATCAAAGACTCCCCAAATGCATTTTCCTTGTCCTACTCTCCTTCAGGGAAACTAGGAGAGTTCAGGAAATTACCTCATACAGAGGCAACAAAAGTGATTGCCTGACTTGTGTGATTTACCCCCTAATTTTCCCTACAGTGTTTCTATGATGCCTAAAATATTATCATTAAAATCACAACTTGAATTAGAAAGACAGCATCATAAAGTGAAAAGATTATACTTTGCCATTAAATATTCTTTGCAAATATGACATTTAATGAATGCACAATATTCTATTGAATATTTCTATTATTGAAAAATAAGGATTTTCCATTTTTTACTACTTTAATGCTGCACTAATTTAATACCTTTATATAAACATTTCTGTCAAAATCTATTGCTAGTTACTTAGAAAGTATTCTAGAAGCAGATTACTAAGTCAAAAGCCCTGAACCTAGTGAAGACATACATTGGTAAAATTTTTGAAAAACATTTTTTCCAACCAACCTCCAAAATTTTTAAAATTTTCAAATACTTTGCCTATGGGTTTCTGTTAAACCAGATCTGCCCTATCCCCTACCTGTGCCATTGATTTTGGGGGTGGCCTGTATTCATTTAGCACATTGGATTTTCCTTATTACCCTTATTAAATGTAATCTTACTAGTGTGAGTCCATCACCACAGTCTGATATTGTCTTTTAGGGTTTTGCTACACCTCAAACATAAGATCTACCCCTCCCAACATTGGGCCAAAAATAAGTATGTCTTCTGAGCCTCTAGCTGGATCGTAGTTTGGGTATACCACACGAGGCCTCATTCTTGGTTGAAAGGAATCCATTAATACTCATGAGCACACATGTTCATTAGGAGTCATGGACTGCCTGTAAAGGTGCTGCTGAAAGTGATTTGTGACCCTCCCCTGCACAGCATTTCAATGGCAGTGTCAGTAATGAAAAATTACCTGACATAGAGTGGTTATGGTGGCTCCTGGGAATTATCTCTTCTTCTACACACACACACACACACATACACACACACACACACACACACACACACTCTGACCTCACACAAATCTGCAGAATACTGTGTCATAGAATGTTTCTAGGCAGGCAGTGATGCCCACTCAGAGGAGGTGATATTTAAACACAAGAAATGAATGATAAGGAGGGTCAGTCACATGAACATGGAAGAGTGACATTGAGGAGTTGCAGTCTCCCAGGTCCAGGGTGGAGGAAATGAGTAGTGGGTTTGACAGAGAATCACAAACGGGGACTCGGAGCTGTGGCAGGTGGAGCCAAGAGAGATACCAGCTGGCCGGAGCTGACAAGGCAGGAGAGTGAGAGCAGCAAGCAGTGGGCGGATGCTGTTTTTATGACATTTTCTTCAAGTGGTTTTGCTTTCTGTTCTAAGATTTTTTTCTTCTTCATTCCAACTCAGAATTTGTTTTTCTATTACTGATGATGTTATATGTCATATATTTGTTTATTCCTTTTTGGCTTATGCCAAGAGGATCCTTACCTACTCCAAACATGGGGGAGTATTTGTGTATACATGCATGTGTTCTTTAAGAACACAGGCATGCCACCCAAAGTCTGGAGGGAGATATATTTGCATGTAAATTATGCATTGCACATATTTGCATATGAAGCATTACGGGAGACCAAGGCTGCCCCTGGCACCTCTGTGCCATGGAAAGACAAGGAAGAGTCAGGTGGGGCTTTGTCAAGTTTGGCCAAAAGGTGTCCCCTATTCCTAATGAGCAAGGGCTTGGGAGTCAGGAAACAGGGGTCCAAATTCTAGCTCAGCCACTTGTGACCTTGGCCAGTCTTTACTCATCTATCGAACAAAGATTCTTTAAGGGTTCCACTCTTATCCCCATCCTGGTCAGTGAAAGCATGCCCTCTGCTATAGCAGAAATTTAAGCCCTTAATCTAAAACCCTCTCCCCCTCCTGTCCCGCCCTTATACTCATCCTAATGAGACCCCACTTGAGTTCTTCTCCCTGGTTCTGAGCACTGGATTTTTTCACTCTTTCTTGGATGACTCTCTGCCCACTCCTAGATTTCACCCTCTTCTCGGTTCTCTGAGGTAGATGTACTGATTCTCTGGAGTTAGAGTGTAGGCGCTGCTCTGGCAGAATACAGCAGGACAAAGGAGCTCGGATGTACTGTGTATGCCAGAAAGTTTTTTTATACTTCTTGGATTATTTTTCTTTGTCTTTCGTTCAACTTACTATTTATTGGAGGTTTATGGAACAGGCAGAACCTAGAGCATTGAAGACAGGACAGCAGTGCCCTGGAACAGGTGTTGGAGGAACACTTTCTCCCATTCTTGAGGTTCTACTTGGGGCATTTCTCTGTTCCACCCTCAATCTCAAGCTCCTCCTCAAGGAAACTCAGGAGAGGAAGTCAAGAATCTGATGAGTGAGATGGGGAGAAGTCAGAGCCTTCTGGCAGCCTCAGGGGAGCCTTGTTTCCTGCATATCCATGTGATAAACTCAGAGGAGTAGCAGAGTCCTCTGCCCCTGCTGTGGGGAGGTCTGAAGATTGGGCTGGTTAAGTCCAATGTGGTGGAGATGGAGGGAGGAGGAAGCTCAGTTTGCAGCAGCTCATCTAAGCTACAAACTCCAAACATCCAGTTCAGTTATAGAGCCGATCTTTTTACTTTCATTTCTCTGACTCTGTGTGTCATTTCACAATTTATTCCAAATTCTGAGGGTACACAGGTGTTACTTATTAAAATATTTACCCCCTTAAAATCCCACATGTTAAAGGATTTGCCTGGAAGCTTCAGAGATGGTCACTGGAATTATCATTCGAAGCCCAAAATGGTGCAGAGAGGCACTGTTTCTGCCATGGCCAAGGTGGAAGCTTCAGTGCTTCACAAAACTTTAGTCTTACAGAATTTTCTGCTACAGCTGTATGAATGGCTGTTAAATGTCAGCAGCCACAGTCCATTAATGAATCCTGATCCTGGGGTCTTGCTAGCTGATTCTGACTTGAGCAAGTACCACTGAGGCAAGTATCAACTTACAGGAAAAAAAGTCTTTTAGGACCCTGGAAGGCCTACCTCAGGGGAGGCAGAGATCCTGTTTATGGGCTTTTTAGTCAATAGTAAGACTATTACACACACACTTTTTTGCTTCTTTTACTGTGTTTCTCAGCAAGGACTATAAACCAGGATTTAAAATTGGAAAAGCAGCTAAATTCCATGTGGATTACAGAGACACTAATGGACAGGATTAGACATTAAAATGGAAATGCTGGAGGTGAGTAGATCAGCTGCCCCATGCACGATCTTAGAATCAATCACTCCCTCACATTGATACGTCAGCCCAGGCCATGATTTGTATTTCAGAGGCCCAGATTGTTGCTCCATCCACTAACCAGTGACAAATATCATCAATGCCCAAGAAAGAGGCAGGGTCCCACATGGCACAGAGTAACGTCAGCTTCTCAGGTTGAGCGAGAAAACAACGATGGACGAGAAAGACATTTAAAAGTATGGAACCCTCTTGTTCTGAAATCACAGAAGAATTCAACTGGTTGATAATAAATACCAGATTTATCATCAAAGTAGGAAAGAAAAATAAGGGAGATCAGAGTGATAAAGCCCAGAAAGAATGCAGGGGTTTTTTTGTAGGGTTCGAGACCTGGGTCCAGTCTAGATAGCCAAAAAGATAAGTCCTAGATGACAAGTTGGACAGGTGTGAAAAGTAGACAAAGATATACCTGGGCCCAACATCCTTGATGATGGAGCTGATGGGAAAGAAATGTTTCAGTTATTTTTAGGTTTTAGGAAGCAGTAAGGGCCAAGGAAATCTCATACAGAGAAGGGTGGGGAACCTGAAGCCTTTTGATTTCAAGATTGTACTTTTTTAAGTACCAAAAGAGGTAAGAAAAGCTTCATATTTCTCTTCTGTACCACTTTTAATAAAAGTATTTGTTCTATAAAATTTGGATTCAGTCAAAATCCTGCACTTAAGGACCTAGAAGGCCATTAAGGCTGCAGGTTCCCCGACTCATAGATACTCATTCCCAAAGCTCCAGGCAGAGATGGTAATTGGGTCAACTCAACAACTCCGTCTTGGACTCCAAGGTGGCCCTGCCAAGTGGTTACACAGATCCAAGAAGGCCAAACTGATAAGGTGGGCAGCACTGAGTGAGCTCGAGGTAAGATGGTGTAGAGAAATGCACTCTGAGGGTGCACACCAAGGTAGTTTATGGAATTAAGACCCAGGGAAGATGCAGGGGAACTGGAAAGCAATAAAAGATCATGTCAAGGCTTGGGCTAGATGTTGGCCTGAGGAAGGAACCACTCCTGGGGGAGGATATACGACTCGAAGGGACACATGTGGTCAAGATTTGTTTGAACT
>NW_012148396.1:4568263-4575014 GCF_000956105.1 Propithecus coquereli
TCACAGAAGAATTCAACTGGTTGATAATAAATACCAGATTTATCATCAAAGTAGGAAAGAAAAATAAGGGAGATCAGAGTGATAAAGCCAGAAAGAACGCAGGGGTTTTTTTGTAGGGTTCGAGACCTGGGTCCAGTCTAGATAGCCAAAAAGGTAAGTCCTAGATGACAAGCTGGACAGGTGTGAAAAGAAGACAAAGATATACCTGGGCCCAACATCCTTGATGATGGGGCTGACGGGAAAGAAATGTTTCAGTTATTATTAGGTTTTAGGAAGCAGTAAGGGCCAAGGAAATCTCATACAGAGAAGGGTGGGAAACCTGAAGCCTTTTGATTTCAAGATTGTACTTTTTTAAGCACCAAAAGAGGTAAGAAAAGCTTCATATTTCTCTTCTGTACCACTTTTAATAAAAGTATTTGTTCTGTAAAATTTGGATTCAGTCAAAAGCCTGCACTTAAGGACCTAGAAGGTCATTAAGGCTGCAGGTTCCCCGACTCATAGATACTCATTCCCAAAGCTCCAGGCAGAGATGGTAATTGGGTCAACTCAACAACTCCGTCTTGGACTCCAAGGTGGCCCTGCCAAGTGGTTACACAGATCCAAGAAGGCCAAACTGATAAGGTGGGCAGCACTGAGTGAGCTCAAGGTAAGATGGTGTAGAGAAATGCACTCTGAGGGTGCACACCAGGGTAGTTTATGGAATTAAGACCCAGGGAAGATGCAGGGGAACTGGAAAGCAATAAAAGATCATGTCAAGGCTTGGGCTAGATGTTGGCCTGAGGAAGGAACCACTCCTGGGGGAGGATATACAACTCAAAAGGACACATGTGGTCAAGATTTGTTTGAACTATGGGCTATTCTGGAAGGCCCAGATCTTCTTGACTTTGTCTATTTTGCTGTGCTGTACTCACAAGATAAAATCTAGACAGTGTTTGAAAACCAAATTTCCTTGCCAGTAAGATAGCAAATGAAAAGAAAAAGGAAAGGAAGGATTTCAGCCAAGGGTATATAAAAGGAAAGGAACACATTTAAGAAGCAAGTTAAAAATGTTAAAAATTCAGCCAATCAATTTTGCAATGAGTTCAGAAGCAAGGAGAAAGTGGACCATCAGAGGCACACACTACAACCACAGGGAAATGCATGAGACAGGGAATGTTGAGTTTACCTGCTGCTAAGGTAATATCAGTTACCCAGACTTGAATAATTGCAGAACTGGGGAAAAGCAAAACTCTGGAAATGAGACCACTGCAGAGGTATCAGAACTCATGAGACCTGAAGGTCCAGAACTTTGGAAACCTCGACTTCATCTTCAGTTCAGGAATCTTCTAAGGATGCTTCTGCAGCTGCAACTATAGGGCTGCTTCACAGGCCAAAGTGATGTCACAGCTGGAGGCAGGCAGCAGCCACTGCAGCTAGAGCCTGGGGCATTGGACAGAGCTCACACTCCTTGTGGCAGAGGGTCAGTCGAGGACTGACAGAGGACATGCACATGAACAGGATCTGAAAGCAGCATGAGAAGGAGGAGAGTTTCAGGGAATGGCTTTCAAAAGAAAAAGTATAATACGGGGTCACCACTGCAGTGTCTCAACTTTATAAGCAGATGGAAATATCCCAGCTGCCACCTTATGAAAGTAGAGGGAGTGTGCATGGAGAGATGTAGTTAATAGGGCACCAAAATTATCCTGATGGCAGAGTTCTTTGCTCATCAATGAGAAATGTGGACAACTGGTTTAGACTAGCTGGCATCCAAAATCCAAGAGTTTCTCTGCTTTCCCTAAGATTTCCCTAAGATTTTTCTCCAATCTTTGATGGCAGAGACTATATGGCCTGGATTAGGAACCAGGCTTTGGGAACATAATTTTTCTTAGGATAACCAGTGGAGGGATTAGGGTTTTCTAAATTATGGGGTAGGGGGCACGGTTGGGGAAAGATTGGCACTGTAATATTGTTTTATTAACCATTTAGGCTCTTTAAATGGTAAGATGCAAAAGTCTTCAGGAAGCTATGCCCATTCTCATGAACAGTCACCCAGGAGCAAGCCCAGGCAAGCTGGTGCCTGGAGTTCCATATGTCGAAGTCACCTTCCTTGGAGGATGCTTATGTGGCCATTTAATCTCAATGCAGAGCATCTGGGGCTTTCTGGTGGAAAGCATGCCGGGCATATCAGGGAACCTCATTTTGGGGTCTTTTGTTACAAAAGTTAAACCTCTTCCAGTAGTCCAGGAAGAAGAAGGAGGAAGGAGTAGGGGGAACCTATGAAGATGGGCAGCATTTCTCTGATCACTTCCTCCAAAAGTGAGAGCTGCACCCTGGCTGGTCATCCTAATGGATGGGGAGGAGGGAAGTGTTAGAGGGGAAAGTGTTTGCTTTTCAGCTCAAACATCCACTTCCAGCTGCTTTCCAGCTGCTCAGCTTTTCTGCCCAAGAGAGAAGAGAGATTTATCTAACTGGGGAGACTGGGTGGAGAGACTGGGCTTCCTACCTGTCTGCAGGGGACATCTGCCAGGGCAAGTGCTATCCCTGGAGTTTGGGGTGGTTGAGTTCAGCTCAAAGGGAGATGTGTTGGGAAGCCCAGGTATGTCACACAGTGGATGTGCATTCTCCAACCCTGCCTTTTTCATAATAAAACATATTTTTTAATTGCTCTATTTACAAACTGTTGTAAACTGAAGTGATATTATGGATCATTGCTGCTTTAGACCCCAGCAACAACTTAGTGAGTATCAGGGATAATATCAGAAATTGTGGAGGGACCTTGGGAAAAGTGAAATTCAGGGGCTGAAGCTGGTGTTGTCTGAGCCATCTGTGTCCACTCCCAGAGACTCCAGAAACTACATGTTCTTATATGTTGAGACACATTTCCCTACACAAAATATTAATAATATTACATAATATTTAGCTGTGTTGGGTACAAGGCTACACACTTTGTTTGTACCCTCCTACAGGAATCCTGCGAAGAGGTTCTATTTTTATCCCCATTTTACAGATAAGGAAACTGGCTCAGAAAGGTCGAATGGCCTGTCCAGGGTTACAATAAGAGCAGGTGGCAGAGCTGAGATTCGGCTCCAGGACGGTCTGGCTCCAGGCTCATAACCTTCAACCACTCCACTCTAGGACCTCTGCTGAAATGTGTTTTAACACTTCATAGGGACTTCAAGGTCTACAACACTCTAACCTCTGAAGCAAGTTCAACAGGACTTTTCAATAGCCATCGAAAGGGTGCCAATGGAAGAGATTAAAAACAACGAAGAAACCCCCATGTTATCTGCGGCATGATAAACAGGAGCTCATAGACATATGGTACAAATTTAACCACAATCTTTACAGAGCTCAATTTATTGATGTGTAGGAATTTGTTCTAGGAAAATAATTATACCAGGGCACGAAGATATATGAGCAAAGCAGTTCTCCAAAACATTATTTGTAACAGTAGAAAAATAATTTAAGCAACTAAATATCCATCTCCAGGAGGACTGGCTGAATGCACTGGAGTCAATCCACCCGATGCACGCACTGCGGCCGTTTACAATGGAGATGCAGATCCATACGTAACGACTCGGAAATACGTTAGCTGAAAATGGCAAGTTACACAGAGTATGCTTAGTAACATCCCATTTCTCTCAAAAAAATAAAAAAGTGTGAGTGGGTTTGCCTAGGAAAAGGCTAAGAGGATATGGCAAACAACCCTCAACAAAGAGGCAGACTGATTCGTGGATCCCATTCTCAGCTCAAGCTGGTCACCTTGGACAAGTTCCTGAACCCTCCTGGCCTCATCCTTCTCATGTGAAAAGCGGAGATTGCCATTCTGACCTTTTGGTGCTGACTTGAGGATTAGATGAGATGATGAGTTTCAAGTCTCGACACAGAGCGTGGCACATGCTGGACACTCGGGAGAAGGTAGCTATCTTGATATTTATCTAGTGGCGTAAGTTACTTCCCCCAAACTTAGTGGCTTCAAGCAATAACCATTTTATTATGTCTCATGAATTCAGCTGGGTCTAGGTTTGGGTAAAGCTTGGCTGATTCTTTGCTTTCTGTCGTGTCATCTAGGGTCATTCAGGGGTACATGGCTGGTGGATACGCTGGTTGGAGCACACAGAGTCACTTCACTCATGTGTCTGGCACCTTGGCATGGATGGCTGGAAGGCTGCGCTCAGTTGAGACTCTTGATTGGAGCATGAATATATGGTCTCTCTGGCACAGCGGCCTCAGGGTAATTGTACTTTTTGCATGGGGGCCAGCTTCCCTTAAAAATATTGTTGCCATCTTTGGAAAATATAACCTGCCACAGAACCTCTATCTATTTATCTTAGTATTTTGCAGATATAAAATATACATATCTATAATCTAATGTATATCTCTATAGCATAGAGCTATAAGAACACTTTATGTAACTGAACACTTAAGCACACAAATAGAGACATGTATAAAGATAGGTATAAATTCTGAAACAGACTTGCTTTGGCTGAGGAGGCAGGCCTGTTGCATGTGAAGTCTGAAGTGTTTGTGTAGGAAAGTGATGGAAAGAGGAAGGAGACGCTCACTTGTTGTATATATAGCGTAGGTTTTGCCCTTTACAATAAAATGATGCATTTCATTTTGCTTCCCCTGTTGCTATGGTATCTGTCACTTTATTTATAACTGTGTCTGTTCAGTTGCATCCAAGTACTTGAGAGGATTTTCTGCTTTAAGAAAGAACCAGAGCAAGCGTCGGGGGGCTGGAGGGTGGGGGTGGTCAGGATGGTCATGATCATTCTTTCTGCCTCCCCGAATTGCCTCTCCAGCTCCCCAACATCCCTCAGGCAGAGTGTTCCTGTCTGCATCCTGCACCCCCCAACTGGTCACGCATGTCAGAATTGAGGTCTGCCCTGAGCTCTGTGACCTCGCTGGCTTTGTGATCTCGGGTAAGTTACTCAATTTCTTTATGCCTCCCTCCCCACTTCCCTCTTCCCTTTGTAAAACGAAAAGTCTAAAACAGGACTTACTAAGCCCTCTTCCCGATCTACCACTCTCGATGGTTCCTTCAGTTTCTGGAGAACCCTGAGCTCTTTACACCTGATGTCCTTCCCATGCCTGGCTTCCTCTGGCTGTTAGACCGTTCCTCTGCTCCTCCTCATCCTTAAACGTCACCTCCTCCAAGGAGACTTCCCTCATGTGCCCACCTGTAGCAGAGGCACTCAGTGCTCTGTTCTTGGGCTCACATCCAGTCAAATCAGACACTTTGGCCATCTCTTGCACTCTGGCTCCATGGGTGTGTGTTTACTCCCATCAGGCAGCACCTGAATGTCTTCATCATGAGGCTTCCCTCAGGCTCCCAGAAGCCACTTTGCCTGAACGCAGGGGGCGCTGACAGGGCTTGGGGAGTTATGTTCCCAGGACTGATGGGTGCAGGAGTGTAAATGCCTCAGCTCCCTTGCCACTGATCTGGACAGCTCTGCCCTACACTGTCAATCGACTGGGGCTTGGCTTGACTTTGCTCACTTGCTCAGTTTCCTTCCCATCCCTGTCCCACAGTCCCACTTCCCCACTCGCTAGGTTGCCCTGAGAGGACTTCATCTCACATGCATGCTCCCCTCAGGAGTGGCCTCTGGGAAATTAACCTGAATCACTGGTTGCCTAACTCCATGTCCTGGTTGTTTCCAGGATGACAGGCACATGGCCCAATTCGTAAGCACTTCTTGTTTACTCTGTAAATCTTTCTTAGCCCCTCTAGGCTGTGTGTTCCATGAAGACAGAGATTATTCCTGTCATGTGCACTATTTTGTATCATAATTTGTTTCTTGAAACAGGAAATGTACACAATTTGTTAAATGAAGGAATTAAAGAATCATAGAACGATTATCCTTTTATAACTTCCACATTGGCAACTTCATCTTTGGTCTTGGTGCTAAGACATCCTCATCACCATGCTTCATACTTTAACTTCTTATTAATATTATATAAACACTAAAGAAATATTTGAGAAATGTCCAAGCTCACTATTTATCAAATGCAAATTAACACTAGACCAAATATATAAAGAGCTCTTACAACTCAATACTAAAAAGATAACCCACTTAAAAATGGGTAATAGGCATTTCTCCAAAGATATACAAATAGCCAATAAGAACATGAAAAGATGCTCAATATCATTAGTCATCAGAGACATGCAAATCAAGACCATGCCAGGAAAGAAGACTCATGGGATGGGATCTCATAGAATGTTCTACTCTATGCTCCCAAATTTTCTGTAATGTTGATATATTCATTTTATACTTTTAAAAATATTCTGTGACTTCTCAAAGTTCAATGCCAGTCCCAACTTCCATTTGACATCCATCCATAATAATCCCCCAGGCTACATCATCCTCTCGCTTTTCTGAATTCCCAGATAATTTATGGCTTATGTGACATGATCCGGCCTGTGATTAAGAATAACGATATTTATAGCTACCATTTATTGAGTGCCCTCCAGGAGTCAGACACTTGGCATACACTATTTTACATAATCTTCTCAATACCCTAAGTACATAGGTACATTTATACTCTATTTCTGGATGAAGCAATTAAAGATGAGAGAAGTGAAGTAACCCATCCAAAGGCACACAGCTATTAACAGTGGGACTGTGACACAACCCAGGGCTCCTGGACCCCTCAGTCCGCAGTGGCAGCTGCAGTATTTCTACAGGAGGGACAGTAACAGATGCTGTCAGGGCCCATCCATATCCCACTGGCACTCATCTTCCCTACTGGAAGCTTCTTGTTCCCAGCA
>NW_012148396.1:4576509-4581606 GCF_000956105.1 Propithecus coquereli
AGACCAGGAGGGCCTGTCACCCTGCCCTTGAATGCAGCAGGGAAAGGACAGTGGTGGAGGCAGCCACAGCCATCTGCTCTGTTCCAGCCAGGAATCAGGGACATAGCAGCTCTGCAGAGGGGAGGGAATTGGAGGGTGCCGAGGAAGGAGCAGGGGCAGAGCTGCAGGGCCCAGGAAGGAAGGCAGGAGCCCAGGGCCGGGACTCAGAAGTGGCTGGGTGCTTGATAGTGCGAGGCTCCCCAAGACAAGGATCCTCCCAGAGAGGACTCTGGTGTCTCCCACCCCTGGGCATCAAGATTTCTTCTCTTGCAGGAGGAACAGGCTCACTGGCGGGAAATTCCTTGGAGGCTGTCAGGAAAGGGCTGCACTCAGCACTCCCCTTTCTCAGGCAGGTCTGTCTCTGACCACCCTCTTTGCCTGCCAACTTCCCTGCTTTCTCTGGCCCGTTTGGGAACCGCCAGTGGTATAGCTTCTTCATTTATCAAAACGCTCAGAATAGTGCCTTGAGCCTTAGGGAGGCAAAGCACCCCAGAGACTTGTCAGATCAATATACAAGAGTGAGAAATTGTCAGAAGATCATAAGAATTGGTTTACTCTGAACTCTCCCTAATGCAAAAGGAAGGGCCCAAAGCGAGGTAGTTTACTTTAACCTCTGTGTGGCGTCGCCCATTTCAAACACCTGCTAGCCCAGGTCCTTGCTTTTCCAATTGTAGACATCCCATTTAATGGAAAAAGACCACAGGTTTGAGGCTCAAAGGACTCAAGTTTCATTCCCATCTCTGCTAACTAATGAATAGTTTATTCATTCTGTGAAATCACTTAACCTCTCCAAAGGCCAGGTGCTACTTCCAGAAGCCTTCAAATATATTAATAACTAAATCATTAGGATGATGGCAGTATTAACTAACATATATAAAAATCTCTCTGGAATTTTGAAACTGTTTGGATATTAGTTCCTTCTGTGATTTTTTTTTTCTTATTCTCAATGCGAAGTTCCTGTTTGCCCAGAGACTTTCAGCCCCTAATTATTGGTTTCTAAGCTTCAACTTGGAAAAAATAATAATAGCATTGAAAAATATTTCATGAATAAATAAAGGAATGAATGCGTCTGTAAGTTAATTAATCAACTTTTAAAATTGAAGATAAGGATCCAGGAGTAGATTCTAAAGCTTCCTTTGGATTGTAGTACTATCATGGGCCAGCAGGAACTTTGGCCTCAAACATGGAGAAGAGGCCTCACTCTTAGGGCCAGGAAAAACGTGAAGCCCAGAAAGAATATTTTGATTCCAAGATGAGCTAAACTGGGAGAGACCTTTCAGAACATGGGCAGAGATGGTGGGCAAGAAGCAGGGTGGGGATAGAGAAAAGGAGTGGCAAGAAGAGGGCAAAGGAGGTGTAAAAGAAATCCAGGATCTCACAGCCGAGGCCCCACACTCGGAGGAGCTGGAGGTGGGACCCAGGGATAGGTTAGGTCATGTCAGTGAACTGAAGCAGGGTAACATAGCGTCCATTGCCTGCATCTTTAATGGTGGTCCAAACTCTGCTCCTTCATCTGACCTACTGCAGTGGGCCACCAAGGGGGAGGTATTGATGTCTCAAGTCCTTTTTGGAATGAGATGGGAT
Organism: Propithecus coquereli; assembly: GCF_000956105.1. Taxonomy (NCBI): domain Eukaryota; kingdom Metazoa; phylum Chordata; class Mammalia; order Primates; family Indriidae; genus Propithecus; species Propithecus coquereli. Next base: position 4,578,133 of record NW_012148396.1, read on the forward strand.
GGAAAATATTGAAATGAAAGCAGTGAACAACAAGGAAATAGCAGCTCTGATTCTGCAAAGTTGAAATCTGTCATCTGAGTCATGGTGGGTTGTCCCTGGTGATCACTGCCTACCTTCTTTACTAGATGACAGTAAAGCCACTTAGGCAAGAGCCAGTGCCTTCTGTCTGCCCTGCAGTGTGAGTGCCAGTCTAGCCCAGTGAGGGAAACAGGAATGGAAGTCTTGGCCCCAGCCCTCACAGGGCGCTCAGCTTAACACGGTGTCAAACCCAGCACATATGGAACAACCCAGACAGCGTGGGCACAAAGAAATGCTGTAGGAGTCTTGGTTCCCCAAACACCATTCGTTTTATAAATTTACGATTCTGTGCCTTTGTGTAGAATCTTTGCCTGCTATGTCCTCCTACTCCTCCATCAGGGACAGCTCCTACTCACCCTTCCACATTCAGATGCTAGAGCCCCCTCCTCTGTGCTCCAGGAACACTTTGCATCCACTGACGCAGGGACTTCTCCAACTGTGTAGTTGTGTCCCTGACTCTGTAGCACAGGGGCTCCCTGAGGACAGAAACTGAGCGCATAATGGTTACATGGTTGTTGGATGAATGAATAAACGAATGAGTGAATGAATGGGTTTCAGAGCCAACAGTCACTAGCTGTGAAACCCTCAACGTGCTGTTCCACCCCTCCTAGTCTCAGTATCCTCAAATAAAAGAGTGGATAGACTTTATGATTATTTAGCTCTTACCCACCAATCACAAAAACTTTATCCAGATTTATTTTCACTGTGGCTTATGTTGTACCCCAAATTTGTTAATTTTCTAAATATAAAATTAGTTGATTATATTTAATATGGTTTTTATAAACTATATGTGGCCCCTGCTATGCCATCCTTCCCCTCTCCAGAATCACTGGTCATTCATTGCTCCATCCTCCCAAACCCAAAGGTACCTACAGTTCTCAGCATCGATTTTTATCAATTTCCTCATTCCATGCAAGTTTAGTAAGCATCTATCATGTGCTAGGTGCTGGGATATTCTGTGAGCAGAGTGTCTCTGCTTTCATGGAGCTTACCAGCCGACAAAGGAGGTAAGCAATGAGCGGGAGGTGCCGAAATAGCTCCACAGCTGTGACTGTGATGAAACCAACATTGATTGAAAGCCTGTGTGGAACTAGGCACCAGGCCAAGGGCCCTACGTGCAGCATCTCCTTACAACTGCACAAGAGCTGTGCAAAAATAAGTGCTACTGATGTTCCTTGTTTTATTGTTGTTCAAACTGAGACTCAGAGGGGTTAGGCCATCAGTGTAAGGCATCAGTGGTGGACCAGGGATGGAACCTGCATGGTCTGTCTTCAGCCTATGTTCTGAACCTCCAGATTGGATTAGGTTCCATGTTGAGGAGTTCAGAGAGCTACGGGGCCTGAGCAAAAGCCATGCAACAGCATGTGCACCATCCCAAGGCACAAGGGCAAAGTCCATCTGAGGAAGTTCACTGTGGCAGGAAGTCAAGTGCAAGGAGAGAAATGTCCAGACACTGGACAGGCAGCTCTCCTCTGCTCTTCTTCCTGGGTTTAGGGATCCTCAAGCCCTAGGTTGAGATAAAACTACCATGGGCAGGCACTGCCAACTGGGCCCAGAGACATCCTAACTAATTGCCTAGAAGTGCTCTCTCCTTTCTACCTCCTGCCTCCTGGTCCCAAGACCACTCTAAGCTTAGCAGTTTCCCTCTCTTTAGTATTTTTTTCCCCTTTTTTTATTAAGCAGAACTGACAGGCACAAGGATGGAGCCACTACTTGTTTCCATAATCGTTTGATGAACACATAATGAGAATCGCTTATCAGATAAATATGCTGCAATTAGCCTGGAACCACAAAGCCATCTGTGTTTTTTTAACACCCAAATGTGGTTGAAGGCAGTGGCAGAAGCTCTTCTGATGATGTGCAGAGATAGGCAGGATGATAACCGAGGCGGGTCTCAGGAAAGGGTCTGGCCAGGTGTGGGGGATAGCAGGCTGAAGAGTCCAGGACCTTTGCTGATGGCTCAGTTGATGGGGCTCTAGGGTCAACTCCAGCAGGGGAGCTGGGAAGGACTTTTCCTTTTTTCCGTTTTTCGGTTTTGGGGGGGGGGGGGTTGGGCGGGCCCCTTTTTTTCTTTTTTTTATTCTTTTTTTTATTTGGCCTTGGAGGGGATTCTTTTTTTTTGATGGAAAACACAGTGTGTTGTTCATAGTAGGCACCTGGTAAATATTTGCAGAATTGAACTGCATAGAGATTTCTGTTAAGTCCAGACTGACTCTCTAGAAGTCTTGGGCAGGATCCCCAAGCTCAGAGAGTTCCTCTAAGTACCCCACATGGAAGTGAGTGGTGGGGAGTATCCACATGTCAGAGGGAAAACAGAAGCAAACCTAGAGAAGTATAGCTTTCTTAGGTTTGGTCTTGAACAATTAAGTATAAAATTGAATTGTAAGATTTCTTAGCATCCCTGGACAAAATTGGGAAGCTGATGAAGTTTGTCCTTTGAGGCATCCACTCTTCTTATCTTCATCACCCCTTCCCTCTTTTTGAGCTCCCAAGGCGATACCAGGTGAGCCAGTTAACACTGGTAAAAAATGCCAGCATCTATCAGGGCTGACGCTTGGCTGCATGCAATAAAAACTCAGCCAGGACAACACAGCAAAAGGAATATCTGAAGGAGGCACCTCCCTCTAGAAATCAGAGAAATAAATTAATGCAACAAGGATTTACCTTTCCCACTCAGCAGATTAGTAAAGAGCTAACATTTGTGAGACTGTAGAGAAACAAGAGCTTTCATCATCCCTGGTGGCAACGTAAACTAGGAAAACCACTTAGGAAAGCCCTGGGATGATACCTGGTAATGTTAAAGATGAGCGTAATCAGCCTTGCAATATAACCTTCTCCCTAAGTTATTTTTTGTTCCCTCAGAATTTACCAGCCAAGCCTAACAACCAGTCTTAACCAGTCTCTCCACAGGACTCACCATCCATCACCAACAGCTGAGTCTTGAATCAGACCACCTGAACACCCTATGACTTCAAACCCCACGCAAACTGACCTGCCTCCCGCACCCACCGTAAAAGCCCCTCCCTTAGTCGGTCAGGGAGACAGACTTGAGAGTATTTCTCCCATTTTCTTGCAGAAGTCTTTCACATTAAAGTTCCTTTCTTCCCTGGCAATCCTCCTTGTCTCAATAACTGGCTCTTGTGCGGTGAGTGAGTGACCTAGGCTGGACCCTTTTTTGGGTTTGGTAACATGAGCATGCTTCACTGTCCCGCAACGCTATTGCTAGCAGTGCCCTGAGGACAGGTGTGCCCAAGCTGTCATCCCAGAATGGTCGAGACAGCATTGTCTGTAACAGGTGAAAAAGAAGGAAATAAGGGAGAGAATGAGGAAGAAGGGGAGGAAGGAAGGAGAAAGAAAAACACTCATCTATCGAACAATAGAGAAATGAATAAATTG
>NW_012148396.1:4582329-4583794 GCF_000956105.1 Propithecus coquereli
AAATGATAAATTTCTTTGAGGTGATATATACTCCAATTACCCTGATGTGATTAATACACACTGTGTGACTGTATCAAAATATCACATCCTCCATGAATATATACTATTATGTACTCACAATAATTAAAAATAAAAAATAAACATATTCAGCACCTCCATGTCAAACTCCAGATATTTCTGACCATCTCATTCTTAACAGAGCTAAGACTGCCTCTGGCTTTTAAAGATCTTATTTTGCTTACTTTTATATACCAGGTGGTCTGGATCCTTAGCCAGGACCTCAAAATCCTATGAGCAAGAAAAATAAGTGAGTGCAACAGAGGTGTTCTATAGCAATTGTGTGGAAGATAAAAAGGAAAAAAAGAAGTTTTTATGCAAGCTTCTGGTCCTTTAACCTATTCTACCTTTAAATATAGTCAAATAGGGAGAAGGGGGAGGGGAGTCCCAAATACTTCCTGTCACTCTGCACAGCTTGATCCATTCTGTTTGAATACTAAACTTCCATAAGCATAATATTATCAGGATAGCTGATCTCATCTTGCAGATAAACTGATTTGCATTAATATTAATAATAGCAACTATTTATATAGTCCTTCCTACTTGACAGACACTGCACTAGGCATTATATACATAATTCCATTTAATCTTCACAGCTGCCCTAGGGGATATGTGTGCTTATTCTTATTTTATGGCTGCAAAAAGGTGAAGAAATGTGTCCAAGGGCACATGACTGATAAGTGGCAGGGCTGGGACTCAACACAATAGCACAGTGTGGCTTTGTGTGTTTGGGGTGAATAGCAAATACGTGTGTATACATTTCTTATCGAATGCTGTCTGTTCATACCATCCATATACTGAAACAAATTGTACCTCTCTGGTCCTTACCACTCCCTCTGCTTCACACTGCCTGTTTGCTATCCCTGCTTGGATGTCTAATACACATGTTGAATTTAACATGAGTTCCCAGACTGTTTTCTTTCACAAACTGTTTCTCTCCTATCCTTTCCTGTTAAGGTAAATGGACTCAGCATTCGCCCAACAGCCCAGACCAAGAATTTAGGAGATGCCTTCAATTTTCTCTATTCCTCAAGCTCCATCCCATCCATGAGCAAGTCCTGAAGTCTCTACCTCCAAAAGATGCTGGGGGTATGACCACTTACTGGCCCACTGCCAGATCTCAATTCAATCCACCATTGTCTCTTCCTCAGATGACAGCAACATCTTCCCAAATGGAGTCCTTGTTTTCATCCTCCACCCTGGTCATATCCCTTCCAACCCACTCCCTCAGAGCAGTCAGTGATTTAAATGGAATTGCTCAATGTACCCCCAATTTCAACTGTCCAGTAGCTTCTCACTGAAGAGATTAAATTGTAAGTGGTGGCTTACCTGTCCCTATACACAGCCAGCTTTATGGGTGTGCAACCTGTGCAGTTATGCTCAGAAAGGCCCTGAGCTTCATTTAATG
>NW_012148396.1:4585414-4587956 GCF_000956105.1 Propithecus coquereli
GGCAGTATGGACATTTTAATGATGTTGATTCTGCCAGTCCATGAGCAAGGGATGTTTTTCCATTTGTTTGTGTCATCTGTGATTTTTTCACTCAGTGTTTTGTACTTCTTCTTCTAGATATCTTTCACTTCCTTGGTTAAGTATATTCCTAGGTATTTTATTTTCTTTGTAGCTATTGTGAATTGTATTAAGTCTTTGATTTGACTCTCAGCTTGACTCTTATTAGTATATAGAACTGCTACTGATTTGTGTACATTGATTTTATAAACTGAGACTTGCTCAATTTATTTATCAATTCCAGGAGTCATTTGTTGGAGTCCTTAGAGTTTTCTAGATACAAGATCATATCATCAGCAAACAGGGATAGTTTGACCTCCTCTTTCTCAATTTGGATGCTCTTTATTTCTTTCTCTTGGCTGATTGCTCTAGTGAAGACTTCCAGCACTATGTTAAATAGAAGTGGTGATAGTGGGTACCTTTGTCTTGTTCCAGTTATGAGGGGGAATGCTTTCAACTGTTCCCCATTCAGTATGATGTTGGCGGTAGGATTGTCATACATGGCTTTTATAATTTTGAGGTATGTTTTACCCAAAGGTCCCCGCATTTTCATTTTGCACTGGGCACTGTTAATTATGAGCCGGTCCTGTCTACACACACTAGCATGGTGGTTGACCTTATCTCTTATTATTCTCTCTTGCTCCATCTGCTCCAGTGACACTAGTCTCTTGGATGTTCATCAAACACACCTGGCTTATTCCCTTATCAGGGACTTTGCTCTTCTATGTCTTCAGCCAAAGATTCTTTTCCTCAAGGTGTGTGCATAGCTCCCTTCTTCCCATCACTCAGGTCTCAGCTCTAAGACCCCCTCCTGAGAGAGGCCTTCCCTGACCACCCCAGTGAATGAAGTCCCTTCTTACACTCAATTATTCTCTATCCCATTGCCCTGTTCTGCTTTCTTCAGAGGAATTATTTCTTTCTGGCATTATTGTATTTATTATTCTACATACTTGTTATCTATCTTCCAGTAGAAGACAACCTACATGAGGAGCATGGACTTGGTACTTTGTAACCAGCCCTGAGTAGGCACTCAGAGAGTATTTGGGGAAGGAAGAGAATGGGTCAGCCATGGCCCAGGCCACTTTCACTCCAGAATCCTCTCTCTTGTCCCTGCATGGCATAGTATTTCCCAAAGAACCCCATTTGCTCCCTGTAATCTGATCCTTGCTTCTGGAGAAAGCATGTTAGAGTAACAATTTCTGCACCTTTTAGGTCTTTACCAGCATACAAATCAAAAAAACTGTCCTTTCTCTGTTCCTAAACAATGATCCCACTGAGGATTGCACTGTCTTCAGTCCACCTGACTGCAAAATTCTGCTTGTAGTCATTTTTATAGCCACAGTGCATTCCCTGTGCAATGAGGTGCAGAGATGAGTAAGATTCCTGTAGATGCCACAATCCATATGGGTCACTTTGAAAGTCATCACGCCACTAGGAGAACTCCATGTAACACTCTCCTTGTTGAATGTGTGTTCTGATTCCTCCCACAAAATTGGCAGATGATGAGGATGACTGATATCATCCCAGGCAATTCAGTATGCTATTCTGTAACTACCCAGAGCATAGCCAAGGCCTAGAAGAGAGTCCAGTAAATGTTTCCTTTGTAAATGAATTAATGACCACCCACTATAGACTAGCACTATGTTATGTATGGGAAGCATATATTAATGGGGGATGGAAAGAGCTGTAATCGAACTAAGAATAACATCCCACAGGAGCACAGGAAAGGACTGATTAATTCTTCCCCTGAGGAATGTGAACAGTGTCTAGGGGATACCTATTTTGTACCAAACAGAAGGCAGACATCCTTGGTGGAAGGAAGGTCCGTGCAAAAATCTGGAGGCTCAAACTGCCCAAGAATCTTCACAAGCATTTTCAAAACAAGCCCCTGAAGTTAGTAGAGCAATTAGAATCATCCCCGATGTACAGTTGAGAAAAATGAGACTCAGAGAAGTCAAATAACTTGCTCAAGGCCAGGCAATGAGAAAGTACAGACCCTGATTTACAATGTTTGTGACAGGGTGTTTTTCAGGTCTTTTCAGTCCTCAGGAATGGATCTGCACATGTTTCTTGACTGTCTAAGTCTCTGTTCTGACCTCCAGAGCTCATAGTAAAATGAACTGCATTAGTGGGTGCTACAGCAGAGACTCTATAGCTGGAGTAGTGGAAATGATTTATCTCAATACTCTGCATATTTAACTAGCATTTAATGAAGAGAAAGAAGTCTGAACGAGAAGTTTAAAGTCCTGGTTCGAGCCCTGCTTTTGTCACTGGCTTGCAAAGTGGTCTTAGACATACTAATTACCCACTGAGCTAGTTTTCTCATATGAAAAAATGGGTTCACTCCCTCTAGAGAGTTTACACTATGAATAAATGAGATACTCTGTGTGATCATATTCTATGTGCTCTGAAGAGCTGTACACATGTTGGATTTACTACCACATTTTATTATTACTATATACTATGTCATAGTATATATTATGTA
>NW_012148396.1:4589976-4674087 GCF_000956105.1 Propithecus coquereli
GCAAAGAAAAGAAAATAAAAGAAAAAAGTCATACACAACAAAAAAAATTAATTTAATTTACAAAAAATCAGTGTGTGACCTGGCCACGCCCAGCTGCAATAGAAGCTGGGAAAGCAGCATCTCACCTGAGCTGATCACGCTGCTTCCATACAAAACTGGGCTTTGATTACCGAAGAGTGGGACTCTGTATATTAGGTAGGTGGTTAACAGGGATGCTGCACATATCATTCTATTACATATTTCTGTGCATTTGTTCATGGAATTCCTTCTATCCGGCACATGGTTTTTCATCTAATGAAAGAAATAAGCCCATGGCCCTGCCACTTTCCCTCCCCTACCCCTTCTTCCTGACTTGAACAGAGCATGAAGCTTTATGTGTGGCACCCACCTTATGATCATGAGGGAAAGACCAAGACAAGCTTAGAGACATCTGTTCTGGTGTTAACAAGCAGCTGAACCAATACCAGCAGTGCAACTTTCAGATATCTCTTTTCATCACAGAAGCAAGGTTTACATGTATAAGTCACTATGTCCAGCTTTCTCTTCATTGCAGCCAAAGAGAATCCCAACTGAGGCAGCATGCGGAATGACTTCCCACACTCCCCATGGCACCAACCTGTTGCCATCCTTATGTGACACATCTTCGCTTACCTGCACGCCCTTAGGAAACAAGGGTGGCATCCCCGTGGAGCTCACTCCTACTCTGACACTCAGTAGCAAAGCGTCCAATGTGCCGTCAGAGCCACCTAAGATCCACGCTACCTACGACTCATGCTCTGTCTGCAGCCCTCGCCTGAGCCCTGCTTCTGACTCCTGACCTTAATCCTCCTGCCTCATCTACTGTTGGACTCTCGCCAGCTTTTTATTTCAATCCCGTGAGTCCAGAAACCCCCCCAGACTCAGGTGAATCCCAAGTCTCGTTCCTAACTTCGGTTCCCTGCTCTACCCGGACTGACCCAGCCTAGCTTTCTAGCTGTCTCAGGAAGGGCCCTGGAATGACATGACCATGTCTCATCGTATTTTATCTACACCCTGTAAGATGCTGGACTTTGTTTTTCTAATAAGCAGCACATTTCTTGATTTATAATTGATTATGCTTTATTAGCCCCAGCTTTTTGTTGGCCTGATTGTTTCAAAAATTACAGGCTCCTACTTTAAATTAATGCTGATTATAACTTTCCCCAGGAACATTAGCTTACATTTATCTATATTAAATCTCACCTCATTTGCTTCCAAAAACTCACATTCTTCTCTGTTCTTTTAGCCTCCCCAATACTCATTGTTGTTTGGAATTTGGTGGCATCTGGAATGTAATCAACTTGTCTTTCTTTCTAAATCAGAAATGAGCTTAGAATAAATGCCTCTAGCATGTATAGGAAAAGAACGAGTATTTATTGCCCACTAACTAGGTATCTCAGCTAGGATGGCCCCCAAAAGCATCCCCTGAGATGCGGATTTGGCACATGCTATTTATGTGGAAGGACAGTGAGGGAGTGTGAACGGGAGACAGGGAACAGAGGAATGGCAATAAAGGGTATGTAATTGAGAGGGCAGTTAATGCTGGCCTCTGAAGACCCTTGGAGAGACTTCACAGAATACACCACACTGACTCCTGGCAGACACTGTTTGGTGGTTACCTCCAGGGTGGAGGATTAACTCCTGGCACTTACCACTGAGCTTGAGCCTAGCAGACTTCTGTATCCAGAAAAGGCTTTCAGGCAGAGAGGCAGAGGCTAGAGTAGAAAGGTTTCACACGTACAAGGTTTGTCCACAGAACTGCAGGTGACCTCTGAGCCAAGGGCATATGAGCGTCTGCCTCAGTCCACCCTTGGCACCTCTCAGATTCACTCTCGACATCCAGCAAGATCACTTTGTCCTTCCACTGGCTCTTCCAGGTGGTGTACTGGGTATTCCCCACCTTCCTTCCTGCCATTCATTCATGATAGGCCTCTACCATGGCCAGTACTTTTGCTGATGTAAGTTGCTTTCCCAGTGGTACAACTCAGAGCTTCGTCATTGAGGCATAAGACCCTCTGACAATGTGACAAAACGACAACCTGGTGATGTCTTTGTCACACTACAGCTGATGAATTGCCCACTTACAGTTACCACCAGTGGGCATGGAAGGACCAAGAAGCACCCTAGGGAACCTGCTGAGTTCCACCCTTACTCCTCTCTGCCCCTGCTTTGACAGCAACCCCTGTTCCTCATAGTAATCAATCAGTCATTCACCCTCATAACAGTCAGTCATTCACCCTCACTAGGAGAGTGGCTTCTTCTGCCTTCTGATCTATCAGCATGAGGAGTCCAACATAACCAGGTAGCAACCACAACTTTAGGCTTAGTAGAACCCTTAATATCCCTGGCAGAGATATCTTTGTTCTGGAACTAAGATCTTCAGTCCACCAGGGCCGAGAGTTGCAGGTTCAGGAGGTAAAATATTGCCCAAGAGGTTTACTGGGAGTGATGGTGCAATACTCTTCATGTTCCCTCTCTCAAGGCACTCTTTCCATGTGCCTCTTCCCTAGTTTCCCTACAAATCTTCCCATCACATTTCTTTAGACCTTTATCCAACCAGTTAAGCCACTCACCACTGTATGCAATCTTTCTTCAGACCACTTCTACCACCACATGAAGTTGACAATGAAGTGTGCTCAGAGCTCTGTGTGCTGAGATTTGCCCTTACCACTTCCATGGAGACGCCTGAATTGGAATGTGGCAGCAGACCATAGCACAGTCACAAAGCTAGCTGGCCCACCCAAGCACCAGGACTGGGATTCTCCTTCTCCTTCAGTGGTCCTGCAGAGCCCCACAGTACACCATAGGTGTGGGTGGTGGGACAGGTCCTGGTGCCACAGAGGGAGGTCGCAGAGGGTCTGGGTCACCTGTTGATGTAATTTACCTGTGCCTTCCAGACCTGCCTGAGCTTCATCCAGCACGGACCATTTTCATCACATGATGATTGTTACTGAGCCTGCCCACCCTTATGACCTGGTAAATCTGACAATACTCAGCTCTTGATGGGAAGCTCCTATTGCATAGTCATTTGATGTCAATAATACTCAGCCTTTATTAGATCCAACAGCATAGCAAAAACTGCTTTTTGAACAGTGTCTAATTCTCTGTGATAGAAGCACATCTTTGATCCAGAAAGCTAGAGGTCTGCTCTGCGATTCTCCTATTGAGTTTGCCAGGCTTTACATACAATGTCCTTATTTACCTTGGATGGATCTGGTACCATAAGATCTGGCACCACATGGCTCCATGGCAGAGCAACTTTTATTGTAGCCTGAACCTGTTGCGGAGCCCTCTCTTTCTTTTCGCTCAAATCAAAACTGGCAGACTTCCAAGTCATCCAATAAAATGTCAGAACAGTATTCCCAAACACGGAACATGCTGCCCTGTGAATACAAAGTGGCCCTCAAGCACTGTGCCCATCAATCATTGATAAGAAGCTTAAGGTGCAATAATTTGACCTATAGTTTGGGGGGCATGTCCTGATATGACCCAGATAATTAGACATCTAATTTCACACAATTTCACCAATGTGGCAGTCACCAGAATCTTCATGGGTTTATCTTCCACCCTCTGGCAGTGTTGGGGGCTCAGAAAATGATACCCCAAAGTATGGTGCCTTGATGTGTTGAGTACTTTGAACTGGAGGTGATTGGGAGCACCTTAGAACCTTCTCCTGCTCCCCTTTCTTCCCCAAGAAGAGTCACGGAAACTAGAATTCCTCTCCCCCAAGGCGCATGGTAGAAATTAGAACACCTGCCCACCAAAGCAAGCCATAAAACCTAGAAGGGTCACTGTCTGACCTGCCTCCCTTGAAAGTAGGTCATAAGACCTTCATTCCAGAGGGGTCCTGCCCCATATCCTGGAGGAAGGAACTCCGCACAGAGAGGCGAAGAAGCATCTGAACAAACAGGCCTTGCTAGGTTCTCCCTCCAGTTAATTACCATTAGATCATACCCTTTTTGTCCCATTATGTTTCCCCATGACTATCCATTTCTTTCATCAGATTTAACATAAAAACATACCGTTTTCCCTAGGTCTTTTGGTCTTCATTTCTGAAGGCTCCTATGTCACATAGAACTTTGTTAAATAAATGTGTTATGTTTTTCTCTTGCTAATCTGGTCTTGTTAAAGGAGTGCCAGCCATAACCCTTGTGTTGGATAAGGAAAAGGTATTACATTTTTGTCTCTACAACAGGCAGGTGAATTTTGGTGAATGAGTATCAGTCTCTGACATACATGTGCATACACATATGTGCATGTAAATACAATTGTACAGTTTGTCAAATGGTTGGCAAAGGGGAGCATGAGCAGAAAAGGGAAGAGCAAGGATTGTTTTTCTCTTGGTACAAGCACATTTAACTTCAATTTACTCAGATTTACAATCACACTTGAGTGTTCACGGCTGTGGATGCAATGGGGTAAGAATCCATTCACTGAAATCTAGAAATTATGTAGAACTATTCAGACTAAACAAACAGACACAGACTTCAGCACAAGTAATCCGGTTAGCAGAATCACCAGCATTCCAATCATTTGCATATTCCATACTCAGCATAACAGCAAAAACAAGTCAAGGCAACAAAAAATGAGAAATTACGGAGGACATATATATCACCAAGGGTCAGACAGAGCTTTCTAAGCAAGACCGGAAGGCCAAAAGTTATAAAGTAGAAGAACAAATATAGACAAAAGAATTAGATTTTTGCATGACGAGAGTATAAAGGAAAGTTAAAAGAAAATTAATAGATCAGGGGAAATATTTGCAACTCTCATGATAGATAAAGGTGAATATAAAAAGAGTTCTTACAAATTAATAAGAAAAATGCCAACAACTTAAAAATTGGGCCAAGGATAGGAATGTCAACTCACTGCAGAAATTATTCAAAAGGCCAGTAGATATAACAGTTGCTAGATAGAAACCGATCCATTTTAATAAAAAGCCTCCTCTGCTGCACATTGGAGAACAATTTCATGCCGAATGGAATGGAAATAAAGTACCTCTTGGAATAGGGACAAGAGAGTTGCAAACATGAGCTCCTTCTGATTTAAGTTCAGTGGAGCAAAACAGAGCTCCCACGTGAAGGTACCTGGGAGACTTCCTGATGCTAAGAAGTTGCTGGAAGGACTGAGGAAGGACTGAGGAAGGCACAGAAAAGCTGTTAATGATGATTTCCATTCTGGTAAGTAAGCACGTACTTATATGCAGACTCCACCGAGCCTGGAGAATGGAAAAGAGCCAGATCTGTATTTGAGCCCATCACTGACATTCACTAGCTAAATGCCCTTGTTATGGATTGAATTGTGTCCCCAAAAAGACACATCGAAGTCCTAACTCCCAGTACTTTAGAGTGTGACTTTATTTGGAAATAGAGTCATTGTGGATGTAATTAGTGAAATTAAGTTGAGGTGATACTGAAATAGGGTGGGTCTTTAATCCGTATAAATAGTGTCCTTATAAGAAACAAAGAAGAAACAGAGACGCACAGGAAAAAGGTGGCCATGTGACAGTGGAGACAGAGATTGGAGCGCCTCCCCACTCTTGTTTTAAGCCACCCAGTTTGGGGTACTTTGTTACAGCAGCCTTAGGAAACTAACAAGGTGAGTCACCTGAATGAACCACACCTCAGCTCCCTCATCGGTAGTAGACAGGTAACACTCCCTCCGAGGAGTGGCATGAAGGTGGATGCATTGTTAGGTATAAAGTGCCTCCCACATAGTAGCCTCTCCAGAAATCCATGCTCCCGTCAAGCATTCATGTGTTCAGCAGGAAGATACAGTGCTGACATTGTGTTTTCTTTCCATTAACATGTACATAAAATGCATTTTAGAAATAAAAAGTGCTAGAGAAAACATTCCCAAATTAAATCCTGAAGGCTACATGAAATTCACCTATTTTAAAATAGGAAATTATAGGTTCCTTCTCTAGGCTCTGGGCTCTGGGACTCAAAGTTCCCAGGAGATCTGATGCACAGTCAAGGTTTGGGAACCACTGTGAAAAGTTACAGGCTACATAGACATCTCAGGGGTGCCCATGAAAGTGGTATAGACCACACAGCAAGAAGTAGCAGGTTGTAATAGCAGTAATAGTAGATTTGGAGTCAAAATACTTGGGTTCAATTCCAGCTCGTCTATTTCCTGGCTGTGTGTCATTGGCTAGGACACTTGTATTCATTTCCAATGGCTGTTGAAACAAATTTACACAAACTTGGTGACCTAAAAGAAAATACATTTATTTTCTTATAGTTCTCGAGGTCAGAGGTCTGAAACCAGTTTTATTGGGCTAAAATCAAGGTGTCGGCATGGCCGCTCTCCTTCTGCAGGCTGGGAAGCATCTGTTTTCTTGCTTTTTCCAGCTTCTGGAGCATTTCTTGCATTCTTCTCCTCTTGGCCCCTTTCTCCCTCTGCAAAGTCAGCAGCTTAGCATCTTGCTTCAGTCATCACATCGGCTGCTTCTTCTATGGTCAAATCTCCCTCTGATTCTCTCTTACGAGGGCCCTTGTGATTGCATTTAGTACCCACCAAAAAAAATCCAGGATAGTCTTCCCATGTTAAAAATCCTTAATCACATTTCAAAGTCCCTTTTTCCATATAAGGTAACATTCAGTGGCTCCAGAGATTAGACCTATGATACTTTGGGCCTACTACAACCTCCACATCTCTGAGCTTCAGGTTCCTTAAAACTGAGATAAACTGAGATAGTGATGCTTACATGACAGGGTTGCTGATATGACTACATTAAACTATGCATTCCAAAGCATCTAGCACAGGGTCTGGAAACTAGGAACTGAGTAGTACACACCAATTGGAGCTTGGAAATCTTGTATGGCATGTGGGTTGGGGCTGTGTGAACATGCCTCCTTGATAAATCCTCCTACAATGCTGCTCCTTTAGTAGTTGGCCCATCCCCACCTGCTGAAGCCAGGGAGCAATACTCTTGGGTCACAAGTAGCCTTCAGTTTCTAGCACACACCCAACAGGACTGTGTGATGAACCAGATTCTTCTTTCCCTGAGTCTTGGGTGAAATGGATCTTGCAGTTTTATTTTATCAAATAAAAATTGCTTTATCTCTTATTGCTCTTTCAACCTTTAGGGAAAAGTAGTGCTATTTTTTTTTTAAATCCTTAAAACCTTTTAAGATGAATCTGCCAGCAGATACGCATGGCTTCAAATAACTCTCCAACATCAGGCCGTGTTCTTGTAACAGTTTCTATTTTTTTTCTCTCTCTCTGCAATAAATCTTCATTCCCTTCATTTATTCTTGATTCACTGAGGTAGACACACTTTTGATAGTGCATTCTTTAATCAGAGTTGGGCTGTTAACCTGTCTTCATCAGCTTATCACTTAGAAATTTTTGTTGGTACATACGGTCACAATCTTTTTAAATATTTTTGTTTTATTTCTCTTGCTTTCAGCTGGGATTGTAGAAAATATTATCTATCTATCAGGGTTGACAAGTCAATTGTGAGAATCATTTCACCAAGACTCTAAAAATATCATGTGTAAAGACTTTCAAAGAGAATTTCTCAAAACCCAAACCTACCTGATGGTCTGGCTAGTGTAGCTGGTGAGTACAAACAGACAACACAGAAAGATGCAACCAGAAAGGCCTCTACGTAATAGTCCAACAGAGCTTTGTTCCAACTGTTGTTTTGCTATTTCCTAACTGTGCAACTTTGGGCAAGTGACTTAGCCTTTCTTTTTCTCAGGTTCTACATCAATAAATGCAGGTAAATTCACTTTCCACAATGTTGTGAAAATTAAATTAAATAATATATACATAATGCTTGGTACAATTCTAGAGATACATGTGTATGTACCCATCTATTAATATCTTTCTGTCTTTCTATCTCTATATTTACACCCATATGTAGATAGATAGATAAATAGATAGTAGGTACAGATGTAATATAGAAATAATTATGGCTGTGGGTATAGACATAGAGGTAGATAAATGTTTTTCTTCCACCATAGGAATAGGTAAATCATCACAGGACATATTAATGTACTCATCACTTACTCATTTACTCATTCATTATTTAGACATTTCTTGAGCTCTCACTGTGACCTAGACTAATGCTCGGGGATGTAAAGATGGGACGGCAGTTTCGTCTCTGGCAAGCACTGCTAGTTACCCACTGTAACAGGTGCTGTCAGTGCTGCACCCATATCTCTTTCCCCTTATCCTCTCTGTTCACATCAGCCTCACTTCCAACTGCCAGCATCTGCATTTCTTTTCCAGAGGGAATCCCCTTGGTGTCGGAGCCCTCTTTGTTGGTGGCATGGAAGGAAAAAGCACCAGGAAACTGCCATGCCCTTGGAGTAGCTCTCAACCAATGACTGGCAGACGCTGGTACATCAATGCCCCAGCTCCCTCGCTCTGGTGTGAGATAACTCTGAGCTGTGTGTTTCATGTGAGCACCTCGAGTTCCCAGTAGGATAATTGCATTACGCACAGTGGGAGATGACTAGGTAATATGCCCTGCATTGTCTGCCTTAACTTCCCTGTCTCTGTCCCCTTCTCTCCTGTTATTAATTTCTCAGAAATCAAATTCTGCCTCAAAGTCTGTCTCTGGCAACTTCCCACTAGTTGACCCATGGTGATTCAGCTTCAGCCACTCAGATGATGGCAACATGCTAGGAGAAAAGAATCAGAGAATGGGAAGAACCTGGCTCCTGAACAGCCCATGGGAAAGAGTTGCTTGTATCCATGGACCGCCCTGTGAGAGAGAAACAGAAGCACAGATTTTTTGTTTTTAATTTCAAAAGATTTAGGGGGTATAAGTGTTTTCTGTTACGTGGATAAATTGTATTATGTTGAAGTCAGGGTTTTCAGTGTACTAGTCACCAGAATAACATACATTGTACTTGATAGGTAGATTTTTATCCTTCATCCTCCTCCCATCCTCCACCATTCTCAGTTTCCAGGGTCTATTACTGCTCATTATGACCATATTTTCATTTAAGTGTAGATCTTTAAGACGTGTGTCATTGGGTCTGTTTGCTATAGCAGCATAAACTTTTATCCTAAGTAGTATATTTTCTAGGAGCTTTCAATCTAGATGGGGGAGGAAAAAATAATAAAAATTAGTGCTTAATAAACAATGCTAAAATAAAAGTGTACATAGGTTGTCCTAAAATCATTTTCATTTTTCTTTCACACATTATCTCACATAATCACCCTGGAGCTCCATGATGTGGGTGATTAACTCCCTTTTGCAAATACCTACTTTCCAAGCCCCTGAGAACAGAACTTCTTTCTGTCCTGGAATGTACCAGGTTTCCTTTTGTTTCTGGGCCTTCTACAATATGACTCCTACCAACCCACCTCTCCTGTGTGGCCCCTGGCTGGCCCAATGGGTCCTCAAGTCTTAGCGTATTTGTAAATCTCAGAGTGTCTTCGCTGACCCCCAGAAGAGGTCAGCTCTCCTGATTTGAGATTCAAATAAGCACTTTTGTAACACTCATCATGCTTGTATTACATGTTTGATGGATAACATCTGTCTTGCTCACTGTCTATCTAGTACAGAATTAGTGCTTAGAGATATTATTTGAAAGAATTGAGCTCAGAAAGGCAAACAGATTTAATCAAGTTACAACACACAACTTAGAACACTGCGTGGCACACAGGAAGATTGTTCGCTACTACTATTTTTGTTGGTATCATCGAAAGTACATTGTTAGAACACAGCAGATCCAGAACTCAATTTCATTTCTCTTTTCCTCTGATTCCTAACATGAGAAGGAGGAAGCTTCCATTCGACTTCCCCCATCTCTCCCTCATGGCAGGGGTCATATCTGCCTCTCAAGGGTACTGTATGTGACTGTGTCATAATTCCTTTGCCAGATATGAGCTCCTTGGAACAGGGACTTATCTTATTTATCTGGCTATCCCAGTACAGATGGAAGAGAGGAAAAGAGGGAAATAAATGGGTGAAAAGGGAGGAAAGGAACGGGAGGGATGTGTTAATGGCGGGACGCTGGCTCCCTAGGTACTATTTCTCTAAGTTAATGAAATGTTCTCATTATAGAATTTTCAAATCCTTTCTCACTTTAATTCAACGAACCGTAATGTTGCTGTCAGCACAGCAGAGTGGGAGAGGAAAGGCTTTGGGGCCAACAAGCCTGGGTTTGAATCTTAGCTGTGCTCCTTCTAACTGTATGACATTGACTAGTAAAATGAATAACCATACGTAACCTAAACATCTGTACCCCCATAATATGTTGAAATAAAAGAAAAAAAAATGAATAACCATAGTGTGGTTATGGAAATTAAATGATACATTTTTGTAAACACCTTGGTACGTGGAACACAGTATATACTCAATAAATGGCCATAATTAGTATTCTAGTGCTTTTTCGAGCCCCCACTATATAAAAGGCACTAAGGGTTGTAGCATGAATACAGCCAAGACCCTGGAGAACAGCCATGTGGAGGGTTTGTACAGTGTTGCAGTTGTATTCATTTTCTATTGCAGCTGTAAGAAATTACCACAAAGGTAGTGTCTGAAAATAACACAGATTTATTATCTTATAGTTGTGAAGGTTAGAAGTCTGACATAAGTATCACTGGGCTAAACTCAGGGTGTCAGCAGAGTTGTGTTCCTTTCCAGAGGCTCTGGGGGACAACCTGTTTCCCCTCGACACCTGGTCCCCATCTTCCACGTTCAAGGCCAGCAATGCTGCATCTCAGCCAGACCCAAGCCCAGGTTAAAAATATACTTGTGTGACCCCAGCAGAATCACAGAACCCCTCTATGAACCAGGAATAGTGATTTGACTCTGCTACTTTTCTCGAGAGTTGCTATATGAGGATTGACTGCATGGGAACATACTCTGCAAACTGCAAAGGGCTACGGAAGTGACAGTACTGATGTATTTTTTAGATAACTCAAGAAACACGTTTAAGTGAGAGGTGAGAGGTTTCAGGCTTGTTTATTTGTTACATTATTGACTTTAGTTTAGAAAACATAAACTAAGCTGCATAAGATCAATCAGGAAACAATAGGAGCCTGGTGACAAGAGAGATCCTAATCCCTGAGAAAGGAAAAATCTAAATCCAAATGAGGAGCCAAGTCCAGTTAATGACAAGGCTGCGGGTTATTTACTCAGGCTGTTGATGTGGTTTACCCAAGAAGCAGCACCAGATACACCTTGGAACAAGGGGTCACTGCATTTCTGTGACACATATCCAAAAATGCCCTCTCACTCTTTATTTACATAGCCAATAAGCAGCACGTTAGAAATCAATTTTCCTCTAAGCCTGCAAAGACTCGCCAATGTTACCTTAGAATCATCGCAGAATAAAATCTGAACAAGCCCCGGGAGGACTCCAGGGCAGGTGTGTGCTCTCCCCCCACCTCCCGGCCACCTACAGAACATTGCTGGCCTGCTGTAGACAGAGCCTCAGCATCCTCCCCAACAATTCAAAGTTTTCATTTTTCATGTGAGCAAATAGACCCAGCAAGGTTGTATGAATTAATCAAATAGTTTTTTCTCCTATATAAGCTAGGAGAACAAAAGGATCAAAGGAAAACATTAAACATAAGATAGATTTATTTAATTATAGTATATAGTCTAATTAAAACAATTCTGTGGGGGCAAAAGAATTCATTTTCCATCTCTCCCAAATCTTCGCTGATCTTTATAAACATACAAATTTACATTTATTTTACCTAGTTGTCATCAGAGTATACGTTCAATTTTCCCTGTGCCTTCTTTGCCCACCATCATTCAATGCGTGCAATGTATGCTTACTCTAGATAATTTTTATTTTAACAGATGTACATTAGTACATTACCTTGCTGTACCAGACTTTGCTCTATGACCATCTTTTCCAAAGCCCGTTGTAAACTGCATAGCCTGTAAGCAACTTTGTACAAATGGCTTCTCTATTTGTGTACTCAGGCCGCCATAACAAAGTACCACAGGCTGGGTGACTTAAACAATAGAACTTCGTTTTCTCACAATCCTGGAGGCCGGACGTTCAAGATCAACATGTTAGCAGGGTTGGTTCTCTCAGAAGCATCTCTTCTTGGCTTGTAGATGGCCATCGTTTTCCCGTGTCTTCAGATGGTTTTCCCTCTGCACCCACCTGTGCCTAAACTTCGTCTTCCTATAAGGACACCAGTCATACTGGATTAGGGCTCACCCGTATGACCTCGCTTTAGCTTAATTACTTTTTTAAAGACTGTCTCCAAACAAGGTCACATTCTGAGGTACTGGAGGTGGTACTTCAACACCTGAATTGGGGAGGGGAACACAGTTCAGCCCGGAGCAGCTTCTTTTCCCTTTGGGTTCCTTCCCCGAGTTTGCAGACCTCACCTGCTTCCTGGCTCGCGGCCTCTTCTCTCTGCCTATTGGAGCCTCTGCAATGTCACCTGGAAGTACAGATACCCAGTGGGCAACCCTTGCGCAGGCAGCAACAGGAGATGGGAAGGTGCTAGCAGAGAAATCTTTCTCCTTTCCCACTCCAACAAACCCTCTCAAAACACAGTATCTGGGGACATCCCACACATCCAAGAATCCATTTTCCTGTGAAACCATAGCTACTTCACTTTGTACTTTCCTTCCCCCCTTCCCTATCTCACTGCTCTCTTTCATGACATATTAGCCACGTGTTTCTGATGCTTTGACATCTGGGGCCTTAGAGACCCTAGAGAGACTGCCTCTCCCACGCTCCTCAATTCCTAGAGAAAGCAAATGAGTCACCTGCAAGTGTGCGGTTCACATTCAAACCAGCCAGTGCAGAGCCCACACCCAGCATCTTCTACTGGGCTCTTACACCCAGGGCTGCTATTCATCTGCCCTAATTACCCCAGGGCCAGGTATCAAACAACTCCAGGCAGCCTTGCACTCCAGAGCCTGCTGAAATTATTCAAACTAACCCATCCCAAACCTGTTTACCCCCACACATTCTTTCCCACAAAAACCACAATAAAAACTTTTGCCCTCTCATTCTCCCCTCTCCTGATCAGCCCTGGAGATTCCCTGTGTGGCCCAAAACGTACAGCATGCTTCTCTCTCTCTCTCTCTCTCTCTCTCACTGTGAGTAACAATCTGTTCAATGGCAGTCATTTCCTGATTTGTTGGTCTCATCAGACCTGAATAATAATAAAACTTACATTTTAAAACAACTTCCTCTTACCATCCCGGTATTTGATCTGCCAATAAATATTAGCACAAAAGATATGCCTCAGGCTCCATTTTCCTAGGATGATTGAGCTAAAATATCATTCAAAGGGAAAAAGACACAGTTTCCTTGCTGGCCTAGTGTCAGCCCATGTACTTGGACCATCATTTATTTGATTTCATTTGATTATAAGTCAAAAGAAATAGTTTTATAAGTGTAGCTGCATATTGCCTTTCTCCAGAAAGATCAAGCAATGTGAAAGTCGTGTTTCTTTATATCTCTAACATTTGTTTGTTCTTGTTTATTCAATAGATGTTCACTAGTAAATGAGAAGTTGCTTTTATTTAATGTTATTTTAATTGCTAATGAAGCTGTGCATTTTAAGTAAGAGAGTTTTTGTTGTTGTTGTTTTACTGCAAAGGAACACACAGGGCATAACCTTCTGTCCCAACCTCAGGTCTGGGGACAGAGCAGACTGACAGGGACTTACCTAGCTATTGTACTGGAGATAGGTTCTAAAAATTGGCCTCTCAGAGATAGTGGGGGCCCAAGTTCCTTACCTTCTTGGAGGGAGAACTATCATGCCCTGAGGCCCTCTGACGGGAAACCGTACACCCAGCTACCAGGCCCTTTGGTGAGGCGAAGCTGATGCAATCTTACCACTTGCCCCTGCTGGGTTCCATCTCTGGACTAGGGTCTGCTTTAACCACACTAGCTTCACATACAACCTGGGATATGAATCCCTTAACCTGGGGGACTTTGAGATCCCCCTTCAGAAAAATAATGCTTGTTGGTAAAGCACTTTGAGATTCTCCCAAGAAACCTAGATTCTTGGGACAAGGTGTTATTATTTAGTTTATAGGAAACAAATATCCACCTAATAATCATAATTATATTGTCAAAACTGCTTAAAATATCCACCCTGCTGGGACAGCAGTGATGTCAGGGAGTTTCGTGACTAGTAAATTGGAACATTATCATGAAATTAAAAAAGAAATGTTATATTACCAAGTAATTCATTGGAATGATTTGATATTTCAAGGATAACCACCAAGCAATTTCAGGAACGTGTAATTATTTTTTCACTTGCTATTTTATGATGCATTACTCAGTAGCTGTGTGGTTGACTGTGCCTTATAGAATAGAAGAATAACAAATAACAAGTCATTAACAGATCAAAGTCTAGTTGGGAAAGCAGCTTGGGTTTTCTTGAGCCTTTCCTGCTTTTGGAACTGAGAAACTCATGTGGTGAGAGGCATTCTGTAACCTCTCCCACCAGAAGCACAGGGAGCATTCCATCACATAGCAGGGCTCAGTAAACACCGGCATGCTGGTGGTTTCCTCATTATCTGGTGTTCTCGCTTGTCTCTGTGCCTTTGCACGAGCTACTTCCATTGCTGGAATCCCACTTTTCCCTCTGGCAAACAGTTATCCATCAAATCAGCTCAAGGATGACCTTCCCTGCAAAGCCTTTTCTGACTGCCCTGGGTAGATTTAGGTATCCTTTCCATGGTATTCTACTGTCCCCCCACCACACCTCCATTTAGATCTATGACATGGAATAGAAATGGTTTGTTCCCTCACTGTTTCTTTACTGCGTAGTAAATTCCTTGAGGGCAGATACTGCCTGCCTGCCTGCCTTCCTGCCTGCCTGCCTATCATTAACAAATGTTGACTAAGCCCCGGTGTGGGTCAGGCACTGTGCTAGACTCTAGGGATCCAGTGGAAACCAAGCTAGATATTATGACTCTGCCTTCATGGGGCTCCTGGCTTAATGAAATTCTATTTGACATTGCAGCCTGAGTTTCTGGTGCAAAGTATTCTTAATAAATGAGGAAGAAACGATGGAAAGATGGAAGAAAGGAAGATGGAGGGAGAGGGAAGGAAGGGGAAAATCTTGGAAGGATCTTCACAGGAAGGATATCAAGAGAATATGAAATTTGACTTCACATTCTGAAGAAGGACGGCCATACAGAAGACCGTCCTGAGTCCAGTTTCTCAGGTGGCAGAACTAGCGCTAATAGGGAAATGGGATATTCCCATGATATATCAAGAGATATAGAAAGAAGAAGCTAAAAAGCGGCCTGTCAGAGATGCTGTAAATACCAGAAAATTGCTTAGCCCAATGCTTACACATAGTACATTCTGGAAGAAAGGAAAATATGGATTAAAGAAAGGAATGGATCATCTACCTAAAGTGGGCCCACTCTTGTGAAACTGCTCAGGGATGACTGGAATAACTCAGCTCCACTAGGGTGAACAAAAGTGGTTCCCTGCCCATGGATCCAAGGTCAGTAAAATGTGGTCACCCATAGCCATTGTCATCCTTTGTCACAGATCTCTCCATCACTTGTAGAGCTATGTTAGAGACATGTCTTCTGGTGGGGTTGTGACACTGCAGCAGGATCAGTTTAGGTGATGCAGTGGAGTAAGTGGATACCCACCTTGGTGACTCTGCTACATTGGACGGGTGAATGGACAGACATATAGATGCTCATGGACAAGATGTTCACTCACTGACATTGAGAATAAGCCTTAAAGACATGTCTCAACCACCTCTGAGAAGCCTGTCCTGATACCCCAGGCAAAAATGACCCCTTCTTTCATTATGTTTCCTTTACCTCAATTTGATTACATCCAGTGTTATATTTTTTAATAAAATTCTAATTCTGATATCTTGAGAAAGAATAATTTTTGCTATTATTATTTTTCCCCAGAATTCACACAAGATAAAAAATCTCATAGTTATTTTCAGAACTTCTCTGAGAAGCAGGACAAGGCTATACAAACAACCCCCAAATTACAACAGCCTACACTTGAGCAGATACTTGACCCTGTGAGCCCTACATTTCCCTCCAAACCCTAACCCCAAACCCCAGCCTTCTCAGGGAGAGACCTGGTCACCATCAGGACAGGCTGGAGGCAGATATGGAGGAAGAATTATGAGCCCATGAAAACTCAGAGGGTGTTGACAGTATAGATAGAAAGAGAATAAAAGTGAGTGCACGAGGGCTGATTTTGAGGAAGATATAGATGATAGAAATTAAATTTGCAGATGACATAAAGCTTGGAAGAGTATCAAGCAATTTGAGTGACGAAATTGGCATCCAAAAAGAGGTGGTAGCCTGGGATACAATTGAGATATAAGAGTAATGAATAAAGGAGGGAGAGACGATTCAATTCAAGCAAAGCCAATGGAGGCTAAGCCCAGGTGACTGTGATAGGGTTTGGGCCGGAGTGCAGATCACTTCAAAGTCCAGGCAGGGCACATGATAAGTCTCTAGAGATTGCAAGTCTAGTACCAGGACGGACTCCTTTGTAGATCTTCTCTCAGCTCCTAGGTCTCCTCCTTCCCAACTGTTCCCCTGAAGTTTGGACCCTGAATGACCTCATTGCATTATGACCTTGGCAGTGTGCAATAATAGTCATTGCCATTTATATAATTTCATTCAATCCCTTCCACAACCTTGTGAAGAAAGTGTTTTAACCTAATTTTCATATTAGAAATCCAAGTTCAAGAATATTTAAATAACTCAGCCAAGGTCATACAGCTTGGAGTTGATGAAAAACACTATTCCCAAATCATGGGCCAAATATAAGAATATAGACTCAATTGGGACAAATGTATTAATAAGCTCTTGATTTGGAGTCCCACAGTTATGTAAAGCCTGGGGGAGATACAACTTCTCAGAAGGACACAGGGAAAATAACTCTAGGTTTTTAGTTTACTTCGTGTTCAGTCAGCGGGGAAGACCACTCAGCAGCAAAAGCATTCATGTGCTCTCAGGCTGCATTGATACATTTTCTCTCTGTTGTCAAGGTGGCTGACATGACTGACTACACTGAAATCACAGGTGTCTTATAACTACAACGGACGACTGAAAGAGTAAAAAGACTAAAAGAGATTGTCCAAAATCAATGTCAGGAACTTGCTGGTTCTGAGGCTGAACCTCCTCCCACAACCAGTGCCCTGGATCCCAGGCTATGGGAGCTGTGAGGCAGGGCACCCTAGAGTTAAACAATCCCGCCATCCAGACACCTACCTGTTCCCTGTTACAGTTAGATTTACATCACCATGTCAGCTTGCATCCTGGCCCTACTTAAGTCAGAGCAACAATCCTGTTTCACATTTATCCCATCTCAACTTCAGCATAAATGCTCTATAGGTCTGCTGTGGGCTAAACTGTGTTCCTCTAAATCCTGTGTTGAATTCCTTACTCCTTGGGATGTAACCATATTTAAAGGTAAGGTTTTTAAAGAGGTATTAAGGCTAAATAAGGTCCTATGGATGGCTCTAATTCAATCTGACTGTTGTCCTTATAAGAAGAGGAAACTTGTACACAGAGACATGCACCAAGGAAAGGCCACATGAGGACATGGGGAGAAGATAGTCTTCTCCAAGCCCCAGTTAGATGGCTCAGAAGAAACCAAACCAACCAACACCTTGATCTTAGAATTCTACCCTCCAGAACTGTGAGAAAATAAATTTCTATTGTTTAAGTTACCCAATCTGTGGACTTTGTTAATGGTAGCCCTAGGAAACTAATACAGATTCAAACACTGTACAACATGCTTAGTCATCTAGCATAAGTAGTTCTCCTATTATCAACTTCATTGAAAATCCCCCAGTAATTGATTTTATTAATGATTTCATTTGAAAACACTACCACTTCCTGCTAAGGGCTGTACCAGGAATCAGATATGACCAATTCCCAACAGCAATACAATTTCTAGAAAATGAAAGGAGGAATTATGCTCTTCTCTGGTCTGCTCAGATCCTACTCATACTATAATACTTCTTTCTTATACCCAAGAATTTATATGGATGTGTTTTTTGCTCTTCTCCATTAGAAGAGGAATGAGCAAATTCAGTGCAGGTGTTCTCTTAGTTATTGTGTGTGTGCTATGCTACACACACACACACACACACACACACACACACACACGAGTTCCTGGTCAATAAACATTGGCTGAGTGGATGATTAATATCCACCAAGCAAATTCCCAAGAATAAACCATTTTCCCATGATCATCTTCTTCATGGAGAGAAAAACCAGGCTAGGACCCACAAATCCACTTGTCATCTGGGCCTCCAGACAGGAAACATTCTTTTTCATTATAACTTAATCCATTGGTATCTATGAATATTTGTCTATCACTATGATTTGTTTAGAACGCTCATCCCCCTAAGAACACGTGAGCCCTGTGTAAACTTTTAGGATGGAGTTTCTAAAGTGTTTAAGAATGGCATTGAACTGAGATCAGACTTTGATGTTTGGGGGGACTCTCTCCCCATCCGGCCTCACCAGACCACCCTCCCCCTTTTCTAACTCCTTCGTTGCTATAATCGCCATGATCTTCCTGGGCTGGACACTGCAGGCAGGCACTTCCTCAGCCCGGTTCAGAGAGCCCCAGTGCACACATCTGTCCCAGCTTAAAACCCTCAAAGGTTCTTTGTGGCTTCTAACAAATGGTTTTCAAAATAATGTCTGGGAAAACAAAACCATGCTTCCCATTATTGCTTCCATTTTATTTTAGTAACAATTCATCTTGCAATGTTCATCAGCATTAAAGGAGACATGTCCTTTGATTGTCTGAGAATATAAGGAAGGTTAAAAAGAAAAAAAGTCCTACCTGATAAAGCCCACCTTCCTCAAGGTGTCTCACAAGCATGACCTGGCTTCTGCTTTCTATCTCTCAGCCTCCGTGGCCCCATTTCCCCATGAGTCCCAAAGCCCTGGACACTCCCAGGCACTCGTGTCTCCCACGCCACTGCATGCTGTCTCCTCCTCCTGAAACTCCCTTCTTCCCCTCTGTCTTCAGTCAGTCCTACTTATTTTTCAAGGCACAATCCTCATCACTTGAGAGAAGCTGCCCTAGTTTTCCTGTCAGCTTCTTGCTTATGCCCCTGTGATAGAATTTGGGTTGGTCTTTCTTTCTGAGTCTTTCTCTTCTCAGGGATGGAGATGGTGGCTCCTCCAAACCTGCATCCCCATGCCCATCACAGCATCAGGCACAGGGGTGCCCAGTGGACACACGGTGCAGAAAGGAACTGATATGAGACACCTTGGAGCGGGAGCCTTCACATCACACTCCCTGAACCTTGCAGCTCCACTTGCCTCTTAAGTCCTCCGAGGCCTCTGGGGGGTCCCTGGCCCATGTTTCATCTTCCAATCATGATGGGCTCATTATGGAGTCCCTTTCTCAAGGCATCTGCCTAATTCACTTATGTTAATTCAATTTACTTCCCTGGCTTATCCCCTCACTGGGCTTTTGTGCTTGGTATTTGTTCACCAAGTGTACTAGCAATGTCCAGAATTTAATCAAGATATATGGACTAAAAAACAATTTATGGTATTAGCACATGTGTATGTTGGGGTCAAAGCTGGAGTTATCAATCATGCCTGAAAACTCGTCAACAAGGTGAAATAGCCAGATGTCTTATTCTCACAATTTTGTAATTCTCTCTGAACAACAATAACAAAAAATGCTCCATCCAGAAAATAGGTTTCCCTTCTAATAGATGTCACCTCCAACTACAACTGTCTACGTAACAAATGCTCTAGGATGCTTTAACTCTTTCTGCTCAGACTTGATTTGGACCCAAACAATGGGACTTAGGAAAATGAAAAGAGGGAGATGAAAGTAGAGTTCCTGGTAGAATCAAGAATGACAAAATAGTGACATAAAAAGCACAATTTATTGTATGAAAAAGGGGTAAATCATAGCCACATGCTTCATGTACTCAGTGGGGTTACCCTTGGTCTGGTCTTCAGCTTTTATTCCCAGAGAGTCCACCTTGGGGGGCTCCTTTCAATATGAACAGATCCTAAAGGGTGCACACAACATAGTGGATAAAGAGAGATGGTTTAGGATAAGAAATAACCTTGGGTAAGTGATTTAAACACCCAAACTTCCATTTTCTCCTCTGCTAATTTTGGCCAATGATCAGATTTATCTCTTAGAATGGTCATAGGAATCAAAAAGGATGCTTCAGAAAAAAACACTAAGTATCTGGCATGTAGTAAAGATATTATTATTACAATACACAAGTATTATATATAACATATGCAATGAAACCATGGTTTATAGTAGGAGAAAAATCAACAGTGCCATATTATGGTCCACAGCAATGATGAAACTGTGATGAGTAAAATAAAAATGTGGATTTTCTGGAAGAAGAGTAGAAAATGCAGGATTCTGCAGACACACAGACCTGGGTTTGAATCCCAGACACTTTACATTTTAGTATTGTAAACTTCTTCCCATCTTTATACTCAGTCTTTAAAATGGATTTAATAAAATCCTCTTCATGGGGTTCATGTGAGAGTCAAAGGAATAATGTACAGAAAGTAAAGGGCAGTCATAATTATTCACTTTTTTTTTTTTTTTTTTGGTTTCTGCCAAAGGTCCATCCTGAGTTTGAGTCCTGGTTCTTTTACTAATAGGGGTTGGATATTTAATATTTTAGAGACCTCAGTTTCCTCACCTGAAAAATGAAGTCAACTGTATCATTTAGCTTATTACTGTATAACCACTCCCAAATTTAATAGCTTAAAATAATGGTTATTTATTTAGTGTATGTTGCTGTGGGTCAGCAATTTAGGTGGGGCTGAGTTGGTCGATTCTTCTCATCTGAGCTGGTCTCCTTCATGTGTCTGTGGTCAGCTGCAGGCTGGTGAGAAAGGATTCTTCCTACCAGCTAGAACATATCTGCTCCCCTCCTGTGTCTCCCACCTTCCAGCAAGCTAGCTCAGGTTGGCTCACAAGGCAGCGGTAGGTTCCAAGACAGCAAGAAATAGTACGTGTGGTCTCTTAAGGTATAGACTTGGAATAGCAAAGATCATATTATATTGCCCAGAGTAAGTCATGTGACCAACCAGATTCAAGAATTGAGAAAATTAACTCCATTTTTGATGGGAGAAGCCATAAAGTTACATGGCAAACAAAGCGTGTGGACATAGGAAAGTTCTTAATTGAGGTCATCAGTGTAACCTACCACAGGGAGAGGGAAGCATCTCTGAATTGAATGTATAAATGCATAGTGGGTAAAAATACATGACTTGAGTTTCACTTAAAACTCTTCTGATTACAAGTGATCAAAAAAAATCAAGTTAGATGAAGAGGGGAAAACATTGTCTCATAAAATCCAAAATATTGTTTACTAGCCAAGCCAGGGAAGGTGTTCCAGAGTAACTGGAACTGAAGACTCAGAAATACGAACAGTGCCCTTAAATTTACATTCTTAACTACAGATTTACTTAATTATACCCATGGACCAAATCCCAAAAATTTCAAGGAAGAGACAGTAATTGGACTGTCCTGAGGTATTTGTTCATCTTTGATCACATTAGCTGTGGCCAGAGGGCTTAGTCCACATTGTATAAACATAATTTTTCCTATAGTAACTACTGGAATGAGTGAGAGTCAGTTCCCAGGAAAGGGGTACTGGGCAGATGATCTAAAGGTGTTCACTTAAGCTTGTCTGAGGGATGAGTAGAAGCCACAGGTGAGTTAAAATGCAAGGTACAAGGGAGCGTGGAGCTGACCAAAGACATGAAGGGAAAAGAAAGACAGACAGCAGAGGACCTTGAATGCCACAAGAAGGAATATGAGTTCTGAGTCATCAAAAATTGTGATGTACGACTGTATGATGATTACCTATATATTGTAAAGGTATAGATCAAAGGGGTGCATTTTATGGGTCAGGGAGACCATGTAAGTGGTTTTATTTTTGTCCACATAAAAGGTGGTAAGGGCTTGAATTAAGGCAGAAGCTAAGGGGATTGAAGGAAGGAGACATTTCTGAGACACCTGAGTCTCAGAAAGGAGGGTAAGAGAAAGACCCTGTTCAGGTAATTTGTTAGAAAGTCATCAGGATAGAGGAAACATGAGAGTAAAGAAAGGAGGAAAAACTGACATGGGATGTGTGAATGAGGGTAACACTGTGGGAAACAGGTTGGATCTGTCTGGGGCCCCCTGAGCAGTGTATAGACTACTTCTAGGAATTGTCCCCTTAGGGTGGAGTGGGAGAAATACTTCTCTATATGCACCTGTCTCCTGCCATCTGTGCCCCCATGCCTGTCAGTGAGATTTTTTTTCCAGCACATGCAGCACCGGAGAGATCTTGAAGTAGCAAATGAAAGAAATACTGTGCATACTTGGGATGACAAGTTATCAGTCTGGAGTGGGCAGAAGCCTGCAGGAAACTGTCCACCACCATCAAAGCTAAAACCAGAGGCCAGGAGGATATGAGTCAAGGCATGAGAAATGTCTAGTACAGCCTACCTAGTGCAGCACTTAGACCTCTTATGTACTACATTAAGTCCAATCCATCACTGAGCTCACAAGGTGATGGTCAGCCACCATCTCAGTAAAAGTCTGCCGACATCAAGGTTAGTCCCCACTGTTGAAACTGGTTCTGAGGCTAAAATTGATTTTTACCTTCTCCCTGATCTGCCACTCATACCAGGTGCACTCCCCAATTCACCCCTTCTTCTGTGTGATGGGTGCCTACCCCTCCTGCCTGCATCAAGGCTGAATGAATTTGACAATGTCCATCTCTTGAAGGGAGCTCCACATGTGTGTTCACCTAAATCCCACAGTTAGCTGCTCAGTCTCTAGTAGGTCCTTGTAGCCCATCAGAAGTTGCTTTTTCAAATGTCAAATAGTTCTCTGACACAGAAGGCATGGCCTTGTTCAAGAACCACAGTGGTCTGAGCTGCGATTCTTGCACTGGGGCTTTCCAGAGATTTTAAACTTACACCCTGGAAATGTCTAGCACCATGGGATCTGCTGTATCACAGGGCCTAACAGGGGAGCTCACTCAACAGCCTGGAACTATTGCACCACTTGAAGCTAGAAGTCTCTGAGCCGTGCAATAAATCAGTCGTTTAAGTCTTCCCAAGAACAGTCAGAGCTGCCTCCCAGCACCAACGAGGACTCCATGTGCTGGGGCTTCTTTCTTAGTGGTTGTAGTACAAGATGAACATATTGATTTTAACTTAGAGAATATGTGCTCAAATGTCCCATACCATTGAGCCCCCAAGACTTCACTGATGCAGCAGACCCCTGAAACTTTGTAAGTTTACCTTGTACCCTCTGGTAGTCATGCGTCTTTTCAGGGGATCCAGGTGAATCCCTAATTCCTGCTCACAAAGCTCAATATGATTTTGTCAATATAGTGAGCTCTTGTGATGTTGTAAGGACTGCCAAGGTGATAGAGGTCCATGCAGAATATATTATGATAAACTGCTCTTGATTCTCCTTATTGACCAGGCTTGAAAAATGTATACGAGATTACTAGTTGCATGCTGAGTACCATGGCTGTTCTGTTTCAGTAAAGATAACATATCTAATACAGGAGTTGCAACTGGGGTTTGGTTAAATTTGCTATCCCTTGGCACATAACCCGTAAGTTTTTTCTAGCCAGATGTTTTACTAGTAAATTGAGTATGGGATATATGATAGGGAAGACCATTCCTGCATCTTTATGTTTTTGACAATGGCATTAATATTGTAATTCACCAGTAATGTGACATTACTTCTGATTGTTCTTGTAGGTAGGTAGGGGCTGTGATTTCAGGAGCTTCCTCTTGAAGATGAGTTTCAGGGGGTTTCAATTCTGGAGGGTAACCTTAAGGGCATTCACTTCACCATTCCTATTGTAATGGCTCTTATTACACAGGTCAGGGAATGAGTATAGAGTTCTCTGCCATCTGCTAGGGTTCTCCACTCCTATTACACACTCAGAAGCCAGAGCAATAACCTAGAGGGTGGGCACGCCATCCCACTACATCACCACTAAAGGGACTCTTCATCACTTGGCCTCAATAAGCCCATAATTTAATGGGGCAAGGGTATATGATGGTATTTTGGGTCTCCTGGTATGAGGGTCAGCTCATACCAATAGCCCTCAAAAATACTTGGTATTCACCTTTCTCCAGTGTCCGATTACTCTGGTACAAGTCTCTTTGGGGAAAGATCAGGGGAATATTGGTTGTATATACTTGTGATGACTTCGCAGGTATATGTGTGTGGATCCTGAGCCTATGAACAGGCTTAGATCTGGAAACTAGGTAAGTGATGATGATATCTCCATTGCATGTGGCAGCTTTTGATTTCTTCTGGATATATGAATCAAGGAACAACTCATCAGCCGCCAGTATGTCTCGCCACTAGGAATACCTTGATCTATTTACCATTGTGCCATGTCCCTGGTAGCCAGGGAACCCTGGTTGTCCTCTGCTCTTACTGCCCATGGCAATGGTTATGGTTATTTTGATTGTCATAATCGCTCTGATGTTTAAATGCTGTCATCTGACTTCTGCTATTCCAGAATCTGACCATCCCGATTGATACCAGGAAGCCTAGTTCCATAACAGCATCTCCCATGGTGAACCCTAACCCAGAGGACAGCCAGCTTGACAAAGCCAGTGCCCCCTCCCCAGGGCTTTTCTTGTTGCCTAAATGAAAGGAGTGTCCTCTGGCCTCTCTCAAGTAATATAGTCAGGTGTTCTCTATTCTTACAAAATAATCCATGCTAACACCCCTCATCAGTGAGCCTTTTGCCCTTTCCTCGATAATCTCCACCCATTTTTATATAGCCCATTGTGGTGTCCAAACTTCTAGCAGTGTCTTAGCTTCGGCTTCAGTGTATATTCCAGAGTGCTAAACCCCGAGTCACAGGAGAGTACTCATATTTCAATAAATTCTCCCCTGTCTAGACTTAAATTCTGCCCTTCCTAAGCCAATCCTGCTTGCCTTCCCCAGATTTCTGCCAACTCATGTATTGGCTGCCTCCTCCCATTCTTCTTGCATGTGTGTTATTTCCTCCTACTCCAATACTAAGCTGAATTTCTCTAGCTACTAATATGGGGCAATGATGGGTGGCAGGTGGATGTTGAAGAGAAAAACCATTATTTTATGAGACACCTGCCTCTAATGTAATATTTGCAGGGTCTGTAGACAAAGAGGAGATTTCACTCTTCTAACAAGGAGAAAGGGCTGCTTCTGCCAGCCCAGGGGTTTCATGGAAATCCAGAGATTCAAGGTTCTTTGGTATCAGGGTACTAACATTGGCACAGGAGACCTGTTGAGGCTGTGAACGTGCAGACCTATCGTCCTTACGATTAAGTCTGGGTCTGATTTTCAGTGCAGTATTTCCTGCAGCTGCAAGAGATGAGGGTCTCTTTCAATGGAATATGGAGACTTTCTAGTTTTCACAGTGAGCCTTGGGTTGACCGGTGGCTGTCCTGAGCCCGCTATTTCCTTTCTTCAAAGCTACTAAAGCAGTTCAGAAAAGGAGCTGACTTCCAGGCCCTGAAATTACCATTGCCCCATTGGCTGCCACATAACCCACAATCTCACCTTTCCTTGCACCTCACTCTGACCCACCACCAGCATGAGTCCCTGGGATTGTGGTGCTTCTGTGCACCTGTGGTTTCCCCCATCCTACCTCCCACTGGGACTTTCATCTCACCAGTGAGCTGTCCAGTTCCAGAGCCCATCTTGAGAGACTGCTTCTAGGACCACTTCTGGTACCAGCTCTCTTAGTTTGAGTTTCCCCCAAAACCAGAGGGCAAGACAAGGTATGTGAGCAGGTAGTTAAGTTGAGAGAGCCTGAGCGGGCAGGAGTGAAGAGCCAGCAAGAGCAAGGGAAGGATGAGCCAAAGCAAGTGTGTTATGGGGTGACTGCTGTGGACGATGAGCCCCTTCCTTTCCGGGCACTGCTGAAGAGTGTCCACAACGCCTTTGAGGGCTTCTCACCCAAGGGCTGACCAGGAGAAGCAGGCTCCTTCGCTGTTTGAGAGTCTCCCCTGTGGGTGTTGACCCCCTTGTGTTTCCAGGCTGTCCATGTGGTCTTGCTGAGTAGAAGCCCACTGGCACCAGAGCCTCAGAGGATGAGGAGAAGGCATGACATGAGTGTGGTAAGGGCAGCTCCAGCACAAGGGGCATCCAAGCACTGTCCACCCTACCAGTGCTGGGGCAAGTGAGGATTCGAGCTAGAGAATGAAGGGATCTGAGACAGTATATGTGGCAAATAATCTTGGATTGACTCAAAGCATTTGAACCAAAATGTTCCCTTCCAGTTCTAAAAGTTTGATTCGTCTTACTCTGAGTTGATACAACAACAAAAACCAGGTGTTGAGTGAAAATGTTTTTCAATCAAGTGTGGGATGACAGATTTCTGAAAACAGCTGGATGGTTGATGAAATTTATATTCAGTTTTCTCTCTTGTTCACACACACGTACACATTGAGAGAGAGAAAGGGAGACCTGGGGCGGGGGATGAAGGGGAAGCAGCAGCCATCGAGCAAGATCAGGAAAAGGAGAAGCACAACCTCCACCTGCTCTCACCGCAATTGTCACAGTCGAACCCCTACCCTTAGGCGGGTGCTTGTGAGGAGGTCCCATCTTGCAGAGGCATCCACATATTGAGCTTTAACTAAATCATTGTCCGAAAGTCTTTGAAATCTCTCATTTCAAAGCTTTGAGAAATTCTGTGTTATAGGAGGTGGACAATTCAATACACCTTTGGAGCAGACTATTCTTCTGTTGGAGAAATCTACCTTGCAGGTGGAAAAAGAGGAGCCTTGCCCTTCAAACTCACCTTGTCCTTGCTGCCCATGGCTATGCATATGTAGAGCAAAAAGCCAAGATCCTCTTCTCAAATGGAGAGTTTAAGATGCTCTGGGTCCTATCAGCTAACCGAATCTGCATGAAAGGGTGCTTATATCACAGGCAGAGCTGAAAGTCTACAACTTGTATTTCCTAGAAAAAGGTTTTTCTCTCTCTATGGCTTATAGAATTGAAATTTTTCATTTGTTCTCAGGTGTGTGTGTGTGATCATTTTTTCACAGGGCATGTGGACCCTGAAGATGCAGGAATGGCATCAGTGCCTGGGCGCTATCCCCAGCAATAGGAGAAGCTGCAAGTAGATTCTGATGCCGCATGTAAGATAAAATAGCGTCGCTAATTTCACAATGAAGATCACCTGCAAGGTGCCTTGTACTGCTTTGGTGTAGGGACGACTGGATTCTGAAGGGATCATCCTGCTGGAAGATGCAGCACGATGCCACCCGACATGAAGCGGGGCTGGGCTTCCAGGAGGGGCGGGTTTTCTCTGGAAAGAGTAGATCTGAAAACAGAGGAGGACAGATGTCTGCAGGCAGTCCTTAAATGGGGAAAGAAAAGGAAGTTGGTCCCACAGAGGGATAGACATGTTGTCATCCCACTGAGGTTGTGTGGGGAGAAAAGCTGACTTCTACTTAGTGTGAGGGGCCAGGAGTGGTCACAAGCCACGTTAGTTGAGAAAGGAATAGTTAATAAAACCTGTATCTTCACAGAGTTGTCATATTTTTCACGCTTCCCATTTCCCTTTACCCCATTTGATAGAGAAATTGAATCTGAGATGAGCTTTTAATTAAAAATCTCATAACAATACACAAAATCCAAAAGATAAGGAAATTACATTTTAAATATGGATTTTTCCTTCTCTCTTCTTCCCCACATTTCCTGTTGTTTGGCATGTACAAAGTTGATTAGAACAAAAGGACAGAAAAACTTTTAGCATACTAAAGGATAATACTGCGGGTTTATTTTGATGGTGTGGAGTCTGATTGCCTTTTAAGTCATCAATCCAGAACCAGACCAAGGGCTGGGCACCCCCTCCTATGCCCAGGAGGAGACCCCCAGTCCACTTGCTGCTTGCTAAATAAATGCCAATCCACGCCAGAAGTTGAATACCTCCGAGGGTCAGGGAGGGAGGGAGTGACAAGGAGGTGAAGTGGACTGAATTCTTTAATAGAGGGGAAACAGGAGAGATTCCAGGGAAGAGAAACCCTTCCCTTGACAAGTAAGAATTTTCCTCCATTCATCTTATGTCTGACAGGCTGATAGCAACATTGTTTGATTATGGGGCATACAACCTCTTTCTTCCATGATAGGGAGTATAAGACTACGGTTGCAGAATAGAGAATAAAAATAAATCTTAAAACATTTAACTTTTATAAATGATGCCTATAACTTTGGTTCCAAGGAAATTTTAAAAAGGAAAAAAATGACAATATATTTCAGTTTCATAGACCATTCCAATATATTATCCAATTGTTGATGGATAAAACTCTTAGTCTCTCAGTTTGCATTCATAGCTGAGCAATTCCTTCAGGTGTCTGAGACTAGAAGTCTTAGAAGTCACGAACACAGACCTTCCATTGACATACTCTTGTGTTGTCATAAGCCAATTCGTGGCTGCTATAAAGTCACAGGACCTTGAAATCTACAAAGGCAATCACTGGAATAAAGAACTTATCTGGAATGACAAGCACAGTGTTAAAGAAAAAAATTCAATGACACTTGTGAAAGCACAGCAAGGCAGACTTTTTTCAGGACACAGCCATAGATATAGAGGTCTTGCAGTGGAGAAGAGAGATTGGGCTCAACTCCAAATACAGTGCAGGCAAGTGGGAATTTATAGCCAAGGAGCAGGGTGGGGGTCAGTGGCTGGAAGATTAGAGGAAACATCAGAGGTAAGGAGGATTCTGGCTAAACTCATTCTTGCTGAAGACAGGCCTGGGTGATCAGACATCCAGTGGGGGTTGGTGGAGGATGAGAAATCTGACCAAATAATGAGGATGATCAGATATTGAGGATGGAGGCTGGGGTTCTTGCTAAACTACCTGAGCACAGTTTTTGTTAAAATTGGATTTTACCAGGAAGTGTACAGATGGGCCTAGCAGAAGACTCAAAAGCCTGACTAACATTTGACCAACCAAAGAATCTTTGTCAGTGGGTTAACTAATGTCTTCCTGGGGAATGGAGAGGAAGCAATGATAAGAAAAGCTGACAACACGAATGCTTGCTATTGTGAATTCGGGAGGGCACATATATTTGTTGTGTGTTTGTTTAAACCCAACCTCATTCTGAAAATAATTGGAGGAAGTCCTTACACATAGCACAGCAAGATAGAAAATAAAAATAAACTTAAAAACTGGGCCAAAGAGAAAACAAGCTGGAATGACAAGATGAAAACAAAACTTTAAAAAGTCCTCAAGCAGAAAAACATGCTGTGAAATTCTACATGATTATTCCAGTTGAGCTACAAACTTATTTCTCAGCAGGATGCACTAATCAGGGGGAGGTACATAGGCCAGCCCCCAAATTAGCATTTGGGCTCTTTTCCATGCTGTGGGTAAAGCAAGGTGGAAACTTTATTCATATGAGTAGAGATCTAGCCCTGGAAGAAAAAGCCACACATTTTCCCTTTAAAAAAATTTTTAAGCCTTGGTTTTCATTTGATCTGTGAGAGTATTCATGAAAAAACTTCAAAGCCAGTTTGATGTGTTGTGGTTGGTGCATTCATTCACTCCTTCAGCGATGATACGTTGAGCATCCATCACTTGCCGAGAGCCATGCTAGGTGCTGGGGGTAGAGGAAAAAATAGCCATGGCTGCCACCCACATCCAGCTTGGGGAGACAGACAAGCAAAAGGCCAGTGACTCAGCAGGGGAGTGGGTGTTGGTAAAGATGTCCCTGCAGCGTGGAATGTATGCGCAGAGTTGGGGCACACGGCGATGTGGGCAGGGGTGGTGGGGAAAGGACAGTCCCAAAGAGGTAGAAACTGATATTTCTTTGGCCTCTGGGGTTTCTTTCACTCACTCATTCATTCATTCATTCATTCAAGAACACTAGAGACTGAGAGAGCCACATCTGGATCTCATGGTCAACTTGCACATCTTGGCAAGGTCACACCTTTCTAGCTTCCTCGTGTCCTCTCTCCCACTACACCTGCTATTCAATCACAGAGAGGTTGGTAGTCATATGTGTTCCCATTATAAGAGTGATATTAATCAGAAAATTTTTATCCCTCAAAAAACGATTTTGCCTCTATCCTACTATCTACTACAGTTGTATTACCACAAATACCATAAAGGGGAAAATGTCAGATTAGAAAAAGTCCTGGAAACTGAGAGCAGAGGATTTTTATTAAGGTCTTCGCTCAGACATTTTTAGTTGTGCGACCTTTAACAAGTCAGTCAGCTTCTCTGAGCCTCAGTATCTGCCTCACAGAATGAGAATTAAATAAAATAATAGGTGCAAAGTGCTTAGTACCCAGAGAATGTTCGACAAATGCCATTTTCTTCTTAGAATAGAAAGTGTCTTGGAGAAACGTTCCTGTAATCAATTCAGTTTGTCAACAAACATTTGTTTTCACTTTATACCAAAGGGATAAGGAGAAGAAATGCATAACCCTGAGTACTAGGGGTGTGCCCCAATGTCCACTGGCTCAATGGCACCCACCTTCATGCTCATAGGATCTCAGGGCCTCATTCCCAACCCCTACATGAAAACTGGTCCCCGTGTAAATGGTCCTCACAATTTTCCACAAACTAGTCTGTCAGATACCGTCATTATTTGGTGTAATATCAAGTCTCCAAAGAGGGCTTCCAATGGTCACCACCTCTTGATGTTTTCATACTTGTAGAAGTCCCCTCCAAAACTAAGTCTGGGTTTTTACTGCGACTCACTTTGACCCATAGAATGTTGTGTAAGAGATGCTGTATAATTCCCAGGCTGAGCATTAAGATATAATACCTTCAGTTTCCCTCTTCCTGAAATACTCTCTTGGAACCCAGCTGCCATGCTGAATGAAGCCCCAGTCATGTGCGGAGGCCACACAGAGGAGAACCAAGGCCCTCCAGGCATCAGCTGTAGCCTAGCCCCCAGTTGACAGCCCACACTGACAGCTGAACATGTGAGTGGGCCGTCTTGGATTTTCTAGCCCAGTTGAGCCCTCTTGTGACTGTAGCCCCAGCTGGCCTCACATGGAGCAGAACCATCCCACTGAGCTCAGTCAAACCATAGAATTGTAAGAGATAATGGAACAGTCATTTTAAGCCTCTGTGTTTTGAGGTGGTTTGTTAAATAGCAATAGATCATTAAAATAACTAGCATTTGTTGCGTTCTCTGTCTCCCACTTGTCCATGTGTAAGGCTGGCAAAGACACTCAGAGAAGCACCACTGGCCCGCCTAAGGACTTGAATGTCTTGAGCAAGGGTTGGTTGTTGAAGGTCCCAACCTTTCCAATGTTCTGCCTGGTGTGCAGAGGCAGAACTGCCTTTGACACTGGGGCCCCGTGGTAATTCTTCATGGGCCCAGAGTCTCCAAAGCCAGTCTCACTCAGAAACTGCTTTTGACTTTCTCTCCAAAAGGACTCTAAATTAGTCCAAGGGGATTGTAGTGGGTGCTGGAAGTTCCCTGCTCTGTGCCTTAGAGCATATAAGACAACTTCCAATTGCCAGCATGTGGGTAGATGGCTTTTTCCAGGACTTTGAAAGGCTGTTCTGCCCAGTGCCTCCTGGGGTTTGGTGTATAAATATCCCAGCCCCCTTCCCCCAAGGTAAAATAATGCTGAGGCATATGTTCTTCATCATTTCCCAGACTTTACCTATGGGATTAAGCTTCAGTACCTGCTATGGTAGTAGGCTTTAAAATGTACCCTCTTGTGGCTTGCTTCTCTGGGGAAATCCAAATGAAGTCCTCCATGTGAAATAGATGCCATTCTGTTCTGGTATAAGGCTTTGTATCTTCACACCTTAACACATATTGATTTATTTAATTTTAAATAAGCCATAGATTCTTACCTAAAGATAAGATACTTACCAGCTCAGTAAATAGTAACTGGACTCCAATTTCCTCATTTGTATAGTGGATGCCATAATAGCTGTCATGCAAGCTATTTTGAGGTTACTGTAACCTCAGAAAGGGTATCCACAATTTTCTCCACCACACAGGTATTCAAATATCTACATTTATTGAGCACTTACTATAATATAAATGCATTGTAAGCATTAGACATATATTAACTCATTTACTCTTTACAACAACCTTCCTGGGTAGATATTATTATCATTTTCTTCATTCTATAGAAGAAGAGGATGCTAAGAGAGATGAAGTAACTTGTCCCAGGGTTACACAACCAGTAAGAGGCAGAGCTGGGATTTGAACCCAGGTTGTGTAACCCCAGAGCCCACCCTGTTAAGCACAGTGCTATGCTACGTCTTACCAAGGTATACCTACTAGCTACTAAAGGAAATAAAGTGACCCTAGGACTTAAATGTCCTTTTTTCAGGGTGTAGTCAAAATATTAAAATTCAAGAGAAAAAGGACAAAACCATTATTCGGCTAAATTGATCTATTATCTAGCTAGCTATGTGAACTCATCCCAAAGGTGATTTAGTCTCCTTTTTTGCAAAAGCCCAACAGTGAAGGAAAGA
The DNA here is from genome assembly GCF_000956105.1 of Propithecus coquereli. Taxonomy (NCBI): domain Eukaryota; kingdom Metazoa; phylum Chordata; class Mammalia; order Primates; family Indriidae; genus Propithecus; species Propithecus coquereli. Next base: position 4,622,402 of record NW_012148396.1, read on the forward strand.
AAGTAAGAGTAGCAGACGTTGACTCAATATACGGACTCTTTCTAATGGTGAAAAATGATCAACAATAAAACAAGTTGCTTGAGCAATTTCTTGATCACTAAGAACATTCAAGCTGATGCTACGTATCACTTGTCTTGGTGTTGTGGAGGGGTTTCACACAACCAGTGATGGTTAAACTAGGAGACATTTAAGATTCCATTCAACTCCAAGATTCACAAATTAGTTAGTGCTTATTACTTTAGAACAGGAATCTGTGTTAATTGCATATGTTGCACACTCTACTGTGGATCTCATCTTTCTTCACACTTCTCTTCCATCCTCCCTTGTATGTCTGTTATGAATGTAAGAAACAATGTGCATGGTCAGGAATTGTGACGGAGGTTATCAGATGGTGGCTATTATGACGCAGCCTGGATGCTCACATCTATGCATTAACCACGTAGCAGCAGGCGGTGTACTAAACCTCAACACCTTACTACATAAATGGTCCCTCCTACTTCTCCCAAGAACCCTCTGAGGTAGGCTTCCTATCCCTATGAGGTAAGGGCACGGAGGCCTAGAGAGGTGCCCAAAAGCACACAGCCCATCAGCAGTGGTGCCACATCTGCCTGATTCCAGTGCCCTTTCTCCTCCCTCCAATCTATTCTTATTCGTCACCCATCACGACACTGGATCTATTCTAAGAAACCTCTCCTGAGTTTTGGTAAGAATGACAGGAGTAACTTAATTGAAAGAAAGGGCATTTTGTGATAGGAGAAGGTTGTCATTTTGTTCCTTTGACTGTCAGCTCCAAAAATATACACACAATTAGTGAACTCATTAAAAGCACTGTTTCTCAAATTATTTTTTACTGGAACACACAGAAATTGTGATCATTTTATAATAACTGCTGCGGTGACACAAATAACCTTTAGCAAACATCAGACATGCTTACTACTTTTACCAAGTAGAGGGATGCCTGTAGAACACCCCGCCAGGGGGACATTGTCAGTCACAGCATCGGCTTCCACAGTGAGACCTCTGAACATCAAGATCAAGGTGAGCTCCCCTTGAAGTCAAACTTACAGATTGAAATGCAACTTAAAAATAGTAGCTGGACAGTTTTTTTTTTTAGGTAGTTTTGTTTCTTGTTTTGGTTTTTTTGTAGTGTTTTGTTTTGTTTTGCTTTTTGCCAAAGGAGTCTTTGCTTTATAAGTGATTTTGCTTAATGTTGTTCAATTGCAGCTCTGCAAAATAGTGCAAAAGGCTCCTAGATAGGGATGTAGCAGCACCGGTTCTCAATGCTAACCTTGGGCAAGTCATATAACATATTTAGACCTCATTTCTGAAAGAAATGAGAGAGTGGGGGGACAAGAGAAGGAGAAAGAGGAGAAAAGGAAGATCAGGGGAAGAATAGGAGAGGGAGGGAAAGAAGAAGGAGAAAGAGAAAGGAGGAGGACAAGGAGAAGGAGAGGAAGAGGAAGAGGAGGATAGAAGGAAAACTCAAGGGATTGACCACACTCCTCAGGCCATCCAGGCTCTTGACATCTGTGATTCTCTAACAGCATGCGAAATTGATTTTCCACCTCTGATGGACACCGTGTTTTCAGTGCCACATCTGTCCTTGTACACACAGGCATGCAGATGAGCCCGGTGGCAACACTGCTGTCAATCTCAAAACTCCCTACCATGTGAACACGAACAGATCTATGAATTGTGGCAGCTGGGAACAGTTGCATATTACGCAAAACCAGGGTAGGAAAAGCTTCCTGCTGTACTGACTTCAGGCTTGGTCACGGGATTGGCTGTGGCCAGTGGAACGTGGGTGGAAGTGACATACACCACTTCTTTCAGAACCTCCTGTGCCCTGGCACCTGCCCCAAGAATGGCCATCCCTTCATCCTGCAAAGACCACGATAAGAGAGCAGCAGCAGGAGCAAGGTCTGAGCTGACCCAGGAGAGGAGGACAGCAGGAACAAAAACCGAACCTCATTGTTGTGAGCCACTGAGAGTTGGGGTTGCTCCTGCAGAGTTACTGTGTTATTCCAGTACCTACGGGTCACAGGGAACCTCGGGGCTGGGGACAAGTATGGGGAAATCACATGCTGCAGGACATAAGGATTCAACACCCCTCCAAACACACTCCAGCTGACGCCCAGCTCAGAGCTCCTGGCTCCCGCTGAGCTGGTTCCTGCCAGTGCATTCTTGCTCCAGGTGTCTCTTCTTGTTCTAAATAGGCTCACCTGGCCTCCCCTTAGCTTCTGGTCCTGCTAGCAGGTAGAAGCCAAGCTGAGCTTTCTCCCAGGGCTCTTTTCTCTGCAGTAGACCTATAGAGAGTACAGGAGAGAACTTCCAGTTTGAACTATAAATTCGCACACAGCACAAAGGACTTGCCTGAACACTGTGCTAAAAGACTGGACCAAACCCTAGCCTGACTTATGCATGCACTAAGCTGGGTCCTTGAGGTGTTCCCCTGCCAAGTCTCTGCTCAAGAAAATGCAATGCAGCCAAACCACAAGTTGTATATTGTCCCAAGCCACATTGCCGAACCATTTTCAGTAATTCTCCACTTACCTTCCTCCTACTATTTTCCGTTTCTCCATAACCCCCAGTCCCTTTTTTGTTTCCCCTTCTTCTCTTTATGTAGTTCCTTTTTATTCTCTCTCTGTTCTCCCTTGACAGACCTCAGTCACCTTTGTCTTAGTTGGAGTTGAGCTCAGTTTATACTGGAGTCTCCCTTCCCTACCGCAGTAAACTAAATAAAGTCTGTCTTGCCACCTTTAACAAATGTCCAGTGTGTTCCTCTGACATCAGGGACCTCTGCTGGGGACCCCATCAGGTAAGTATCTTCCATGTCTGGGAAGTTTGCATTTCTTCCCTGGAAGTGTCTTCTTTCCATCAAAGTGCATCACTGCCTGGCACTCCACTGCCAGGCCCGTCATAAACTGGTCTCCTCTGTCAGCCTCCCAGGCTCACCTCCACCTATCTGCCTTTGCATCCAGTGTGCTGTCCTCTAGGAGAACCCTTGCTCCCTTTCTCTGCCCATGGGCCTCCTCTGGATGTGCAGTGCCCAACCAAGCCTCAGACTCAGGGCTTTCATCCTGAGGAAGGAAACAGCCAAGCTGAGCAGTAACACTCATCAAGGGGCCACCTGTTGAGGAGGTGCATGGAAGGAGGTGCATGGAAGGAGGTGCAGAGGTTCCAGACAGAAGCAACAGCTGGAGAAAAGTCTGGAAGCAAGAAAAAATAAATGTGTGCATGTAGGAAAATGCTAAGACATTTTAAGAGCAGCCAGGTAGGTTATGAAACTGTAGAGTTGAGAAGGGCCAAAGCCATAAGAGGGCTTTCAGCAGGGGAGAGTCAAGTGAAAGGTGTGGAAAGACCCTGGCTTTCATCACAGGGCGGGGGGGGGGAGGAAAAAAAATCTATCTAATTTACTTCTCACTACCCAGCACTTAGCAGGGTTCTTGCCCAGTCAGTCCTTAATGCATTAGCAAATGTCTAAACGCCAACATTTACTGAAGGGTTACTTTATGCCTCATACTCTGCTAGGTACTCAATAAACATGCCTCAGTTTATCTTCAAAAGGAGGCTAAGGGAGAAGCACTAAACTTATTCTACAGGTGAGAAAGCTAATGCTTAACTTAATCCTATAATTATGCAATGGGGTTGCAGAGTAAGAAGCGGTAAAGCTGGGATCAGACTGGGAGTCTGGCTTACAGTGCCCACAGTCCTAACAACCCACCGTGGCCCAGTTCCCCAGGCTCCCTGAGGAAATTGCTTGAGGAGCTCGTCAAACACACATTACCAGGAGGTCTCTGCTGGGGGTCCCAGCAGGCTGCCAGTTTTTACTAGTCTGTTAGTTATTGCAAGAGCTCCAGGTGATTCTTATCTCTAGGGAAGTTTGGAAAACATCCGGAAATAATGAATGTTTGTCAAAGTGAACCACCTGGACCAGAACTGATGGTGCAGAAGAGGATCGAGGAGATGTGCGATCCTGGCAGAGGGCAGGAGGAGAGAAGGGGCATCCGGCCCTCCCTGGGTGTCAGCATCCCAGGGGCAGGCATGAGCCGTCAGTTACCCTAAGGCACCACCACAAACACCCAGAACTGCAGAGAGGAGTACGCAGGAAGCCCAGGGGGACTGCTCAGGAGTAAGGAGCGTTCCGGAAGCCTTCTCTGGGGTGGAGGCTGAGTAAGTTCTGCGGAGGAAGGATGCCTAAGTTCTTCCTGGCATAATCAAGCCATCAGGGACTTTCTCACATCCAGCCTGAGCCTCTCCTTAAGGCAGCCCCATACCGCCCCCAGGTATTACCCCTGACATCAGAAAGGACCCCTGGGGTGGCTGGGGCTCAGGTGACGTTAGTCAGCCTGCCCCTCTTTGCCTTACTCTTCTCCCTATCCCTGTTCAGCTCCCACCTGTAGCTCCACAAATTAATATTACTATATTAGAGACAGAAATGGTCTTAGAAGTTTTGCAGGGCTCCGCCCTGAAAGAATATATGAACGTGTTAGTTTGCATATCAAAAGCTGCTCCACCTCAGGAGGGCATCTCAAAGATCAGTAGCAGCTGCTTTCCAAGGTGATGCTGTGGTCTTAACCCCGTGGTTCACACCTGCTTTGAAGGACAAAGCAAGGTCTACATGGAATCATGGGATGAGAGCTGATCAAGGAGTGTCCACGCAAAGACAGATACCTGTGGCTAAAAACATTTAGCCCAAGGGACAGTTCCTGCTTGACTTCTGATGACCTGTCTCTATCTGCAATAACTAGATAAAAAAAATATGGAGCTAATATATCTCTGTTTAACCCTTCTGTTAAGTAATAGCTTTAGCTTAGAACTTAGAAGTTTGTCCTTGAAAGATTTTGTAACCAGAGTTAGTTAAGGGATCTATAGAAGCCTTTTGAAAGACTTTTAACCCAAAACGAACTACCCGTTATTATTTATATCTGTTACACCTGGCAACCGATCTCTGTACCTGTAAATACCCATGTGAAACTTCATTCTAGGCCTTACGATTCACGAGGATATTGTTGGGACCCCTGAGTACCCTGCTTTTGCCTTTTATCTTTATAAATCTATAAAACTATACCTTTGTCTCTGTGTATTTTTTTATTTCTATTATTTTCCATTTTCTATTATTTTCTTATCCTTTGCAATGACCCGTACCTAAGGGACATGATTTTTTGCTGGGAGCGTAGCTAACTCCCTGCACCCACCAGCTCCTCACTCTTAATTTCATCTCCCGTATCTGGCCTCTAACCCTGAAGATGGATTGGGGACCTGTCAGTTTGTACTGCAGCATCGATATGGACTCTGGCTCAGACAAAATCCCCTGGCTTCTCTCCTTCCCTGGTGAGCCCCTCCTGAGCCCTTCCTGCCCCACCAGTGCCCCTGACATGGGCCTGCCAGCTCCTCAAAGACTGAGCCCCCACTGGAAGAAAGTTCTGCCACTAACCCAGGACTCTCTCTAAAGGCCAGTTGTGTGAGCCATTTGGTGGAGACATAAGTGAATGTAATTGGCATATACTTTGCCTAAATCAAGCTTCTTACATTTTAATGTGTAAGTGAATCACCTGAGAAGCTTGTTAAACTACAGATTCTCATCCAGGGAGAGGGTGAGCAGGGGTGGAGATTCTACATTTCTAAGGAGCACTCCAGTGATTTTACGCCACTGGTCAGGGCCCTCACTTGAGTAGACAGGCAGCACTGCAGCCCATCTCCAGGCATAGTCAGCCAGAGACCCACCATCCTGGAAGCCCACCCTGACCTCCCACCCCCACCTGGGCCGGCAGCCTGCTCTACTTACATTTCCATATTAATTACCACCTACATAGCAATCATCTGCATCGGCAGAAAACACAGAGCTCTCTGAAGGCAAGAACTGGGTCTTCTAGCTCTCCGTTCCCACTCCCTGGGACATTTCATAGTAAGCTTTCAGTTGGCATGTGTTGAATGAATTCATGCAATGAATGAATGCAGCATGTCTGAGTAGATAAAATTAAATGCACCCAAGGTCTAGAGCAGGAGTTGGCAAACTTGTACTGTGAATGGCCACACAGTAAATATTTCAGGCTTTGCCAGCCATATGGTCTCTGTCACAACCACTCAACTCTGCTGCTGTAACAGGAAAGCAGCCACAGGCAACGCACATATGAATAGGTGTGTCTGGGTTCCAACGACACTACTTACAAATCTGGCTGCGGGTTGGATTTGGTCCAAGGGACGTAGTTTGCCGACTACCTCGCTTAAAAAATTGTCTTGTTAATTGGAACAAGCTATCAAGTTTGATTATTTGTATTTTATGTTTTATACATTGTCAACCAATTATTTTCCTGAATTACATAGGCCTACAAGGATTACTGGATCGAGAATTTAATCCTCTGTGAAACAAGGACACGGCCCATCTACTTCACACCTCTCAATTCAGTTTCTGACAAAAGCATCTAAAAGAAAGTGGTGTCCCTCTGTGCTTAACCAATACTGAGACCTCAGCTTTCCTCGCAGACTTGCCTTGGTTCACTCTTGTCGCTCTTAGCTGTCCTCTGGGCTCAGGAAGCAACCCTAGGCCAAGGCTTCAGCTCAGAGAAACCAGATGCCCTTTGAGACTCTAGCCCAGCCCCAGCCCCAGCCCCAGCCCACTCTCCCTAGCCATCAAAGGGGAGCACAGGTGAACGTAGTTGAGAGAGGGGCAGTTAGCAAGTATTAATATAAAGCATTGGTACAGTGTCTGACACCCGCAAGGTACTCTGTCACTTTTCCCTTCTCTCCTTTCTCCCATCTTCAGCTAGGGGGACATATCACCTGCCAGGAAGATGGGCTGATTGGAGAGCAGTGATGGCTGTCAAGCAAGGTCTCTTGGCGTCCCTTGGAGAGTGACAAGCAAGGTAATGAGCTCACAGATCGCACCTTGTTGTCCAACTGTTCCCACCAGATTGGCTTCTCGCTTTGAAAGATTCCCCAGGCAGCTCTCACAGGACAAAGAGACACCTCTGCGCTTTAGGGCAAACAGCTTCAGTCCTAATCCTGCATTCTCATCTAACATTTGACACTTCACACATTTCTTCCTGGAGCCCTTTCACCTACCCTGGTGTTTCCCAGATCTGGACCAGTACAGATCTGTGACATCCTCACCAGTCCGAAGGAGAAATGAGAAAAAGTGTCTGGAAGCCCTTTCCTGTTCCCACTACCATTAGTGTGTCAAATTCCAATTCTTGTCCCTCAGAGCCCTTGTCAAAACCTTTAATTATGGATTTATGTGTATGTTTGCTTATTTAATAGCTGTCTCCCTAGAAGTCTGTACTTTTCATGAGAAGACCATGTTTGTTTTGTTCATTTCCGTATGTCCAGTGTGAAGAATGATATTCAGAATATATCACAGCTGGTATGGCACAGCAGGTCCCAGTGGTGGGTCACCATCATCGTGGTCACACCCTGTACCGGTGGCTTCCAGCTGACTGTCAGCCATGCCCAAAGCCAAACATCGTGCCTGCTGGATACCAAATGCTTTATCAGCATTTTTGGAATGAATGCATGAATATAGAAAGTTTTTCATAAAGCTAAGTTTAGTAAATTTTAAAAAATTCATTTTAAGAGTGTGTCCTTTCTACTTTCAAATATTATAATATACTTTCTTTTAAAAAATGATGATGATAAAAGAAAAAAACTCTATTAACATCTTATTTGGGAAACTAAGAATATTGGCAAACCAAAAATATTGGCAAACCATGTCAGTCTCAAAATTATTTTGAAATGGCAAAAGTTCATCAAACAAGGATTCATGCACCTCTGTCCTACAATATCTTTCATTATCATTAAGGTATAATTCACACAGCATAAAATCCATCCTTTTAAAGTATACAATTTAGTGGTTTTTGGTATATTCATAGAGTTGTACAATAATCACCACTATATAATTCTAGATCATTTCCACCACCCCAAAAGAAACCTAATACTATTAGCAGTCAGTCCTGATTTCTCCCTTCCCCGATCCTCTGACAACCACCAATCTGCTTTCTATCTCTTTGGATTTGCTTATTCTGGACATTTTATATAAGTGGAATTATGCACTATGTGGCCTTTTGTGTCTGGCTTCTTTCAATTAACATAATATTGTCGAGGATCTTCCATGTTGTACCATGTACCAGTACTTTATTCTTTCTAATGGCTGAATAATTTTCCTTTGTAAGAATATACCACATTTTGTTTATCACATTAACTGTCACGTGAGTTGTATTTAACTCATGCTAGTTCTGAGCCCTGGGCCTTGCTAAGCAAAACCTGGGCAAAATCCTGCAGTTGGTTCATGAAAATCTTACTTGTTGATGTTCTTATTGTTATGATTAATATTGACAACTTAATTCTAAAAATGTGGATTAAATTAATAGAAGTCAATAACAAATTTTTCATTAAATTAGAAGGGATTATTTTGTTTTTGAAATTTTTATTCTATTTTTGTAATAAAACACCATGGCCCCAAGGAAAATTTTTTTTTTCTAGTATGGTAGTCAATGTGTTATTTATTTATCAATAGGGTTGTTTCCACCTTTTGGCCCTGATGAATAATACTCTTGTGAACATTCACGTACAAGTTTTTGTTAGAAGAACTGTTTTAAATTATTTTGAGTATATACCTAGTAATAGAATTGTTCGGTTATATGGTAATTCTGTGTTTAACAATTTGAAGAACTGCCAAACTTTTTTTCAAAGTGGATTCACCATTTTACATTACCACCAGCAGGTAATGTAGGTTCCAATTTCTCTACATCTTCACCAACACTTGTTATTGTCTATTATAGCCATCCTAGTGGGCATAAAGTGATATCCCACTGTAGTTTTGATTTACATTTCCCTGATGGCTAATGATGGGAAGCATTTTTCCATGTGCTTGTTGGCCATTTGTATATATTCTTTGGAAAAATGTCTATTTAAATCCTTGGCCCATTTTTAACCAGGTTATTTGCCTTTTCGTTGTTGAGTTCTAAGTGTTCTTAATATATTCTTAATACTAATCCCTTATCAAACATGTGATTTGAAAAAATTTTATCGTTTTCTATTGGTTGTTTTTAACTTTCTTGACAGTGTCCTTTGAACAAAAGTTTTTAATTTTTTAAAGTTTTTAATTTTGATGAAGTCTAATTTATCTATTTTTTCTTTTCTCACTGTGCTTTTTGTGTCATATCTAAGAGACCATTGCTTAATTCAAGATCACAAGGATTTGCAACTGTGTTTTCATCTAAAAGTTTTATAGATTTAGCCCTTACATTTTGGTCTATGATTCCTTTTCATTCTATCATCCATTTTGAGTTAATTTTTACATATGATGTAAGGTAGTGGTTCAAATTCTTTCTTGGGCATATGGATATTGAGTTGTCCCAACATCATTTTTTTCAAAAAGACTATTCTTTCCCCCTCTGAATTGTTTTATCATTCTTATCAAAAATTAATTGACCATAAATATATGAACTTATTTCTGTACTCTCAGTTCTATTCCATTGATCTGTGTCTATCATGCTAGTACCACACAGTCTTAACTACTCTGGATTCGTAGTAACTTTTGAAATCAAAAAGTGTGAGTCCTTCATTCTGTTTCTTTTCAAGATTGTTTTGGCTATTCTGGGAACATTTCATTCCTTTGTGAATTTTAGGATCAGCTTATCAATATCTGCCCTGTACTATCTGATGGAAGCTTTGCCACAGTTATGAATGTTTCCGGGAAGAGAGAATGATTCAGGTCATGATCTGTAGCAGTGTGTGAAGGAGCCTGGCCAGGAGCCTGAGCTTGTTCCAAGACCAACTCTTGCTCTGGCAAAACCACGGAAAGGCTGGAGAAGCCCGAGTGGATGAGGCCCACACTGGTAATGTGGAACTCTTCATCTTGAATTCCACTTGTCACAGAGCCTCTGATCCTCACGTTTCCAGGGTTTCTGACCTTTCTGTGTCTTTGTCTAAAGAGAAATTTCAGTGATTGTTAAAAAGCCTTGCTACCATAGAGGCCCAGGACACACTGTGGTGGCCCATCACAGCCCTCCTTACACTACTGTCATGGTTAAGTCTTCTTCGCATTTGGGATATGGCAGGGGTGAACACAAAGCCATTTTGGTATTCATGACTTTCCTTCCCAAGCTGTGTCCCTCTCTGGGCTCTGGTAAACAGACATCACATTTAATGTACAGTTGCATCCTCTTAAAGTCCTAGATGTTTGTCTTCTGGGAGAATGCAAGGCAGTTATGGTGGGGGTGGGGGTGGGAGGATAATAAAATCACAGAATATCAGCATCCAAAGATGTCCTAAAAACTGCCCAGGTTGAGAGTGTAAATTGGTGCAACCTAGAGAGCCATTGGCAATCTCTAACAAAGTATATGCATAAGCAATTCCTAGCCACCCACTCATAGGTATACTGCCCAGAAAAATGCTCCAATCTGGGCATAAAAGACACACACACATAGAAGTTCATGGCCACAAGTGTTGTAAAAGCAAACACATGGGAAGCTCCTTGGCTGTCCTTCCATAAGGGAACATATCAATGACTTGTGACCTCATAGTGCACCGAAATACTACATAGAAGATAAAACAAATGCACTGATAATGCAAGTGGAGGTGCAGATGCATTTCAAAGTGTACTACCAAGGGGGAAAAAGCAGCTTAGAGAAAGACACAAAAAAGGCGGTACTACTGGCTTAGTTAGCTCAGACTGCCACACCAAAATACCGTAGACTGGGTGACTTAAATCACAGAAATTCATTTTTCACAATTTTGGAAGGTCTGAGATCAGAGTGCCGGCATGGTCAGGGGCTGGCGAGGGCTGTCTTCCTGGCTTGTCGGCAGCCGCCTCTCACTGTGTGTTCACTTTGCCTTTCCTCAGTGTGTGCACAGAGAGAGAGAGAGATCAAGCTCTTTGGTGTCTCTTCTCATAAGGACACTAATCCCATTCACGAGGGCTTCATCCTCATGACCTAATCCACCTCCCAACAGCCCCGCTTCCTAATACCATCACCTTGGGGATTAGGGCTTCAGCATGAATCTGGGGGGACACATTCAGTCCATTACGATACCAATTCTGGACCCCCACTTGGCAGAGGGGACCAAGTGGGACTCAGGCACAGAGAGAGTCATAAGCTTGCCCATGGTTCCAGCCGGCTACGATAGAGCAGGCCTGCTCAGTCCCAGTCCAGTGCTTCTCTGCCATGCCATGCTGGCATTCAGCAGCCATGCCCATTCCTGTCTGCACCATTATTATACTTAAAGGAATTTGTATTACTATCGTTACTTTTTTTATGGTGCTGCCCTCTACTCTGTCTCACCCTTACCCATCTGCCTAGGTTCAACTGGGACTTCTTTTACTCTACCTCTCCTCTCTGTGCTCAGGAAAGAAATGCTTTTGGTCTCTTATGTATGCCTTCATGTCCCTGTGCCTTCTCCCAAGAGCTGTTTGCTCATGTGTATTTATTTAGTGTATAAATGTGTGTTGAACAGCCACTATATGCCAGACACTATGTGAGCACTTGGGATTCTTAAATAAGATGTGGTCTCAGCTCTAAAGGTGTTTGTGGCTTAGTGATGAATAGGCATAAAAACCTATGTGCCAGACATGGTTCTAAGTGCTTTACAGAAACAAATTCACATAACACAACATTATCAGTCCCATTTTACAGATAAAGAAACTGAGGCAAAGAGGTTTAGGTAAACTCCCTAAGGTCACATAGCTATTAAGTGGCAGGGCCAGGATTTGAACACATGGAATGTAGCTTCAGAGTCTAGTCAGGAAAATCTATCCTTAGGCATGCAAGCGAAGACAGATCAGTGTGATGAGTACTATGAGAGCCAAAGCTCGGGGGAATGCGGGAACACAGAGCAGGAGAATGTTCAGGGAAGACTACCTGGAGGAAGAGCCCTTCGAGCTGAGTCATGAGGATGGCTAGAACTTAGCCAGGTGAATTGGACAGATGCCCTCGAGACTAAGGGAAAACCACATGCACAGACCCAGGGTGCCAGAAAGTAAGCACACCGGCATCTTCCAAAATTTTTGATGAGGCAGGACCAGAAGGATTGAGGGAAGGGACTGGTGGTGATCAGGCAGAAATCCAACATGCAGTTGGTCCATTTCAAAATCATTGCCCTTTCTTTATAAGGCAACGTAATATACATAGCTTAGTGTCTCAGTGCCCAGGGTTTGGACTCAGGGATTTCTTCAGTTCAAATCTCAGTTCAAATGCTTCTTAGCTGTATGAATTTGGGTCTTATCATGTTCCATATTCTCATCTGTAAAATGAGAATAATGTCATGTCTGCCTAATAGGGTTGGGGTTAAAATTAAATGAGTTAGCACATGTAAGTTAATACGCTGTCTTACAGCAGAGCTTGGAACCTGGGAGGTGCTCGTGATCCCCATCATTATTTGTTCGTTCATGTATTTGTTTAGCTTACTTAATGTTTACGGGGCGATTTGCTTGGAAAATGCACCTATGGGTGGAAAGTCCTGAAGTTCATGTTTTGAGCTATTCTTGCCAGAAAGCGAATTCAAGGCTAGTGTGGGGAGGGATATGCTTCCAGCCTGTCACTTGGAGTAAGGAGAGATGTCCCCACATGTCCCTTTCTGATGACAGCAAACAAGGCCACTGCTGAAAGACAAGGACTTCTATTAACAAGGAGCACAAAGGAGCTCAGCATATTAACATCTGACTTTGCAGAAGGAGAGACAAGGGCACTGAGTAGGTCTAGGAGGCATATCTAGCCTCAGAGGCCCCTGGTGGCATCACGGTCAGTAGAGAGATGTTCTCCAGGGGACTGTGGCAGCAAGTGACCCTGGATCCTGCAGGAAGGACCCTGATAGTAATAATCACAACGTTACTATCATTGCTATTTTTGACAATTGGGTCCTAACTTACATTTCTAAGTTTACAGTCAATGGGCACTTACATCTATTACTGTACCTGAACCTCACCATACCCTGGCAAGTGAGCAGAAGCTGGTCTGATTTTCCCTTTTCATTGATTTGCAAATGGAGGACCAGTTAAGTCAGCTGCCTAGTGGCAAATCTGGAATCCTAATCAAGACTTTCCGCCCCTCATGCCAAAGATCTTTTTACTATAAATGTATCCCTCCTTTTTTCTGATAGTCCCCAGAGTACAGAAAAGAGCCAGGCTAGTTTAGGTTCAACTTTAAAAAGAAGAATTCGCCATCTGTGCCACTGAAGCGAGCTGGCAGTGGCATGTCTGTCACAGCCTGAGTGCCCTCCACTAGGGATGCTGTGGAGAAGAAGGAGTCCTACACCCCACCCATAGTAGGCTGCACTAGGTCAAGGGTTCCAGATTTTGGAATTTGATGGATCAGTAAGATTTAAAGGAATATTTGAAACATAAGGTTGCCAACCTTTTGTTTTGAAAATTGAGAACATAAAAAACAAATAATAAGAAAAACTCTGGCATATAATATCATAAAGAAAGGATATGTCAGCGTTTCCCCCCACCCAAAGAAAGTAGAAAGAATTCAATATGAGATAAAGGACATTCCCTGCAAGACAGAAAAGTACAAATCTCAAACTGATGCACATCCTATTTAGGGCTGCTGTGTATGGTTGTACAGGTTGTGCACTGCACAACTCCTGTGTTGGGGGTGCCATTTACTAGAGCTGTCCTGCCCTATTTTCTCATTTTTGCACAGATCAGAAGAAATTTTTCAGGAGGTAAACTGGCAGATTGGAGTACCTTCTATCTTGTTAATTCTGTAATCTGCCATGCTCTGAGGGAATATAGAAACCATCTGGTCCAGAAACTTCAAATTGTACTTCAAGGATCACAAAGGAATCCAACAAGTCTTTTCGATGGCCACTTACTCTAAGCAGAGCACTAATTCCTTTTTTATAGTAGCCTTCCATGCAAGCATTTATTGAACAAAGTATTTTTCAATGATATATTATTATTAACTAAAGTCCGTAGTTCATTCAGATTTCCTTAGTTTTTACTTAATTACCTTTTTCTCTTCCAAGATCTCATCCACATTTTATCCTATCCATATTACATTTAGTTGACATGTCTCCTTACACTCCTTGGCTGTGACAGTTTCTTAGACTTTCCCTGTTTCTGATGATTCTGACAATTTTGAAGAATATTGGTCAGGTGTTTTGTCCTTTAAATGGGATTTGTATATTTTCCTCATGATTAGACTGGGGTTGTAGGTTCTGGGGAGGAAGATTACAGAGGTGAAGTGCCATTTTCATCATGTATCAGGGGTATAGGTATCAACATGGCTTATCACTGTTAGTGTTGACCTGGATCACCTTGCTAAGAAGCGTGTTTGTCAGCTTTCTTCACTGGAAAGTTACTCTTCTTCCACCTTTCCGAATTATACTGTTTGGAAGAAAGTCACTCTGCATAGCCCACACTTAAGGAGTGGGATGTTACGCTCCTCTTCCTTGAGGGCAGGGTATCAATATAAATTATTTAGAATTCTTCTGCACTGAAGATTTGTTATTCTCCACACTTATTTATTTATTTAATCATTTCTTTGTATCAGTATGGATCCATGAATATTTACTTTATACTGGGCTGTAGTCTAATAGTTCTATCCTTTCTTCCTTCCTTCCTTCCTTCCTTCCTTCCTTCCTTCCTTCCTTCCTTCCTTCCTCTCTCTCTCTCTCCCTCTCTCTCTTAAATTCTTCTAGATTTGGTCACTGCGATCTCTTTCAGGTGGCTGCTATGTCCCTTTTATAGACCCTCATCATTGTGAACATTTTTTGGTAACCCTTTCTTATTTTCTGTCATTACAACACTCATCTTGTATGTCTCCTGCCCAGTCTCAGAATCAGCAATTTCTCCAAGAACTCTGGTTCCTTTCATTGGAGAATGGTACTAGCAACCAAGATCTGGGTGTTACGTGTGCTGTTGCTACCAGAGTGTTATCACGTCTAGGTACTCTCAATTGACCTGAGAAGGAAATAAAAGTGTGTGTACTATCCTTGTACATACGCATATCCATAAAAATTCCAATATAACCAGATGTATCTATATTAAGCTAGCCATGAGTTCACACAGATGTCTCCAGCTCTAATTCATCACTATATCATTCGGGCCTCCCGCTCTGTCTATCTGTAACCTCCCGCTCTAATGATGAGAAACTTGGCTCCCACCATGCACCATCCATTTGCTTATTTGTTAAATTCCAGTTTTCATGATGGTAGTATCAGAATTATTAACCTGTACCATCATAGGAAACAACTTTATCAACTAGAATACACTGTTTTTGTATAGTTCTTTTTGTTGTTGTTTTTATTTCCCTTTAGTCTTACAGATTCCACTTGGGTTGGCAACTTTTCCACTGCCCCCTTCAGTGAGGTTGTCTCGTGTATTTGTAATACAGTTAGACTATTTTGTCACATTCTTCATTCCCTCTGTCATCTACTTATCTCCTACATAATTTTATTTGTGTACATTAAAGTTCACTTTTTTCTGTAAAGTTCTATGAGTTTTGAAAAATGCATAGAGTCATGTATTTGTCATTACAATATCATACAGAATAGTTCCACCACCCTAAAAAATTCTCTTGCTTTTCTTATGCAACCCTCTTTTTTGCCTTCTAAACCCCCTGGCAACCACTTCTGCCTTCTCTATAGATTTCCCTTTTCCAGAATATCATGTAATTAGAATCAGACAGTATATAGCCTTTTTAGGCTGGCCTCTTTTACATGCCAATATACATTTAAGTTTCCTCCATTAGAGTGGGAGGTTCATTTCTTTGCATTGCTAAATAATACGCCATTGTATAGATCTATCACATTTTGCTTATTCATCAACAGGTGTTCTCTGTTGAAAACATCTTGGTTGTTTCCAGCTTTTGCCAATCATGACTAAAGCTGCCACAAACTTTCATGTGGAGGTTTTTGTACACATATGTTTTCAGATCAGTTGAATTATTCACCTAGGACCATGATTGCCAGATGATATGGTAACATCAACTTTCACTTTATAAGAAACTGCCAAAAGTGGCTGTACCATTTTGCATTCTCCCAAGCCAATGAATGAGAGTTCCTATTGCTCCACACCTTTGCCAGTAATTGGTATTGTCAGTTTTCTTTTTTTTTTTCTTTTATTTCAACATATTATGGGGGTACAGATGTTTAGGTTATGTATGTTGCCCTTGGTCTCCCCCCCAAGTCTGAGTTTCAAATATGTCCATCCTTCTGGTGGTGCGCATTGCACTCCTTGTGTATACAAATACCCGTCCCCGCCTCCTTCCTTTCCCCACCCCCCGCCTCCCTCCCCCCTGCCCAACATCAATAGATGTTATTCTTATATGTGCATTTATGTGTTGATTAGTTAATACCAATTTGATGGTGAGTACAAATGGATCCCATTCTTCTGCTCTTGTGGTGCCCCACTTTGGATAATGGGCTTAAGTTTAATCCAGGAAAGTGTAAGAGGTGCTAGATCACTGTCGTTTCTTATGATTGAGTAATATTCCATTGTAAACATATACCAAATTTTGATAATCCACTCATGGATTGACGGGCACTTGGGTTGTTTCCACATTCTTGCAATAGTGAATTGTGCTGCCATAAACATTCGGGTGCAGATGTTTTTATCGTAGAATGTTTTGTGCTCTTTTGGGTAGATGCCTAATACTGCTATTGCTGAATCGAATAGTATTTCTATTTTTAGCTCTCTGAGGTATCTCCAAATTCTTATCCACAGAGGCTGCACTAATTTGCAGTCCCACCAGCAGTGTATAAGTGTTCCTGTCTCTCCACATCCTCGCCAACATTTGTTGTTTTGTGTTTTTTTGATAGAGGCCAATCTCACCGGAGTTAGGTGATACCTCATTGTGGTTTTGATTTGCATTTCTCTACTGATTAGAGATGTTGAGCATTTTTTTATATGTTTGCTGGCCATTTTTCTGTCTTCTTTTGAAAAGTTTCTGTTCATTTCACTTGCCCATTTGTTGATGGGGTTGTTTGATTTTTTTCTTGTTGATTTTTTTGAGTTCTAGATAGATTCTGGTTATCAGCCCTTTATCAGATGTGTAGAGAGCAAACTGCCAAGGAAACTATCATTAGAGTGAATAGACAGCCCACAGAATGGTATTGTCAGTTTTCTTTTTTTTATTTTAACCACTCTAATAGGTGTGTAGTGCTGTCATTTGAATGTATAATTACCTGATGGCAAATGATGTTGAGCATTTTTTTATATGCTTAATTGCCATTTGTATATCTTTTTAAATGAGGTATCTGTTTAGATTTTTTGCTCATTTTTTTTAACTGGGGTAAAATACAGGCAGTCCCCTGGTTATGGACCACCCAACTTACAGTGTTCCATACTTATGAACGAGCTCCCAAAGGCCCAAAACAACAAATGTTGGCGTGGATGCGGAGAGATAGGAACACTCACACACTGCTGGTGGGACTGCAAACTAGTACAACCTCTGTGAAAAGTAATATGGAGATACCTCAAAGAGATACAAGTACATCTACCATTTGATCCAGCAATCCCATTACCGGGCATCTACTCAAAAGAACAAAAGACATTGTATAAAAAAGACACCTGCACTCGAATGTTTGTAGCGGCACAATTCACAATTGCAAAGATGTGGAAACAACCCAAGTGACCATCAATACATGAGTGGATTAATAAAATGTGGTATACGTATACCATGGAGTACTATTCAGCTATAAGACAATAGTGATATAGCACCTCTTGTATTTTCCTGGATAGAGCTGGAACCCATTCTACTAAGTGAAGTATCCCAAGAATGGAAAAATAAGCACTACATGTACTCATCATCAAATTGGTTTTAACTGATCAACACCTAAGTGTACATATAGGAATAACATTCATTGGGTGTTGGGAAGATGGGAGGGGGAGGAGGGGATGGGTATATACGTACATAACGAGTGCGATGCGCATCATCTGGGGGATGGACACGTTTGAAGCTCTGACTCGGGGTGAGGGGGCAAGGGCAGCATACGTAACCTAAACATAATATGCTGAAATAAAAAAAACAAGCTCTCAAAGCTCCCCATAAGAATAATTTATAATCAAATAATTAAATTAATAACTCAGGAAGTGGTTTCTTCCACACATGTAAACAAATCTGCATGGTAATAGTGGTTCATTGGCACAGCATCTTTATGCTAGTGGCTAGTCTCATAGACAGATAGAGAATCAGCTGATAGAAACACAAGAACAGGAAGAATCAGAAGATCCAGACCCAAAAAAGTTATGACAAAAGAATTAGCTGAAGTCTTCTGTCTCATTGAGGCAGGATTTGCTAAGCTTGAGGAGCAAGATCCTAATATTGAGTGGTTTACAAAGGTTTACCGTGCAATTAGTGAGAACATCAGCTGCTACAAGGCCATTTATGATGAAAAAAAAAAAAAAGGCTGTGCAAACGATCATAGATACCTTTTTCAAGAAACCAATTTCAGTGGTCAGCTCCCCTCCTCCATCCACAGAACCAAGTCCTGGTTCTCCAGCACCATCTCCATCGTCATCTTCTGATTAATGGTACCCTACCTTCGTGCCTCAAAAATGCCCCTTCCAGTAAGCAAGTCATTGATGCAACATTGGACAAGTGTTAACCTTTAATATTCTTTCTTGAAATTTCTCCTATCTCCTATTTACATTTTTTGTATGAGTTTGTTTCTACGTTCTGTTTGAATTAAAAGAAAGACCACAATAGTATCTGTAACTTACTATTCCAGCATAGGGGTATTATTATTATAGTATCACGCTGTATTATTATTGCCACATATGAGCCATTACATTAATACTATTGTTGCTATTACTATTATTACTACCATTTATGCACTATTCATCACTGATCCATGTTACATACAAATCCGACCTACAGACATTCACAGGAATATATCTCATCTATAACCTGGGGACCACCCGTATATATAACATAAAAATCACCATTTTAATCATTTTTAAGTGTACAATGGCATTAAGTACATTCATATTACTGTGCAACCATCACCAACATCTGTCTCCAGTATTTTTTTCATCTTCCAAAACTGAAACACTACACCATTTAATGACTACTCCCCATTCTCTCCTCCCCACAGTGTCTGGTAACATTCTACTTTCTCTGTGAATTTGACTACTCTAGAAACTTCATCTAAGTGAAATAATAGAATAATCTGTCCTTTTGTGTCTGGCTTATTTCACTTAGCATAATGTCTTCAAAGTTCATCCGCGTCATAGCATATGTCAGAATGTCCTTCCTTTCTAAGACTTAATAATATTCCACTGTACGTATACACCACATTTTGTTTATCTATTCATTGTTCGTGAACACTTAGATTATTAGCTCCACATTTTGGCTTTGCAAACGATGCTGCTACAAACGTGTGTACAAATATCTCTTTGAGTCCCTGCTTCCAATTCTTTTGGGTATACATCCAGAAGTGGAATTGCTGGATCATATAGTAATTCTATGTTTAATTTTTCTTAGGAGCCACTGTGCTGTTTTCCACAGTGGCTATACCATTTTACATTCCCACCAACAGTGTACAAGATTTCCAATTTCTTCACATCTTCACCAACACTTGTTATTTGCTGTTTTTTTTTTTCAATAGTACCTATCCTAATGGATGTGATGTAATATCTTATTGGCGCTTTGATTTGCATTTCCCTAATGATTAGTGGTGCTGAGTATCTTTCCATGTACTTGTTAGTCATTTGTATACTTTCTTTGGAGAAATGTCTATTCAGGTGCTTTACCCTTTAAAAAAAAATAAGTAGTTTTTTTGTTATTACATTGCTTGTCCATTTTTTAAAAAATTGAGTTGTTTTTGATTATTGAGTTATAAAAGTTCTTTGTATATTTTGGATATAGATCCTTCACTAGATACGTGTTTTGTAAGTATTTTTTCCCATTCTGTGGATTGGCTTTACAATATCTTAACATTATCTTTCTCAGAGCATAATTACTTAATTTTAAGAAAGTCCAACTTATCCATTTTTGTCCATGTATCATTATTTTATGTTGTATCTAAAAGCTCATCAACAAACCCAAACAAATATAGATTTTCTCCTATGTTTTCTTCTGGAAGTTTTACAGTTTTGTGTTTACATTTAGTTCTATGATCTATTTTAAGTTTATTTCTGTGAAAGGTGTAAGGTATGTCTAATTAATTAATTAATTAATTAATTTGACATGGATATGCAATTTTTCCAGCACTATTTGTTAAAAAGACTGTCCTTTCTTCACTGAATTGCCTTTGCTCCTTTGTCAAATATCAGTTGACTATATTTGCATGGGTCCATTTCTGGAACCTATTCTGCTCTGTTGATTGATATGTCTGTTTTTTCACCAATACCACAATGTAGCTGTATAATATGTCTTGACACTGGATTTTGTTGGTCTTCCCAGTTTCTTTTTCTTCTTTTTTAGTATTGTGTTGACTATTCTTGGTCATTTGCCTTTCCATATGAACTTTAGAATTATTTTGTTGCTATCTACAAAATACTTACTTGAGATTTTGATTAGATTGTATCAAATCTATAGATCAAGTTGGGAAGAATTGACAACAATATTGAATCGTCCAACCTGAGAATATAAAATATCATTCCATTTATTTAGATCTTTTTCATTTCTTTCACCAGAATTTTGTAGTTTTTCACATAGAAGTCTGGTACATATTTTGTTAGTTTTATACCTGAGAATTTTATTTTGGGGGTGCTATGATAAATGGTATTAATTTTTAAATTTCAAAATCTAATTTTTCATTGTGGGTATATAGAAAAGCAATTGACTTCTTATATTAATCTGGTGTCCTACAACCTTGCTATATAATCACTTATTATTTTCAGGAACTTTTAGCTATTCTTTAGGATTTTCTGCATAGACAAACATGTAGTCTGTGAGCAAAGACAGTTCTATTTCTTCCTTCCCAATTGGTATACTTTTTCTTTCCATTTTTTTTTTTGGTCTTTCTTTGTCGTATTGCACTAGCTAGGACTTCCAGTGTGATCTTGAGTAGAAGTGGTGAGAGAGGGCATCTTCACCTGGTTCCTGATGTCATAGAATGAGTTAGGATGCATTCCCTCTGCTTCTATTTTCTGGAAGAGATTGTGGAGAATTTGTATTATTTCTTCCTTAAACATTTGTAGAATTCACCAGTGAAATCATATGACCCCAGTGCTTTCTTTTTTGAAAGGTTATTAATTATGGATTCAAATTCTCTAATAGATAAATATAGGCCTATTCATACTATTTATTTTTGCATTAGTTTTGGTAGTTTATGTCTTTTTAAGAAATTGGCCTATTTCATCTTAATCATCAAAGAAAATGATTTGTAATATTTCTTTTTATCTTTTAACTCCTTCAGATTAGTAGTGGTGACCTCTTTCATTTGTGATATCTGTAATTTGTGTTTTCTCTCTTTTATTTTTACTTGGTTAACCTGGATAAAGGTTTATCAATTTTACTGATCTTTTCAAAGAACCAGCTATTTTTCTATTGTTTTCCTGCTTTCAATTTCATTGATTTTAGCTCCAGTTTTTATTATATCTTTTTTTCTGCTTTAAGCTTAAATTACTGTTCTTTTTTTAGTTTCCTATGGTGGAGACTTAGATTATTGATTTTAAATCTCTCTTATTTTCTGATTTATGCATGTAAATCACAGAACTCACAGAACTGCTTTTACTGCATCAAACAATTTCTAAACTGTATTTTCATTTTCATTTAATTCAAAAGTTTTTTTAAATTTTTCTTCAGATTAGGGGAGCTCTCAAGTTGAGGGCATTCTGGGTCAGGGACACAGTCTGACAAGGAGAAGTGAGAGAATGTGTCATATTTATAAAATGCAGATTAATTTTGTGTGATAACAATAAAATATGGGAGAGGTGCCCATCAAGAAGAAAGACTAAAAGGTAAGAAGACAGATCATGAACACTCTCATGTGTCATGCTACAAAGTTCAGATATTATCTTGGAGGTAATGGAGAATCCACCATTCTGCTGATTAGTTTTGAATCCAGATACTATACTTCAGTCAGAACTCTATAAGTTATCTGTAAATTTTACTACCCAGTGTCTAATCAGTGTAGCTTTACAAAGGCCAATCGTACAATGCCCCAGTGTCAGGGAAATGTGGAATGTTAGTCTCTATCATGCTACAGAAGCCTAAGCAAAGGAAATAGGAATATAGTCCTCATCCTCCTGATTACACTAGGTTGCCCAGCTGTATACTCTCAGTGTACTCGAGAATTGCTCCTTATATAACATGAACCATAATTTTTTATGTCTGCCTCCCCCACGGAGGGTTTGTATGAGGATGCAATGGATCACTGACCTTTCCTCTGTTGCACTTCCAATGACTGAGCAAAATTCTAATAGCCTGTATTAAATCCCTTCCTGTCTGGAATACCTGGAGGGATTTCTCTTTTCCTGAAACACACCCAGTTTCAGTATTTGGCATAGGAATGGATCCAAGAAACAGGACATCTGATGTGGGTTAGATTTGAAGGTGGTAATGGCCTCATCTCCGGTGGAAAATTGAATGTTGGGAGTGCTTGGCTAATATTGGCTCTTTGGCAAAGCATTGTAAAAACAAGGTGTGCTCAGGGGACCATTAGCTGGCTAATGAGCAAAAATGAAAGGGAAAAGAGACAGTCCAGAAATGTGAGACATTGAAGGATCAGAAAAGCTGACTGATCAAACTCCAATGGCAGGAAATAAGACTGGGAAAAACTTTCATCTGAGTAAGCAAACCAATAAGCAAATAGTCAGTCCAAACCCTGCACCAAAGATCAGATTAACAATGTGGCCTTTCCACTCAACCTTGACAGTCTCAAGGTATCGTAAGTTGAGAGAGAAAGCAATGGGGATGAGGAAGCAAAGAAATAAGGTAAGTTTGAAAAACATGTCCAGGAAAGATCTTTGGCTGTGGTGATTGTCGCATGGAACTTACTGGAAGCAAAAAATTCAGAGGTCAACTAAAGTTTTGGGAGGATTGTATTACCAAAGAAACCACAAGTCTGGATAAAGAAGATCCTTGACAATTTGAAACTTAAAACCATCACTGGTCCTCCAACCTTCCATAAACAGCAGGCTCCAAAAATTGTACATCCCCCAAGGAATGTTTCTCCCCAACACCTTTCATATGTGGTCATGGGAGATAATGAACAAAGAAAAATCCCCCAGAGGGTTAAGCCTGGGCCATGGAGGGAAATGTGCATGGTCGTTCTACCCAAAGAGAAGATAGAAGTCCAGAGAGCCTCTCCTCTGCTAGGACAAGAAAGCTTCCCAGAGTCTGCACTTCGGGATTCCCACATTACTACAGATCAGAGACTCTTACATGCCTTCTTTTCTCTCCTTTTGTGAATGGGAGACTTTACTGTGTCATTTCTGTCTCTGTTCCACCATTGTACATTAGGGAAAATAAATAATTTGTAATTTCAGTTTATGAGTCCCCAGATCCCTAAGATATACCATGTGGTCCTCCATGCCTTATTCTCTCTTTCCCGCCTGCAGGCTGGAGGTTAACACCTGGGATGACCTTGAGAATCACACACTAAAGATGGCAGTGCATGTGAGCCTGGTCTGAATGACCATGTGGAGCAAAGCTCTCTGCTGATCCACTCTACATGGTGATGTGAGAGAGAAATCAGCGTTTAATGTGTTCAGATGCCAAGATTATAGAGTTGTTGCAGCAACTAGACTTAATTACGCTGACTAATAAATACATTAAATGACTATCTGAAACTACACAACAACTCAGAAAAAACAGACCCCAAGCCCAGGTCTCTTGACCTGAGTCTACTACATTTTCTTCTCTTGGACCATGTCTTGTGCTGAATCCTGAAATGACAGGTCACTCCCCCAAGGTCCATCTTTATTCACTAGAATAATGACAGGGTCCTGTTGTTTCTTAACTGGTCAGTCTCATCTAGTTTAGCAAACAAGATGGAGGCCTTGTCTGCTGACCCAATTTCTCTCTCTCTCCTGTGTTGAAGGATTTTATGAAGGACTGTAACTACACAATCACCCTCCTCCTTTATGAGCTCAGATAACATTTCCCCCTTTTTTATTACGTTGACTGTCCTTGCTTGCCAAGGCGCTTTTATGGCCATGGGAATGATTGCCTCACTCTTTAGAAACTCAGGAATATCCCTCAGTGCTTCATATAACTTGTCACAATATTTTTAATATCAATTCTTCTTGTGTTTTTCTGTGAGAGCCTCTCACCAGCATCTCCCCTGATATTGTAAGGGGCCAGAGGGCTCAGAAATCCAGAATTGTCCTTCTTGCTGCAGCAGCAACTACTTCCAGGGCTGTGCCCATAGTCAGCCCCTCTGCTCCCTTAAACTCACCACCCGTAGTCTCCTCAGAATGTAAAGGCTTGGGCATGGAGTTTGAAGGTTTGGAGCTTATTTTGATGAGTAGGGAAAGAAATGAACCATTCCGAAACAGGCTCTGAAGTTCAGAGGAGCAAGAACAAATGCATATCCTTACACAGAGATTACTAGCAGCAATGATATTAATAGCACATGTTTATTTACAAAGCACTTTCCTATGTAATCCATTTCTACATGCTACAACAATTTGGGGCAGGGGGCATTATATTAAATAGTTTGGTGTGTGGTCTTCAAGATTCAGGTCTTATTGGCCACCCTGGGAAGACTCTGCCACCTCTACCATCACCCTCACTTTATTTAGACGCCTTTGCCTTTCCTTTGTTCTCCCCTAATATCCAAAGCTATCTCTCTTGCAATATTTATCTGTTTTGAGAACAAAACAGCCATTCATCTCTGAATCCAGGACACCTTAACCAGTGCCCAGCACACAGTGAGCAATCAATATTCATTAATTTAACATTGATTGAGGACCCACATATGCCAGTGCCTGTACTAGGCGCAGGTGATACAAGGTGAATACACACAAAGCACCTGATGTCAGAGAGGTTTAATTCAGGGGCACGGCAGACAAGAAATATGTTAAAAAATGAAAAGCGACTGTCTAGGAGTAACAACTGCCATGGAGACAACACGGTGGCAACAGTCAGAGGGGAGTGGGGGTGGCTGGGAAACTGGGTAGTTAAGAAGCCTCCTTGAAGGAAAACGTGTGAAGCCTGAATGAAGAGAAAGAGGGAGCAGGAAAGAGCTGGGTGAAGGAAAGTCCAGGCAGAGGGAACAGCCAGAGTCCATGCTGCGTTAGAGGAACAGCAAGGACGAAGTTGCCGCGTCGGAATGAGCCTCAGGACAAGCAGCAGCAGATGAGGCTGGACAGGCAGCAGGACCCGGCCAGCCTGGGAGCCATGAGCTCATTCTGAGAACAAAGGGAGCCATCGCAGGGCTCAAGCAGGGCAGCCACATGGTTTGGTGTATATTTTAGAACGATCCCTCCAGACTGCTGGGTGGGGATGGGCAGCAGTGTTAAGAGTGGCTCAAGGACACCAGCGGGGAGGGGCTGAGGGTTTGGACCAAGGCACAGGGGTGGGACTGGGATGTGTTTTCAAGGCAGAGCTGACCAGAGCACAGTTTCCCATTGAGACAGAGATAACCCAGCCCCTAAACACTTGATGACATTCGTAAAGCGTCTACTACGTGGCAAGGGCTTTATATCTGTTATCTCATCTTTACATCTATAAAACATTTATGGATCATCCTAGAGGTCAGGCACTAGGAAGTAGGAATTATTATCTCCATTTCAATACTTGGGAAACTCCATGTCAGAAAAGATTTAGCCAAAATCCCTGAACTAGGGGCAGGATACGAGTCTAACTCCAATGTCTCTGCCATTTCAATGACATTAAACTATATCCTCTCCCATGGTTCTCGGTGAGGTAGAAACTCCCAGGGCTTTATCTCCTCCCTAAAAGTACTATAACTAGGAATAGCAATCATAGTTGACATTTTCTGAACACTTACTGTGTACTGGGCTCTGTGCCCAAAGAATGATGTACATTATCTCATTTAACTTTTGACAAGCCTGTTCCATAGATGACAAAACTGAGGCCCAGAGAGCTAATTAACTTGTCCAAGGTCACTTACAAGTGACCTTGCATAATACAAATAATATGGAATCCTTGAGAGAATTACTGAGTAGTAGAACCGGGTTTTAAAACCCAGCTCTGTTGGGCTCTTCACCATCATGATTTTCAGTCTTCGGTGATGTACAAGTAACATTTTATTGTTCTTTACTATTTACAGTCTCTTTCAGAAGTCACATCAACTCCTGTAGGATTTGGACCAGCTCAGGCTTATGCGACCAGACGCCCTACAGACAGCGGGAGGCAGGGCTGACGCAGAGGTCTGCTGACTCCTGTCTGTCCTGCTTCTTGTTTTCCAGAAGGAAAGCAGCAACACAGCCCAGGGTTCACCCATGGGGGTCAACCTTCAATAAACACATCAAAGCTCCTGAAACTATACCGAGACGGATTTTTTCAGACTTACATAGAACCACCCCAGAAGATATTGAAAATATTGCCAATGAAAGTGATGAACCACTTTTGCAAGTGACCCAAGACTAAAACTTTTTTGCTTCTTTGCCTAGAACGGCGTCCCCTTCATCTGTCTTACATTGTAATCAGATACAACCTTGATAGAATGAAAGCAGAGGTCACGCTGAACAAACTGGCACTTTACGTGCTCAGAAAAAGGCTCCTTTGTAACTGGGAAATTACAGCATTTCTATGGAGGGATTTTTCTTAAAAGGACAGGCTGCTTTGTTCAAATGGTGCTGATTTCAGCACTCTGAGGAGATGGCCCTTTCAGACTGTCGACCTGCAGAAATTTGTAGAGTTCCTTTTGTTTGTAGAAACTTGCATATATTACAGGCAGTGTATTAAAATAGAAATTGTAAACCATTGCTAGGCAATGTTTTGATTGTCCAGAAAATGTCAGATGAAATATAAAAGGGTTCCCACCTTACATTTTGCTCAGTGTCAGATCAGATGTCAGGTGGGCGCCGTATAAACAGGGTTCCACAGATCTCTGTGGGGCCTGAGCTATACTTTCTCTCCATAACCATGTTGATTCTCTTGGGAAGAGAGCTGATATTTTTAAGCAATAGTATTTCAGATCATGGTATTAAACTCACATTTAAAAGGAAAAAAACAATAATAACAAAACCTAACTTTTGAATTTAGTAATGCACATGAGGAAGGGAAATATGACTTAGGCCTGTGGTACTTTGCAATCAGCAGGAGCGTAGCCAAAATTTGTGAAATCATATTGCAAATCAAAGTGTGAAAGTATGAGGTGTATTTGAGCTAAAAAAACAAGTCTTTGTGTCAATCGAAATGCTATGCATGTCGTGTCTCAACATGTAATGCTATCAAAAATTAAGCAAAGTGTTTCATTTTCCTGGTGTCAATTTTAACACCTAAAAATATTTTTGGCATTGTAATTACTGTTTTCATTCCATTAGGCCTTCTGTGAGTAGGAATGTTTTGTCTACAATTCTAATAATTACTTATACTTTTTACAGGAGATGTATTGCTTCATGAAACCTAATTGTTTATAGCTAATAAGAAGTTTTACCAAACCCACTAAACCTCGTAATTTGTGTTTCAGAAGTATTTGTTTCTCACTTTCTTAATATGTTATGAATGAAATAAGTGTTGTCACTTTTTATAAAGCAGCTATATTCGTGATTGGATAAAATGAGACTTCTAATCTCCTCATGCAGGTATTAAAAAGAAGGAGTTCCGGTATGATATTCTTTAATTTCGTTTGCAATGTAGAATGTTTTGTACTCTAAGTCTGGGCAGGAGGGAACTACATTCTCCTTAGCATCATGAGGCTATTGTATTACTTCCCAAGAAACAGAGTAAAAGTTTCATTAATAGAACAATTATGAATGTCTTCTGTGCATCAGACCATAGTAAGGAGGAAAGAATCAATCCTAGAGGCAGCAAGATGAGTTTGATGTTAGATATACTAGGAAAGACCTAGCTACAGCTAAGAGGAAGAGTACCCCATACTACATCCATATGGCACTCCAGCCTGGATTTACATGACCAGTAAACCTTTATTATGCTAAACCACTGAGATTTCAGGGTTTATGCATTACTGCAGCAGAGCCATTCTAACAAATAGTTGCTTACTTCTCAAGGTTGTCCCTAGGATCAAATGCAAGCAAAATGCCTAGGGCAGTGCCCAACATCTTGCACTTGCTCCTCAAATGGGGGCTCCTCCTTCATCCAACCTGCCCCTGTACCTAGGTTGGGTCATGAGCACAGCTGAAGACAGAAAGCCTCAACTGTGGCCCAGTGAATGGCATGCTGTTTCTGCCTCACCTCTCTGAATGTCAAGACAGCCCTGAAAATGTTATAGAGCCTACACGGGCATATGCAAATAGAGTGAGCCTGCCAGATTTATAGAAAGTTGATAATAGAGCTCTTGGGCTAACAATGGCAGCCCTGGTCTAAAAGGTTGCAGAGCATTTTGATGCAAATGTATGAAGAAGTGTTTTTCTCTGTCTGTCAGACCTTCTGTAGCTGAGATAATAAACATTTGAAGCAGCCCGGTCCTGTCCCAGGGCCATTCATCAGATATGACATTCAGCGGAGTTGGAATGGCAGGTTAGCCTGGTGCCGGCTGTGGGCAGAGAGCCCCTGAGGTCCTCCCAGATCACTTGCTGGGACTCAGGAAATACTTCCATTGCCACAGGAGGAAATGGGTTGTTCCCTTCTGGACACTAAGGGTAGGGCACGTGGCTCAAGGTCCCAGAGAGAGGACCTTCTTTCCTCCCTGGCACTTGGCAGGGATACGCACAGAGTGCTTTGCATGTTCCTGCAGCAGCAGCAGGATCCACTTTTCGAGCAAAATCTCATGCAGAAATCCAACATAAAAAGTGTAAAAGTAGAAATGTTTAGGTTGAAATAGGAACAAGGACCAGGAGACACCCCCAACAGCCAATTCAGCAGCCCCCGGCAGCTCCGCAGCGTTTCTCCTCTGCAGGATTCGGCACAGATCATCTCTCAGGTGTTTGTGAGCTCTGATACTCCGTGACTTGCACCGTTTCTTGACTTTGTGGTTCCCCGCCCAGCATGGGGCCCTGAGCCACCTGCTCTCATGGCTCTTGCTTTGCAACGGTCAGATTGTCTCTGGTTTTTCTCAAATCGGACGACAGGGTCCTTTTCTTTTAAGGGCTTATAAACAGGCCCTTTAACAACTATGAACCAGCACCTGCCCTAAGGATCTACCCCCATCCCTTTTCCCACTTGGATAAAGAAAATGATAATATGAACCATTTCCTGTATTTTCGTAGTACTTGTAGTTTCCATAAGTAATTTTAAAGCCTTTACTCAGTTTAAGAATATGAGGATGAGAGAAGGTGAGGCTATCCCTCCTTACCTATAAGAGGATCCCCCGCACAGACAGCCTCAGAGCAGATCCTCTCCAGGCCCCGACGCCAGCCTTCCTCTCTGAACACTCTGGCCTGCACCCATGTTTCTCTCCTGCTGTCCC
This sequence comes from Propithecus coquereli, assembly GCF_000956105.1. NCBI lineage: Eukaryota > Metazoa > Chordata > Mammalia > Primates > Indriidae > Propithecus > Propithecus coquereli. The sequence continues at coordinate 4,651,796 of NW_012148396.1, forward strand.
AGGTCTGACTTGCCTCTCTCTGGATGTTGCTTCAGCCATGGAGTCAGCTCAACTCTCACCTCCAGCTTCGCTCTGGACACCGCCTCTGCTCTATGTGGGGCAACTCCACCCCACTCCCACAGAAAACAGGCCAAATCTGGTGTACTGGTCCTCCTGCCACAGTAGGAGACCATTGCCACACCCCAACCTCATCCTGGGCACCATGTGGTTGGGTGTTCTAGCACCTCCTTAGAGGCATAGCCTATAGCACAGACCCCCAACCTCTGTGCTGCTCTGAGCTCTCCCAGCTCTGAAAGCTCTGTTCTCCCTTCCTATCCGGTAGGCCTTACAATGCCGTCTCAACAACTATGACCTTGATTTCTGTGTAGTGTCTTTCTCATTCTCCACCTCTGATGATAAGCCTTTGAACTTGTTAGATAACTCCCTCCAATTTCAAATGTAATACCTGAAGTGAAGCTTTCACCCAGTTCTCCTGATTCTGTCTAGAAGAAAGTGGGAGAATAGAAGGAAGGAGAGAAGGTAAAAAATTTGCTTAGAAGTGCCCTGTAGTCTTTGAAATGTGAATCTTATACTCCTATTCTCTTGAAGGGAAAATGGAAACTATGAAGAGGTTAAGTTGGAGGGTAAGTAAAACAACAGCAACAATAATTGCTAACATACACGGCACTTATTCTGTGCCAAACATCATTCACTATTGGGTTCTCACTATGAGGCCACAAGCATTATTTTTCCAAGATACAGTAGTGGGACCTAATGTAACACAAACATGGACCCAAATTCAGCTCTGTCACTTTTTGATCTTTTGACCTTTGACAAGGCATTTCATTTCTCTAAGCCTTGAGTTTTTTTACATGTACAATGAAAATAATAATGCTACAGTTGTGAGGGTTAAAGGAGATTGGTATATAAATGCCTAGTACTGTACAGGACATAATCAATCGAAGCTGGCTTTTTCTGTATTCATAAATTTATTCAATCATTGAGCATTAGAGAAATTAACAAACCTAAGCGACAAGGGTAAAATCCATGAGTTAAATGGAAAGCTTGACATTTTCTCAAAGCCATAGGATCCCAATTCATTCATTCATTAAATAAATACTTTCTGAGCATCAAGTATGCTTAGGCACCACTCCGGGTGCTAGGAATACAGTAATGAACAAGACAGGCAAGGATCCTCTGTTACAGCTCTTAGATTCGAGTGAGGGAAACTGACAATAAGCAAATTATGTTAAGTGTTTTGAGGGACATACAGCAAGGACAATTTTATGTATCTCCATATGCCAATATACACAGGAGCACATGTGCATGCACACACACACATAGCACACACGCATGCACAGTCTCACACATACACACACATACATACACCCTCCTTTGCCTGTCTGCTGTTTTGGTGGCTCCTTTTACGTTAAACTTACCCCAGTGGGCCAGAGGAATTGTTGCCTCAGGGAGGATTAGGAGACTTAAAGAAGTAATACTAAAAATGAATTCACGTGGGGCTTTAGATTTCCAAAATAGTCACTGGAGTATAAAGAGGATGTCAGGCAAGGGAAGTTTCCAGCAGCAGAGAAGAAGTTGTGGAATATTATACTGTCTGTAGCAGGAGGAGGTGGAACACTTTGGAGGGCCCTTGTCCAGTGTGGAGATGCCTCTTTGGTCTCTCCACACTCAGACCCTGAAGCCTCAGTCAAAAATGGGCAATGCAGCAGGGTCTCCAGGCAGGGAGAGCACCTCTTCTCCACTGTGCTCACACTGATGCTGGGCTGGTAGGGCAGCAAAGGCAGAATGAGGCATATGGATGAGTAGTCTTGATTTGGTGCTCTAATACCCCAGTTTTTATTTAATAGAAGCTTCTATGTACTCTGGTGGAGGGGCTGATCAGTGAGGTCCTGAGTGGACAATGGACAGGAAGAGGCCTGAGGTTGGAGGGGGAGGCCACTGAGAGCTGGGCCATCATGGCTAGAGTAAAATGGCAGGGACTTCTGGAGCAGGTCCCACTGTCATGTCCAGGCAGGATCAGCCATACCTCAGAGGACACTAGGATATATATTGGACACCCAGTATTGGATCAAAATGGCCACTTTACAGTGGAAACATCAGGACAGAAAGCTCCCAAGGGCCCCCTTGTGCCACCACTGTGGAAGGCAAAGCTTCCCTGAGAATGCAGACAGTCTCCGGGAAATGAATGGAGAGGGGAGAGCAATCAAAGAGGGAAGGAATAGTTCTGATGAAGGATTTTGACTTGGAATTGATAAGAGTATTTTCCCAAAAGAGACTGAATTTACCTACAAAAGGTTGTTTTAGGTTGTAAGAGACTGAGTTTGTATTCTCCCCACCACCCATTACCCATTACTGTTTTCAACAGCTATAATGAGGAAGGCTCTGGGGCAGGATGATATCACCTACAGAGAAAAATTAAGCTATCATTTTTGCACATCTGAGTTGTAGTGTGTACATTTCCATTCCACTATGTAAACAACAGCAAGAACAGGATATCAAGAGGGAGAATAATGGGAAGGGGAGGTAGATATTAGCTAGTGTGGTTAGAGCAGGTCTTACTGAGATGGAGACATTTAAGCTGCAACCTAAAGGGCAAGAAAGAGCCAGATACACAAAGAACCTGGGAAAAAGGATTCTGGGAAAAAAGAAAAACATGCAAAATGGCACTCAGAGCTTTGCATGAGTAGCAGGAGTTGGACAGAGGTAAGTGATGTGATGTGGGATCGGAGATGTCAAAAAGAAACAGATCATTTCAGTCTTCATAAGCCAAGGTAATGAGTTTATATGTCTCTAACTAGAGTGGAAAATCACTAAGGGGTTCCAGTAGGGCAATGATAGGATCCAATCCAGATTGTTTAAAAGACCCCTCTGGTGATGCGTGGACAATACTATAGGGAATGAGAGTGGAGAGGAGGATTTGTCGGGAGTCTGTGGCCACACCCCATGCAAGAGATGATGGTGGCTCTGACCAGGGCAGTAGGAAAGAGAGGGAGAGACATGGATGGATTTGCAAATGCTTTGGATGGAGACTCACCCAAGTTTGTTGATTGCTGGTGGACTGGATGTGGGGATGAGGCAGGGGAAGGAGTGTCAGGTGACTCTCAGGTTTCTAGCTTGAACAGCTGTTGTCATTTACTGAGATGATGGACATGGGCTGTGGAGATCTTAAAATATGGCTGCAAATTGTTACTTCCACCCCTACCAAGAGGTGGATTCTGTGTCTTCTCCCCTAGACTTTGTCACTGTGTTTACAAATAGAGCATGGCAGAAGTGACTCTGTGATTTCCAAGGCCAGGTTATAACAAACTTGGTAGTCTCCCTCTTCTTCACTGGAGCATGCACTCCTGGGGCCCTGCGTTGTCAACACTCCAGTGATTATGGCTGCAGAACAAATGATACAGTTTTAGTGGTGTCAAGCAACCATATGTAATGCTCATGGACTCTGAAGATCAAAAATTTGTATAGGACAGTCAAGAATGCTCATCTCCACTTGGTCATCCTGGTGGCTCAAAGACCAGAGACTGGATTGAGCCAAAGTCTCACTTATTAACATGCCTGGGGCCTGGGTTCAGAAGATGCAAACAGCTGGGCCCTTTGGGAATCTCTAACTCTGTGTAGTCTCTTCATGTGTCATTTCTGGCATGACAGCTTCAGGATCATCAGGTGTATATGTATCCATCCAGTGCTCCAATTTGTGCCCCAAGAGAGTAAGTCACGTGGAAGCTGAATCACTTTTCTAATCTAGCCCTGGAAGTCACATTGCATCACTTCTATTCATTAGAATCAAGGTACTAAGGCCAGTCCATATTCAAGGGGAGTGCCTTGGTCCATTCGTGCTGCTCGAACAAAATATCTTAGACTGGGTAATTTATTAACAGAAATTTATTTCTCACAGTTCTGGAGGCTACAAAGTCCAAGATCAAGGTGCAGGCAGAGTCAGAGTCTGGTGGGGTCCTGTTCTCTGCTTCTAGGATGGTGCCTCTTGCTGTGTCCTCATACAGCAGAAGGGGCAAATACTGTGTCCTCTCATGGTATAAGAGCAGAAGGGCAAATGGGGACCTCACCAGTTCCCTCCAGCCCTTTTATAAGGTCACTAACCCCATCCATGAGGGCTCAGCCCTCATGGCCTAACCACCTCCTAAAGACCCCACCTCTTAATACTGTTGCATTGGGGATTACATTTCAACACGAACCTTGGAGGGGACCCAAACATTCAAACCATAGCAGGGAGGGAATTCAACTCCACCTCTTGCAGAGTCTATGTAAGAAGTACATAGCTATGGCTATGTAAGAAGTTTGCCTACTTTAAGGCCACTATGCTGGCGAGGACATGTATCAATATTCTGGTCAACAGTGCAGGTAAGCCAAGCTTCCAGCTGCCCCCACCAAGGCACCAGAGGTGTGAACCACTCAGCTATCTCAGAAGCTCCAGAATGCCCCATCTGCCAACAGATATCCCCTGTGACCTCCATCAAAGCCACTTGGATGAGAGAAATCACTCAGCTGAGTCCTGTCTGAATTCCTGGGCCATGAAATTTTAAGATACAATTAAATGATTGTTGTTTTAAGTTATTAAGTTTTTGAGTAGTTTGTTACACATTAATAGATAACTGTAGCACTGGAAAAAAAGTCTATTTGGGGGAGATGGGATGGTTAGGAGAGAGAATCAAGAGTTCACTTGTAAACCTGTTAAGCTTGAAATTAATGATGTTGTCAACAGGTGGTTGAGGAAGTGAAGCTGTTGCTGCAGGGAGAGGCTGCAGGGAGCCTGGGGCTGCACTGCTGCAGGGAGAGGCTGAGGGGAGCCCAGGGCTGCATCAGCCACTGAGTCACAGGCAGCTGGGATTGTAGGGTGAAGCACTGACTTGCACACTCGACAGTCATTCTTGGACCCAGGTCACCCACTCATTCATTCATTCATCCATTCCTGGTGTGGGCTGGGTGAGGTATTTAACCTCTCTGAGCCTCACTTTCCTCCTTTAGAACATGGAGATTTCTTGTGCAAGTGTGAACCAACATTGCCAACATAAATGCATTCAACAGAGCCTCTTTCCCCTCACCCTCCCTCCAGGTCACAAGAATCAGCATAAACTGCAGCCACTTTGGGGAGGGAAGTCCTCATAGCCCAGCATGGTAGTAATGAAATAGAAAAAGCAGCTATTCACATTATAATAGTCCAGGATAATACCTTGAAAAGGACAATGTCCTAAAATAACACGTAATTTCTAAATGCAATTTAAAACATCCAGGTCTCAGGTGACTTCCCCATTTTATATAAACAACCAGGAAGCCCAGGTTATTTTCCTTAAACTCAGAGCATCTAGGAAAAAAGAAATCTTTCTCTTCATTTTTTACTCCTGAACAGTGTTCGCAGCACCCTCTCCCCATGGGGACTTTTTTCTCAGCTTCAATTTACAAATGTGAAAAGCTTCCCCTCCATCCCCAACCACACCAGAAACTTTGTTTAGAAATAAGAAGGATTCAGGTCCCTGCTGTGTCCTCCTTCTGTCTGTCTCTTCTTTTCTCTCACACGGGTGACACAGAAAGGGAAGAAGGAAAATCACATTTTGGAAAAGGCCCGGAATGCAAAACGCAACAGACACTGAAACCCAAACTAGAGTCAGCGGCCTTCTTTCCAAAGTGGATTCTGGGGGGGGATGCGAATTGAGGCAATTGCTTTATTAAAGCTTGCTGTTGTCTCTGGGGAGCCACACACCATTCTCACCCGCCCCAGGACACCCCACCGCATGACAAAAGAATTTCTCTTATAAAAAAATACAAGATAATAAGGTCATAATTGTTGTTCTCCTGAGGTAAGTAAAACATGTTAATGTGCTTGGGGGAAGGGGAGATTTGGCCGGAGGGCCCTGAAGGCTGGAGGTATATGCTAATCATGTTCTCTGTGAAGTCCTCCAGGTCCCTAACCTCCCTCCTGTTGTGCACAACATCACAGAACTTTCAGAGGAGGCTGTGATGAGGCTTTTGCAAAAGGCTGGGAGACAACTCTTTGGAGTGCAGGTATGATGATCACTGAGTTTTGTCCCAGCCTCCTGGTGACAGGGCCACATTGCTGAGTCTTTCTTCCTCAGGAGAGAAAGGTGGTGATTACAGGCGGTGGGGTGGGGACAGCACAGCAGGTGGACCAGCGGCTCAGGCTGGAGCTGGGCGAACCAGATCTGCACCTCCCAGAGGGGCTGCTCGCAAATGAGCTCGAGCCACGCATGGTGCCACTCACCCAACGGACCCTGACTGCTAGGGGCTGTCTGATGTAAGACAAATATATCTCCCAGCAGCCTGGGATGGAGGAGGAAAGGCACAAAGCCTGAAGGACAAAGCACAAAGTGGACAGCTGCTCCTGCTGGTTTGGCAAAAGGGAGGGTGGAGAGGTTTGGGGAGGGAGACAATCCTGAGCTTTAAAGACACTGTGGGGGAGCAGGACCTTCCTACAGCCATGGTTCCCCAAGGCTCGGCAGAGTATGGTGGAAGGGACCTTCAAGGCGGCTTGCACAAGCCTCTGCCCACCCAAGGATGGAATTCCCCCTGCCAGCACGCCACTGCGTCTGTGCCTGATTCCTTTACAAAAGGGAACATTGCCTCCTGGACGTGCTCCCCACATTTCCAAGGCTCTGATGGATGCAGCATCCTCAGGCAGCCTCAGACAGATGACCTCCCCACCTTCTCCTCCAGATGACCACCATCGTGTGGTACACGCTTGGCTTGGAAAGGGAGGGCCAGCGATGAGAATGTGTGTGGTTTGCACGGCATGTATGAGGAAAGCTCTCCCTTCTGGTGTAGGGAGCTGGGGCCCACTGCAGCTCCCCTCTGGCTCTGCAGCCCTGGGCAAGTTTCTCTCCTACTTTGAATCTTAGTTTTCCATCTGTAAAATGAGGGGGGTGACATCCAGTGCCTGGCCCCTCCCACCCCAGGGATTTTCTCTCCCTGGTACCACGATCACAAGCTGGATATTGCACTGAAGGCTTCGACCCAGTGCGGCTCCTCTGATGCCAGTAGGCTTGGTGTTTAAGGCAAATTAAAATTATTACTCTAGGAGGGCTCAGAGCAAGCAAAAGCACATCACTGAAAAAAATGGGAAGTAATTCCTCAGAAACCGAGTACAAGGAGTTCTGCTGACAGAAAGAGTCAGAACTGTATTTGTTTCCTCTTGCTGCTACAACAAACTACCACAAACTTAGTGGCCTAAAACAACACAGGTTGATTATCTTGCACTTCTGGAGGATCAGGAGTCTGACACAGGGCTCGCTGGACAAAGGCAAGGTGTTGGCAGGACTGTGTTCCTTCAGCCATCTCCTGCTCCTTCCAACTGCCCAAGAGGCTTCCGCCTGCCTTGGCTTGTAGCTGCTTCTCTCATCGTCAGAGCATCCAGTGTGGCCTCTGCCAGGCTCTCTCTCTGACTCTGCTGCTCACTCTTAGGCCTCCCCTTTCCACATTCAAAGGACCCTTGTGATTACACTGGGCCTACCCAGATAATCCAGAAAATTGCAGGATAATTTCTTTAAGGTTAACCGATTAGCAATCTTGACTCACTAAGCATCCACAATTGCATGAGTCAGTTCCTTAAAATAAATCTCCTGATAGACAGATAAACACACATGCTATTGGTTCTGTTTCTCTAGTGACCACTGACTAGTACAACCTCTCCTTCCCCCTGCAAAACGGTATAATTACTTGCCTAATATCCATATTCCTCATTAGATTGTAGCAGGAAACAGGGGCTGTTTCTCTCAGTCCCAAGCATACAGGGCTGGGAGTCCTGGCTCAACGAGTTATGATGCTTTTTTTTAATGCTGCAGGTTGGATCCAGGTCCACGCCACATGTTTTCACATTCAGACAATGACAGAGGAAAAGAGGGGGGGGGGAAAGGGGGAATCAAATAATTGAGAGAAATACAATCTACTCCATCTGGGATAATGCCTGACACAAATATTATTCATTGAACAGATGAGTGGACGAGTTGCATCCAGAAAGGAGGGAAGCGTTGGGAGTGGTTGGGCAGGCTCCATGCGCTACCACCTCCTCTAATCTTCACGACAAGTTTGCCAGTAAGGACTCGTAGTTTCTACTTTGCAAATGAAGCAACTGTGTGCTGGAGTGAAAATTAAATCCTGTTCTCTCTGGCCCTAAAGTCCATGCCCTTCATGTGATCTTTTTTTCCCTGAAGAACTACTGGGAGAATAAGCCACGCTGAAATGTTGTCTTAAAGGACTGACATTTACTACATAAGCACAAATTGTCACTAGCAGCGGGAAGTTTGATCGATCTCAATATGTACCATAAAAACAATAAACAGCTGATTTATTCAAACTCTCAGATCTTTCATATCTTATGAACAGAAAGCAATGCTTGAAGCGAGAACTCAAACCCAGGTCTCCCCTCCATTCAGATCCTTTCCCTCTCCATCTCCCCAGGCCAACCCTTCTTTTCCCTATGGAAACACGGAGTAGTTGACACATACCTGGTGAAAATCACATTCACTTTTCACCATCTACCAGGATATGAGAGTCAACAATCCAGTAATCCAATTATCTAGCCCCAATTTCATTTGAAATAATTGCTGATAAAATCAGAAATAAAACTTCAGCAAATCTGAAAATAGATTATGGCAGAACTCAGTGGCACAATGGGATGATATTAAATATTGTTTCAGTGCTGAGGATCAGACTTCATATTGAATCTGTAGGAACACGGGGCCATGGGATTTGGATTAAAGCCAGGCAGAGCCAGGTCTCTTGTCATTCATGATACTTGGTTTCCGAGTTGGAAGCTGATTCCTAAAGCAACTTACCTTTCTCCGCCTCAAGTTCACAAGCATTAAAGATTTGGATTCCAGAATAGCATGACCTGAAATTGCAGTAATCTCACTGACTATGCCACTTACATACTCACCCATCACTCCTAACCTCACATCCTAGGAAGTGGATATGACTTTTTTCCTATAACAGGTGAGAATTTGATTCTTGCTAGAATTATCACGTAAATAGTAAGGGACATAGCTAGGATTCAAACCCAGGTAGTTTGTTTTAAGGGACTTGATCATCCCATTGGACCTCATTGCTTCTTAATGTGTTCTAACTGCTAGTAGCCGTATCATATAATTGAGGGTCAAAATCTACCTTGGATAATCCTATTTAGCTTTCTACACTGATTAGTTCAATTATATTACTGCCACAATCCACTTCATAAATGCTGCACAGAAAAAGCTGAATGTAATTAAAATAGCCAACGATTAAAACAGATGTGCATCTGCAAAGCTGAGTAAAAATTGAATATTTAAGCAACACATCATATTTTATATGCAAAAACATCTCCATTAATTTGTTCATTCAACAAATATTTATTAGTGCCTTGATGCCAGCAGGCACTATGATAGACCCTGGGAACAGAGAAATGAATGAGATCCTACATCTGTTTTGAGAAGCAGAGACCTTAGCCAACGGTGATGACCCAGGAAATTATGTGATGACAAGACTCTTCCTTTGTCTCTCCTCTCCTCCTCACCCTAGACCACCCCTCTCACCAGGCTCCTACCCCACCATCTCAGTTCTTCCACGCTCTCCAACTGTGTCCTGAGACTGTGGCTCCATGAGCTCATCCTCATCCTGCCTGCAACGGTCCAGACTAACTCTGAGCATCTGTCCTGGATTCTCTACTCAGGCAACCCAGAGAGACCTGCTGCAATAGTCAGACATATTCCTGCTACTTTCCTGGCCCTGTGGAAACCTAGCACTTGCCTATGCAATTTCTGCTAAGTCCAGGAGGCTCCCTTTCTCAGAGCTTCTGCATCTTAGGCTCTTACTTTGTGTGCTGTTTCTGTCCTCTACCATGCTGACCTCAACATGAAAGCAAGTTCCTTTCCCACTTCTTCACACATGCACAAATGCACATACACACATGTACACACATGCACATACATGTACATACATGCATGCACACTATGATGGCTACTTTTTTGTGTCAACTTGACTGGGCTAAGAGTACCCAGATAGCTGGTAAAACATTCTTTCTGGATGTGTCTGTGAGAGCATTTCTGCAAGAGATTAGCATTTGAATTGGTAGACTGAATAAAGAAGATTTTCCCTCACTAATGTGGGCTCAGACAGACAGAACAAAAAGGCTGAGGAAGGACAAATTCTCTTTCTCTCTGCTGGAGCTGGGGCATCCATCTTCTCCTGCCCTTGGACAGCAGAGCTCTTTGGTTCTCAGGGCTTTGGACTTTGAGACTTTTGCCAGTGGCTCCCAGGTTCTCAGGCTTCAACCTCAGACTAAATTATACCACCAGTATTCCTGGGTTTCCAGTTTACGGATGGCGTATCATGGGACTTCTTGGCCTCCATAATTGTGTGAGCCAATTACCATAACACTTCTCCTCTTATATACCTCTATATGTTCTGTTGGTTCTGTGAGAACCCTGACTGAAACACACATACACACACACAAGCATGCACACACTCCACTCGCAGTAAGCATTCATGGGTTTGGTAAACTTTACTGAAGATTTGGTGCTGCAAGAGGGAATCACATCACACACCACACAGTCCTGCTTCTCTCATTTCTCCATCTCTCCTCCTTCCTGCCATCTCTCCTTCCTATGACCTATCCCCAGCATTGCCCTAGGGTATTCCAAATTCTTCTTTTTCTGTCATGAAGAATAATTCAGCTCCCCCCTCCTGCATGCCCTTGCAAACCTGTCTAGTTAAACCCATCAAGCAGAGCACAAAGTCCTTCCATGTGACAATTTCACCTCCCATACACAGCCTTTGTAATTTTACATTGGAAAACTTGTTCTTCTACCTGCTACACTCATGTATTCATTTGCTGAACACTTACTCTATGCCAGCACTGTGCAAGGCTCTTGAGATACAGTAGGGAGAACACTCAGCCCCTGCTTGCTCTCTGGGAGCCCATCGTCTGGCGATTAAACCACTCAAACTCTCTTGGTTAATACACTACGGGGGATGGGGGGAGGGCATGGGATGTCCCAGAACTTTCCACAACCAAGGTGTTGCCCTTATCTCAGCCTGCCCCTCAGCATGACTTTCCACATACTCTGCCTCCTCCTGCTGCTGGATGGAGTCCTTGGAGTGCTCAGAGCAGCTGGCAGGGGCTCTGGAGGTCCACTGAGCAGGCTGAAAGCAGTGTCCAGAGGAAAAATGCAACAGACAAGAGTTGGTATCAGAGGTTCTTGCACAAATAATACGACAGATAGGTAGAGGAGAGTGGCAGGGTATCCTGGATGTGGCAGGCAGGTGGCCTGGGAAATCTGCCACCAAGAAGCAGGCCAAAGGCCATGGTGGAAGCATTAAGCAGCCCAGACTAGGGAGAGGGAGGGAGACAGAGACAGCGGGGACCTTCAGCTGGGCAGGGCCGAGCCACACATCTGTGCATCTTCCCCTACACAGCATACAGGGCCTTTTTCAGCATTCATGTTCATTCCTGGAACAGAGGAAGAGTGCAGAGGGCAGTTTCTGTTTTAAGGATGTTGTGGGGAGCCATTTGCAAAATAAATCAAACATTGACGATGGGAAAAATCACTCCTGAAAGGATCCAGATTTGAACCTTCCTAAAATGAACTTCTGAAAGCAGGGTCTGCAGATTCTTTCTGAAAGGACAGAGCTGGTGCTTGTGAAGACAGTCAACTTCCAGGGGAGCCAGGCAGGAGTAAAGTGTGATGGCTTCTGGGCCCAGGGAGGAGAAAGCAGACTGAGCCAGTGCCCTCCAGGAAGATGTGCAAAGGCACACGTCGAGCCCTGCACGTAGGGGTGGAGAGCAACACTGAAGGCTGGCGTGCACTAGCACATCTCCTGTCAATTATCCCATTTGATACAACACTCCACGAGTGGGCCTGGGGTCACAGCAGGAAGGGAGCCCCTCTCCTGTCTCTCCCTATCCTTAGTCTGTCTCTCACCACAGGGGGCCAAATGCTCCAGGTACAGACTCTCCAGTCACAAGTTTAAGCTCAGTTCAGAAACCTGTTGCAAACAGCATCCCCTTGGCCACCCTCCCAGGCCTGGGAGTGTCATGGCACCTCCCTCCAGGGAAGAAGTCCTGGAGACCCTGCAAGCACAAGGGTTAGAGGTTGCTTGGTCCAGGAATTTCAGAGTACCCCACACCTAGAACATGGTCCAGAAGAGTGTGTGGAGGATCCCAGTGAAACATGCCCTGTCACCTCGGAAGGGTGTGGCTGGAGGGGGCCAGAACAGGGTTCCCCTGAAGACAGGGCCGTGTTACTCTGGTCCAAGGCAGTATAGGTTACTATCATTGTCACCGTCCTCACAGATATGTCACCAAGGCGCAGAAAGATTAAGTAACTTGCCCAAGGTCAGAAAACTAAGAGGCAGAGGTAGGATTTGAATTCAGGCAATCTGGTTCCCCAGACTCTCAACTATCATGTCGTACTGACTGCCCAAGGTGGGTCCCCCTGCCTCTAGAGCTCAAGATAATCATGTGTGTGTGTGGAGGGGGGCGGTTAAGCAATCACTGCTTTGAGTTCTGGGGCCTACATGCTGGGAGAGAAGGAAGCAGAGGGCTTCCCAGAGAATTCCTGACCTCAAACTGTCCCCAGGGAGGAAGAGGTGAGGGAAATATTCCTGGGATCATGACACAGGAATTGAGCTTTAAGGGAAGGTTGGATGCAATGGAGGGAAGCCAGTCGAGGCAAAAACAGCAGCACGTGCAAAGGTTCAGAGGCATGAGAGCAAAGCACGACATTTCCAGACTATAACTAAGCCACTTACTGTGCAGTTTTCACTACAACCTATGAAAGAGGTCCTGGTATTAACCCCAATTTTGAGAAAGATGAAACCTGCAGCTGAGGTTCAGAGATGTGAATCAAGTCATGGCCACTCCAAAGTCGCCCAGCTAGTCGGGGAAGCAGCCCTGAGCCTGTGCTTATAAGTGCATTGCGATACTGTTCCAGCTAGTCCCCGAATGCTTGTTGCACTGGGTCGCTTGGGTTGAGTTGGGCTGAGAGGTAAGCGGCAGGTAGGGACCATCTACCAATGAGCTGGACTTGGTCAGGGAAGGCGCCTCTCAAACCTTCCCCGGAAGCTCTTCTTAGGGAGACTCTGCGGGCTCAGGACCAAACAACTTGCCAAAGTGGGAAACGACTTTGGAATGTCAAGTTTAATCTTTAAAATTTAAAGTTTGCACACTAGACCAAAATAGCTCCATGTTTGCTTTAACTTAACAATGAACTTAAATTCGTTAATATTAAACACAGCCCGTACTCCAGGAGGATATTCTGTGTTTTGTTGTGCCCTGTCCAGCACACTGCCATGTTCTCCCAGCAGAGAGTGCCAAGCTAAGTGACAGAAGTCCACTGAAGGTGTAGGTTAGATTTCCCCTTCCCCCCACCTGCCCTTTTTTTTTTTTGGGGCGGGTTTTGGTTTTTTCCCTTGGGTTGTTTTGCGTTGTTTTCTTGGTTCCTTTTACCTCCAACTCCTGGGCTCAAGCAAGCCTCCTGCCTTGGCCTCCAGAGTAGCTGGCACTCCAGGCACGAACACCATGACTGGTTAATTTTTAAATTTTTTGTAGAGACAGGATCTCACTCTTGCTCAGGCTGGTCTCAAACTCCTGGGCTCAAGTGATCCTCCTGCCTTGGCCTCCCAGAGTGCTAGGATTACAGGCATGAGCCACCGTGCCCGGCCAGATTTCCCTTTTGAATTAATATTTATTCCCTTGGATTATCTACACTGATCAAATTAGCCATCAACTTCCCTTGTGTTGAGGGGTGTACGCTAACTGGCTTCCACCCACAAAAATTCTTTTATTCTTCAGCCCTATACGAGGCCACCTCAATGAATTGTGGGACCAAGTAGTTCAGCATCAGGTGTTCCTTGGAGCTCACTGTATTCATTTGATTCCATCCCTTGTCACTGTCCCAACTGATGGACACAAAGCCCAAGGCAGCTGGACTGGAGGCAGAGGGGCCCAGTCCCCTCCTGTCCCCTGATATTCATGGTGACCCCAACCCCAGCCCATTCCCTCTTATACCCTTCCTTGACTCACTTCCTTAACTTAGAGTTGAGACACATTTCCCTGGAAACTTGAACTGCCAATACTACCCTCTCCTTGAGTGTTAGGGCCCACTCTATTCAGGGACACCTTTTCTGCTTTCTTTGATCATTTCAGAAACAGGATTTGTGGTAGATGGTCGTCAAGACAGTTTCTGCTCTGCTTTGGAGGTTGGAGCCCAGATCAGCAGGCAGTAAAATATTGCATTAACTCTTGCTTCACTCCGTTTCTTGTGTGTGTGTTTCTCCTGTCCTTATGGATCTCACTGGGAAGGATGTCTGTGGTCTGAACTAAGATTCGATGTTCCTGTATTCCTTAGCCATGATATCATCTTGATGCCATTGAATAGCCCCCTACGCCCCGCTTTATCTCTTTATTCAACACGTTTATCGAGCACCTACTACGTGACCGGCCCAGGAATACATCAGAGAACAAAGAGCATGAAAATTGCAAGCCTCATCCTGGGGGATAGGGAAAACAATGGCAAAACAATAAAGTAAATTACATAATAATTTAATAATATTTAATATTAATAATATTAATTTAATTTGTGTAAATTATGTAATAAATTTTATGTTATAAGGTGAAAGTTACCAGAAGGTGTGAATAAAAATATAGCAGGGAAAGGCGATGGGGTCCAATTTTAACTAGAGGACTCAGGAATGGTGTCACCCAGAGATGATATTTAGGCAAAGATTTAAAAGAGGTGAGTTTAGCCCAAGCAGGTTCTGGCAAAGGGGGCCCGAGGACAGAAGGAAGGGCCTGTGCAATGCCAGGGCAGGAAAGCACGGATGGTAGGAGCGGGGCTAGGCCAGAAAAGGCCTGGAGGCCTCTTCAGGACAGTGGCCTTGCCTCCCAGGGAGATGGGAGCCATTGAGGTGGACACAGTTTGCAATGGCGCCCCCTGGCCGCAGAGCAATGTGAAAGCAGAACAGTTCAGAGACCAGTGGCAACTGAGGCCAAGGGATGTGGTCAGTTCTGGATTTATTTCGAAGGTAAGGCAACATGATTTTTTGATGGATTGGTTGTGGAGTATGAGAGAAAAATGGTTTTCAGCCTGTGAAACAGAAAAAGGGACTCATCGTTGAACTGAGATGGGAAAAACCGCAGGAGGTTTTTATAACTCTCTCACCATAATAAGACAATTGTTATTTACAGGGGTACTGTTTGGGAATTGGAATTGTGCTCTGCCTTAATAATGGTATACATATGATCAAATAATTTAAACTCTAAAGGCTCTGTTTCCTCATTGGTACAATGGAAATACTATTACAGTAACTACCTTACAGGTTTGTTGTGCGAATTGGCAGTAATTTAGTAAAGCACCTGAGTGGAGCCCGGCGTACAAGAGATGGTTGATTAATGTCAGCTGAATGGGTGCTTGAATGAAAGAATGAGTGAGTGAGCGAAATACCTGTGGACATGACAGTTAAGTAGGAACCAGAATTATGTACACTGTGTGTTCACTCATTCCTTTCTCTACGCTGCATTTAAAAATATCTGAAATTTGTAGGAAGCTCTGATTCTTAATTCAGCCAACATTCCGCACAAAGATGCACTGCTTTGATGGTAGATGTTACATGTGTAAGAAAATGGCAAAGTCGTTGGTGAGTTTCTTGTTCTACCTTGTTTGGCGATGGGCCATGAAGACAGGCAGCAATTGTTTTTTATTTCTTAGCCAATGTTCCAGACAGAGAATGCAAGTTGTTGGACTAAACTGTTTAAACCTTTCTTTTCATTGGCATCCAGGGGAGTTTGCAGCTGGCCCAGTTTGTTACCAAATAATGAGATAGATTAAATGATCTATTCAAAGGTAATGGTTTCTTCCCTAAGGGCTAGAGTCCTGTCTTAGTTTTTTCTTATATCCGACATAGCGCCAAACCTGTGCAGGTAGAGTAGGTGCTTAACAAATACATGCGTGGAATTTTGTTCATTTAGCAAACGTGTCAGAGAACAATGCCAAGCCTTGGAGTTACAACTCACAACTTCACCCTGCAGGTGGTAGAGGGACTAACGTTCTCACTGATTATACACATGTATCAGGCACCTATTATATGTCGGACCCTATAGGAAACTTGATGATGAGCTTATGTCCAATCCTCACAGCAGTCCAATGAAGTATTATTATCCCTATTTTAACATGAAGACATGGAGACTATAAAAGTTAGACGATTTGCCCACAGTCCCACAGTTGCTGTGAATCAAAGTTAAGATTTGAACCCATGTCAGCCTGACACTTTTTATTACCTCATGACAAGAAAAACCTTACTCCCACTTGAATCAATATTTCCTCGACAGATGAGTACAGTGGGACCAGATTCAAATTCTTTAATTCCCAGCTATCAAGTCTGTATTTAATTCAGTTCAATTTGCTTTGATGTTTAAACAATGAGAGGGCACCAGGAGCTGCCCCGTGCTCTGTGCAGAGGTGAGGAAGAGACGACTCTCTGTGGCTGACATCATGTCTTGGTGAGTAGAAACCCTAGAGTCACCCTGAGTCCTGCAGGTGCTTTGCCTGCTCTGAGTGGGTAGGGGAAGGATGAAGGTGCTTATTAGGCTTCCTACTTCTATTTCAACCAGAAATGTTGAAATGTTTTCATATTTTGAGTGGGAAGGAAATAGGGCAGAAGGAAGGAAAGAAGGAAAGAACAATGGAAGGAAGGAAGGAAGGAAGGAAGGAAGGAAGGAAGGAAGGAAGGAAGGAAAGAAGGAAGGAACCTCTACCAGAGAATTTCTGTTCAATTTAAAACAAAGCCTTAGATAGAAAGAATGAAACCACTGTGGTGAATTCTCGGAGAACAGTTAGTGAAAGAAGACAGTATTGAGGGATCTGAGACACATTCCAGAGATAACAAAAATCATATTATGAGGATTCTGCTATTTTAAGAAATTCTTTACAGCCACGTATCATAGAAGGGAAAAAAAGAGGGATCAGATGCATTATGGGAAAATCACTTTGTATTAGAGAAATAATGGTGTTGGCATCATTTCAACAGATCTTTAAACAATTTGTCCCTTTGCTTAATTAATTGTAGATTACAGAGAACTTATTCTGTGACAAGACTTTGTTCTATTGACACTACTACCTAATGAAATATAGATTATTTTATACTATTTCAGAATTATAAAAATGTATATATGGATGCTGATTATATAGATATTAAAACAAGCACAGATTGCCTGGCTATATTTTTCTTTCCCTGAAATTTTACCCTCTTGGGCTTTCAATCAATTGTTTTGTTTTGTGTCTGTACCTGTTAACACAAAGTTCCATTTCAGTGTTAAATTATGCTGTGGAAGAACACAGTTTTCAAATATTATAAGAAAAAAATACATGTATAAGATAAATATAAATATATATATATACATATGATAAAAAATAATTCTCCCAATGAAATCACCATGATTGGTTTTTGTCAATGATTCATAATGGGATCAGAAAAGAGGAAAATATTTCAAAGAGTGTCTTTTTGAGTAGATTTAATAAAACAAGTTCATATACTATTGGAGGGAGAAAGACTTTAGAAATAATATAGTTTTATTCCATCTTTGTGACGATAAACCAGTTAAGCAAGGGAGGACTGTGACTTGCAAGTCACAGTGGAGGCGGCTAGTGGAGGCAGCATGGGTTTTGGGAAGAGAAGACTTGAATTCTGCCTCATTTCTTGTCCCTGGCCTTCCACAATGGGTCATGAGCCCTTAGGCTTCTACCTACCCATCTGTAGAATGAGGACTCAGGACAGAGTGCTCTCCCTCTAGGCTGTGATTTTCCAGGTTACCTGATTTATGTGGGTCGCCTGCTGCTCTTCATTCAGAGCATTTATCACCACTTGTAATTTCCGTATTGATGTGTGAGCTTGTTCGTTTCATCTGTGTCTTCCCCTGGGAGGAGAGGGGCCCATCCACGAAGCCTCAGCCATTACCCCGTGGCTCCTCAGTGCCCGGCACATGGCACTCAATGATTGCTGAATGGATAAATGAATGATTGACTACATTCTGCTCCTAGTAGGGTAGAGATGACAACCTGGATTTTCTGAATACCAGTTATGGGAGAAAAAAAAATACATAGTTTTTTGTTTTTTACTATGTTTTCACATAGTGAAACATATGGTTCACATAGATTTCAATTTTATCCAAATGGATGTGGATTTTTCTTTTACATAATTGGCTTTCTACACCTGATATATAACAAACTATTAAGCAATTGTACATTCTTTTTCACACTTGTAGCTGCTAAGGCCCTGAAACTTGATGCTTCTCATGAGTACAGGAAAAGAATGCTACGCATATAAAGCCCTCTCCATCTCTACCTCCTTAAAAATTTTCTAGATAATAGCTATAGTCATTTTTTCCTAAATGCTGAAAACTGGTTATTTATAACTAGTTTTCCTTTTCTTTTGTATTTGAAACAACCACAGATCAGAACAAATCAGCCCAGTATAAACTTGTGGGATACGAAATGCATGCAGATGGCTTAAGTAGCTCACATTAAAATGTGTATTTTAAGCCTATTACACGGAAAGACTTGCCAGGAATTTGTGGCTACATCAGGAATGAGTCATTTGTTCATCTATTTAACTAACATTTACTAAACACCTCTGGCCTCCAGGAAGCCACAGTCCAGTGAAGGGGTGGATGAATGAACAGGGGGCTGCCATATCATGAGGAAGCCCAGCACTCTGCCAGCCCCATGGAGGGGCACTGTATCCAGGTAGCGCAAGCTAACAAGATGAATTCTCAAGTATGAATGTGAGGGAGCTGGGGGAGGAAAGATGGGGTATGCTGTGGGTTGGGGAACAGGAAATGTGATGCTGTAGAGTGGAGAACAAGGGCAGCAAAATGTGGCTGCCCCAGATCCTGGAGTAAAGCCATGAAACAGACAGGCTTTCATGCAGCTCACTCACAGTCCAGAGAGAGAGGGACAAGCAGACTGACAATTTCATTGTAACAGGGTAAAGGCTTTGTCAGGGGAACTTCAGGGTATTAGCATGTACCCAGGAGGGGCTCTGAAATGTGATGAGGGGAGGTCATGGCCATATGTGGACCTGGCTCAAATGACCAGTTACATGGCCTGGGGAGTCTGGCAATGGGTCTGGGAAGACATGCTGTGAATACAGATAGTGATAATTTCAGGCAAAAAAAGTTTCACCATTTAGTCCAATGCTTCATCGACTTAGAAGCCGAGTAAACTTTGGCCTCAATTTCTTTATCTGTGAAATAGGAATGATAATATCCTTTGATAGACAATGCACAAAAAACTAATTCCAACTTTTTTTTCCCAGCCCCCAATCCAATCCTAACAATTCCAACCTTTTGGCTTCTTCACATCTTCTCAGCTTCCTTATCAGAAATGTGTCCTAATTCTTGTTTCAGAAAATATAGCTTCTTCAGGAAAGTGCTGTTTTAATTCAGAGATTATTCAGACATTACTTCCAGCTGTGAGGAAATAGCACACTTCACTCACGCTAGAGTCGCCGGAATCATCTCTCTATCCTCACTCTCCCTCACTGCTCGTTCAGTGTTGTCGGGACTTGCCAAGTTACCAAGTTGCAAGACGTGTGCAAGGCACAAAGGGAGATAAAGGAAAAAAAAAAAAAAAGAATAAGAGAGGAGAAAGGAAAGAGGAAGACAGGAACGAAGGAAAGGAGGGAGTACAGTTCTTGGCCCTTGAAAAGGTAAAGCTTTTATAAGCTAACAAGAAGAGATCTAAGAATAAGTATGGCTGAGGTCCTGACTTTTTCAGATAAGTTCAGATCTCTGTGGCCTGGGGCAATCTAGTACCCTCCAGAAAGAGGTGGACACTAATCAAGAGCAGGATTTAGCCTGACAGGAGTAAGGAGCCTGGGAACACAGGTGAATGCCCTGCTCTAGAAGGAAGTCCATGCTTGGGGCAGGGCACAGAACACAGGCAGAGCATGCCCGGGGCAACCAACTGCACAGCCCCATTACTGGACAACTTACCACATCCTTAGGTCTCTTTCTTGACTATAAAATGGAGGGAAGAGTAGAATTTTCTTTACTGAGATATTGTGAGGAATAAAGAGAGAATTCATGAAAAAGGCCCAGGTTAGAATAAGCGCCCTGCCCGCTGGTTAGCTGTCTTGATGATTCCAGATCTGACTGAGCAGTGAAGTGGGAAGGACCCAGGTTTGGAATTAGATCAGCATGGCTTTGAAGCCTGACTTACTATTTATATGAGCAGTCTGAGAGGCAATTGTTAATTTTTGAGGATGCTTAGCACTGGGGAGCAGATGGAGAAAGAGAGAGCAACCCGTTATTTATTAAATGCCTACTCTGTGAGATACTCTGCTTGGTGACTTATATGAGTTATTTACTTAAAATCTGCTACATTGACATTATCTCCTTCATTGTCCTCATTCTCTTTATAATTGCCATTCTAGTTTTCATTTTGCAGATGAGGAAACCGAGCCTCAGAGAGGTGATGTGACTGTCTGAAGGACACACAGCTAGAGAGCTGCAGAGAAGGCATTTGAATCAGATCTAGGAAACCCATGTTCCTTCTGCTACATCCCAGACCTGACCCTCTGCCTGGAACCCTCTGCCTCCAATGACTGTCATGGCTGGTTCCTTCATGTCTTAACAGTTGCCTCTTCAAAGGGCCCTTCCTTGACCATGCCACCTACCTATGTCCCTGTATCATTCTTTATCACCGTACCTGGGCTTCTCTTTCATAGGACTTATCACAACCTGCAATTCTACATTTCTTTGTTCACAAAATAAAAATATGGAACTACCATTTATTGAAGACCTATATTATCCTGACATTATTCCAGGTACTTTCCTTGTACTATCTCTTTATATCTGATATCAATCTTATGGATGTCAGCACTTAGCAATTGACATATGTTAGTTTATTCCATTCCATAACAATGCTATGGAGATGACATTGACGTTTTCATTTTTTAGATAATGGTCCTGGGACATAGAGAGGTTAAGTAACTTCCTCAAGGTCATCGAGCTAGTAAGTAGTATGTCTGTCCCTTCTGCTTTATGAGAGCAGAGACCCTATTCCAAAGCCAGAACTAGTAGGCATGTCATATGCAGTCATTAAACACTGAGTCAATACAGAGATAGTGAATACCAAGGGAAAAGAACACAAAAGAGTTACGAAGCTAGTGGTGAGATTTTCCTTTTGTGCTCAGAAACAGTTGCTATATCTCTGAGTATACAGATTCACTGAGTGCTTTTCAATGTTCAGGTACTGGCTTAGGTGCTGTAGTCTGTGGAGCAGTGTGCATGTATGAGCACACATGCACATGTGCTCATGAATGTGTATGCATGTGTAAATGCATGTGTGCACATATGTGCATGTAGGTACAGGTGTGATGGGATGATGAGTTGAGGTTGAGGAAGATCAGGTGAGTCTTTCACTACCATGAAGTTCTGGCAGAGGGACCAGAACTTGAAATTATATTGCCTATGCGGCCCCCAGAGAGAAAGGCTGGCCATGGAAAAAACTGTTCTCTTGGTGCAAGGGAAGAGTAGAATGGGGGAGAGGGAAGTGATGGAAAATGGGGTAGCAGTCAGAGTCAGAGGAATATTAAGTTTTGATGCTATGAGCCATTGTAGGTTTTGGAGCACCCATTCAATTCATTTATGGTACATTTCCCAAACCCAAAGATCTGAGTGGCTGCAGTGATATTAGAAGAAACTGGCAAGGTAGGCCAAAATCAGCAGGGCCTTTCTGGCTAAATAAAGAATTTGGCCTTCATCTGAAACAACAGCATTGGAGATCTCTGAAGGGTTTTAAGCTAGGAAGAAATAACAGGACGTGCCTATGTAAAGATCAATCTGGTGCAATGTCGATGATGGACAAGAGGACAGCGGGCAGGAGACCAGTGAGAGGACTGTAGAGAAGAGAGAGGAGGGGGAGACGCGTGGAGGAACCTAGAGACACGTAGAAGGAATAACCAGCAGGCATTGTCGGCAGCATCACTGTGGGCATGAAGGGGTGGGGTGGCACCCAGGTTCCTAGAATAATGGAGAGGCCATTCACTGAGATAAGAAAGAGACCAAGAATGGTCTCTTTCTCGGGGTAGAAAAATAAAACAAAAGCTATTGGTAAGAGGATGAACAACTCTTTTATGAAAGGCAAAGATACAGAAGCAAAACAAGACCATGGTAATCCTTTAACCAGAGGTTCATTCGTTTTAAGGGGTCTTAGCCTAATTTGAAGGGCCTATGTAACATCATGGAGAAACTTCAATGACTAACAACATCGGATCTTCATGCAGCCTCG
>NW_012148396.1:4674137-4678281 GCF_000956105.1 Propithecus coquereli
GCTGTGAATACAGATAGTGATAATTTCAGGCAAAAAAAGTTTCACCATTTAGTCCAATGCTTCATCGACTTAGAAGCCGAGTAAACTTTGGCCTCAATTTCTTTATCTGTGAAATAGGAATGATAATATCCTTTGATAGACAATGCACAAAAAACTAATTCCAACTTTTTTTTCCCAGCCCCCAATCCAATCCTAACAATTCCAACCTTTTGGCTTCTTCACATCTTCTCAGCTTCCTTATCAGAAATGTGTCCTAATTCTTGTTTCAGAAAATATAGCTTCTTCAGGAAAGTGCTGTTTTAATTCAGAGATTATTCAGACATTACTTCCAGCTGTGAGGAAATAGCACACTTCACTCACGCTAGAGTCGCCGGAATCATCTCTCTATCCTCACTCTCCCTCACTGCTCGTTCAGTGTTGTCGGGACTTGCCAAGTTACCAAGTTGCAAGACGTGTGCAAGGCACAAAGGGAGATAAAGGAAAAAAAAAAAAAAAGAATAAGAGAGGAGAAAGGAAAGAGGAAGACAGGAACGAAGGAAAGGAGGGAGTACAGTTCTTGGCCCTTGAAAAGGTAAAGCTTTTATAAGCTAACAAGAAGAGATCTAAGAATAAGTATGGCTGAGGTCCTGACTTTTTCAGATAAGTTCAGATCTCTGTGGCCTGGGGCAATCTAGTACCCTCCAGAAAGAGGTGGACACTAATCAAGAGCAGGATTTAGCCTGACAGGAGTAAGGAGCCTGGGAACACAGGTGAATGCCCTGCTCTAGAAGGAAGTCCATGCTTGGGGCAGGGCACAGAACACAGGCAGAGCATGCCCGGGGCAACCAACTGCACAGCCCCATTACTGGACAACTTACCACATCCTTAGGTCTCTTTCTTGACTATAAAATGGAGGGAAGAGTAGAATTTTCTTTACTGAGATATTGTGAGGAATAAAGAGAGAATTCATGAAAAAGGCCCAGGTTAGAATAAGCGCCCTGCCCGCTGGTTAGCTGTCTTGATGATTCCAGATCTGACTGAGCAGTGAAGTGGGAAGGACCCAGGTTTGGAATTAGATCAGCATGGCTTTGAAGCCTGACTTACTATTTATATGAGCAGTCTGAGAGGCAATTGTTAATTTTTGAGGATGCTTAGCACTGGGGAGCAGATGGAGAAAGAGAGAGCAACCCGTTATTTATTAAATGCCTACTCTGTGAGATACTCTGCTTGGTGACTTATATGAGTTATTTACTTAAAATCTGCTACATTGACATTATCTCCTTCATTGTCCTCATTCTCTTTATAATTGCCATTCTAGTTTTCATTTTGCAGATGAGGAAACCGAGCCTCAGAGAGGTGATGTGACTGTCTGAAGGACACACAGCTAGAGAGCTGCAGAGAAGGCATTTGAATCAGATCTAGGAAACCCATGTTCCTTCTGCTACATCCCAGACCTGACCCTCTGCCTGGAACCCTCTGCCTCCAATGACTGTCATGGCTGGTTCCTTCATGTCTTAACAGTTGCCTCTTCAAAGGGCCCTTCCTTGACCATGCCACCTACCTATGTCCCTGTATCATTCTTTATCACCGTACCTGGGCTTCTCTTTCATAGGACTTATCACAACCTGCAATTCTACATTTCTTTGTTCACAAAATAAAAATATGGAACTACCATTTATTGAAGACCTATATTATCCTGATATTATTCCAGGTACTTTCCTTGTACTATCTCTTTATATCTGATATCAATCTTATGGATGTCAGCACTTAGCAATTGACATATGTTAGTTTATTCCATTCCATAACAATGCTATGGAGATGACATTGACGTTTTCGTTTTTTAGATAATGGTCCTGGGACATAGAGAGGTTAAGTAACTTCCTCAAGGTCATCGAGCTAGTAAGTAGTATGTCTGTCCCTTCTGCTTTATGAGAGCAGGAGACCCTATTCCAAAGCCAGAACTAGTAGGCATGTCATATGCAGTCATTAAACACTGAGTCAATACAGAGATAGTGAATACCAAGGGAAAAGAACACAAAAGAGTTACGAAGCTAGTGGTGAGATTTTCCTTTTGTGCTCAGAAACAGTTGCTATATCTCTGAGTATACAGATTCACTGAGTGCTTTTCAATGTTCAGGTACTGGCTTAGGTGCTGTAGTCTGTGGAGCAGTGTGCATGTATGAGCACACATGCACATGTGCTCATGAATGTGTATGCATGTGTAAATGCATGTGTGCACATATGTGCATGTAGGTACAGGTGTGATGGGATGATGAGTTGAGGTTGAGGAAGATCAGGTGAGTCTTTCACTACCATGAAGTTCTGGCAGAGGGACCAGAACTTGAAATTATATTGCCTATGCGGCCCCCAGAGAGAAAGGCTGGCCATGGAAAAAACTGTTCTCTTGGTGCAAGGGAAGAGTAGAATGGGGGAGAGGGAAGTGATGGAAAATGGGGTAGCAGTCAGAGTCAGAGGAATATTAAGTTTTGATGCTATGAGCCATTGTAGGTTTTGGAGCACCCATTCAATTCATTTATGGTACATTTCCCAAACCCAAAGATCTGAGTGGCTGCAGTGATATTAGAAGAAACTGGCAAGGTAGGCCAAAATCAGCAGGGCCTTTCTGGCTAAATAAAGAATTTGGGCTTCATCTGAAACAACAGCATTGGAGATCTCTGAAGGGTTTTAAGCTAGGAAGAAATAACAGGACGTGCCTATGTAAAGATCAATCTGGTGCAATGTCGATGATGGACAAGAGGACAGCAGGCAGGAGACCAGTGAGAGGACTGTAGAGAAGAGAGAGGAGGGGGAGACGCGTGGAGGAACCTAGAGACACGTAGAAGGAATAACCAGCAGGCATTGTCGGCAGCATCACTGTGGGCATGAAGGGGTGGGGTGGCACCCAGGTTCCTAGAATAATGGAGAGGCCATTCACTGAGATAAGAAAGAGACCAAGAATGGTCTCTTTCTCGGGGTAGAAAAATAAAACAAAAGCTATTGGTAAGAGGATGAACAACTCTTTTATGAAAGGCAAAGATACAGAAGCAAAACAAGACCATGGTAATCCTTTAACCAGAGGTTCATTCGTTTTAAGGGGTCTTAGCCTAATTTGAAGGGCCTATGTAACATCATGGAGAAACTTCAATGACTAACGACATCGGATCTTCATGCAGCCTCGGATTCTCAGCTTATTTTAAAGGCCCGTTTAGAAGCAACATCTCCAGTATTGGGTGTCTACTTGGACTTTACTTCAAGCAAATTATTCTCATGTCGTTAAAACTTAACAGCTTCTTCAGCAGAAGTGGAATTATTTCTTTGGAGTATAATGTTTTATTCCTCACTATATTTTAGGAAATCTGGAAAATAAATCATCAGTGCAAGAGCTATTTCTGTGGATTTGTGTTTCTTTGTCTACTTTATACAGTCTGATATGATGAGAAGCCTAATTTTATTTCAAGGGGGACATGAACTTACTGTAACAGGTATCATTTACTAAGCCCCTACTGTGTACAGGTAAGTTATGTACAGATTACTTAATCAATATCAATATTTCTGTAAGGTAGGTATTGACAATTGAAGAAACTGAGGCTTAGAAAGTTAAATCACTTGCTATAGGCTATCATGTATCTTGGAGTTGAAATCTGGGCTCCAAAGTACATGTCTTTCCTGCTATGCCTCTGACAGATTAGATTTTTCATTCAAAGTAGAACAAAGCCTTCTTTCTGATTAGTGTAGCCAAGATACATCGCTGCACATTGCTTCATTAGAAAAAATGCAAACCCTGCTGGATACTTGGTTTCAAACTTGTTGATGCTTAATTAACTGATGCCATCTGTGAAATTCAGTCTCCCTAACTAGTTCTTTTCTAGGATTCCTCAATATTCATTGACTGTCAAAGATGAAAGGTAGAAGGGAACCACTCCTACTTACTGAGTAACTGCTATGTGCCTATAGGAATATTTGACATAGGAATTATCCCTGTTTCATAAAGGTGAAATAACTTGACCAGTCACAAATACAAGCTAGTAAGTGGGGAGCAAGAATTTTATTTTCAGTTAGCTGATTTTGTTGTCCATGATCAGGAAGTAGTGGCAGGGCTTTGTTTTGTCTACGAGATTAAAAAAAAAAAAAAAACTCAAATCATTCTTAGGCTATAGAATGCTAA
>NW_012148396.1:4681681-4682986 GCF_000956105.1 Propithecus coquereli
TAATAATAATAATAAAAAAAAGAAGGGCCCTTGATAGGGGGCAACTACTTGCCTTCCATACGGCGCCCTCCGGGTCACTTGAGGCAAGTTACCATCCAACACTAAGTTGGACCACAGCTTCCACCTCATCCCCACAAAGGAGGGGTTTCCTGCCCATACCATACCTCCTTCTACCCAGAAGACTGTTTTCTCCTGGTGTCTACACCCCACTCAGGAAGGCAGTCCTATCCTCCTCTCTCTCCTTCCCTGTCTGTCCTGATTCTCTGGGACATACCCAGCTGAATTCTAAGATGTGATGCAGTAAGGCGGGTGTGGGCGGGTTGTTTTCTATAACCAGCAAAACACACACAAGTCTATTATATTGTTTTATTTCTTTTAAGATTCTTTGTGTACCCCTTCCAGATCATCTGAGAGGTTGTTGGTGGTAGTCCAGTAGTCCAGTAGTAGTAGTAATACAATAATAATGGTAGTAGAAGCAGTGATGACAATTGCAGATGCCACCTCTGACACAGGCTATCAGTCGCTTGCCTTCATCCCCCATTCCTTCATGAGGAACTCTACTTTCACTACTTTCACTGGAGGATGCCACGTGCCCAGGTAAAACACTACAGTTATCAGTTCTGCCCCCACGCAAATAAGGGTGACCACAGTGCGGTTAATGGCATTTGAGCAAAAGCCAAATGATGGGGTTTCCAAGAAAGCACCCTATTAGCTGAGCACACTCAACAGGTGCTGATCATTTTTCCTTTAGCTCTCTCCTTACCCCTTGTTCCTGCCTGGAATGAGGTCATGATGCCCAGGGTAGAAGAGGATCATCCCATTTTGCCACCCTAAGCTTAGAGAAGCAGAAAGATTGAAGGATCCTGGCATATTAATGAAATCTTGCAGCCGCTGCACCAGCCTTGGACAGTGTACTTTTGGACTTCACATGGGGTAAGACCAGGGTACATCTATTTGGTTAAGCACTGACAGCTGGGTTTTCTATTCCACTTCCCTGAATGTCATCTTCTAACTCTATAGTGCCCACTACCACAGCCACTTGCTACATGTGGCTCATAAGCACTTGATTTGGGGCTAGCATTAGTGAAGAACTGGTTTTAATGCATTTTAATTAATTAAAGTTAAATTTTAAAATGGAAGCAGTGTGATATATTTTTCCATTAAACACAACTTCCGAGTTTTGATAGGACCACATGTTACCTTACCTGTTGAAAATTTTGCACTGGATTGAAACATGCTATATTTGCAAAATACACACTGGATTTTAAAGACTTAGTGGAAAAAATAATATAAAATCTCATTAAT
>NW_012148396.1:4683036-4686658 GCF_000956105.1 Propithecus coquereli
AAAAAAAAAAAAAACTCAAATCATTCTTAGGCTATAGAATGCTAAACAGTGGATTTGAGTGATTTGTATCAATGAATAGTCTCTTAATTTTGCTGACTTAAGCATTTTCTATTTCCTGGACAAACACAGTTTTTATTTGATCTCAGCACCCAAGAGAGGACAGTATCTCAGACCAGTACCAAACACTAAAGAAATTGATTGGGCAAAATTTGCATATTGAACTGAGATTATTCTATTTATTTAAGAAACCTTTATAAAGTACATACTATGTGCCTGGCCCTATTCTAATCATTTTCAAATATGTGCTAATTTTATCCTCATAACAATTCAATGAGGTAGGTGCCATTGTAATCCCTTTTTACAAATAAGGAAACTGAGGAGCAGAGATGTTAAGTAACTAGCTCAAAGTCACACAGCTAGAGAGAAGCTGCCTTCTTAGATTATGATCTTAACTGCTATATTAAGTGGCCCTATACTTGGACAAAGCCCAGGTATTTCTGGGGCAAAAATATGGGCTGTGGCTTCTGTGATTTTCTTACCTGAAGACCAGGAGCCACCATCTGTGGGCCTCTCATATCTAAGAGGGTGAAGAAGGAAATTCCTACCCTCACCCTGGGAGCATGCAGAAGGGTGCTGTCCACGTATCTGGTGCTGACCATCCCCTGCGCTTCCGTCATGGGAAGGAAGAAGAAGAGAGTTCAGCATCCATTGAGCACACATTGTGTGCAGCTTGGTACTTTTTGTATAACAGGGGACAATGAGATTTGGTAGTGCCACATACTGTTCCAATCACTTTTCATGTTATTCATTATTTAGTTCTCATAACCACCTTATGTGGTGGGGACAATTTTCCTTCGTTTCGTGGATGAGGAAACTGAGGCACCAAAAAGTTAAGTAATTAGACCAAGGACACAGAGCTGAAAACTGGCAGAGCTTGGATTTGAACCCACCCATTCTACCCTGAGAACCTGAGCTCTCAGCCACTGTGTCCACAGCCTCTGCAGGGTAGCAGAGGCATAGGAAACACATGCCGCTTCATTTAATGTTCACAGCCAGCCAGTGAGACAACCGTTTTTCCTCCCACAATACTGATTAGAGAGATTGGTTGAGAGTGGCCTGATAGCTTTCCCTAGGTTACATGGCTAGTGAGTGAGAGAGGCATGGTGTTAAATTCTGGATGGATCTGGAACCTGTGCTCTTTCTAGGGCACCATGATGCCTCTCTGTCTCTGGATTCTCAACCCCAGAAGCCATGTGTACATATAACTTGAATGAGGATGCCAAACACTGCAAGAAGACAAAATTAACCAGAATAGAAGTGAGTAAGTCAGTGCCAGATATTTAAGGTGAAGTCTTCTACTATAGCATATTACAAAGTGGTTTGGTCATTGTCCTTTTGCCCTTCTGGATCTACTCTCCATCTTTTTCAACCTCATTCTCTGCCTGGGAAGATAACCTCTATGGAATATACCAGTTGGGCTCCCCTGACCTCTGGCTTCTGTTTGAACTCAGCCAGTGAGAGGCACATGCAGGAGATCAGAGGGTGGGAGAGTGAGGTCAGGGTGTTTGGTGCCCTGGTCCTTCCCGGATGTGCCACTGTTTGGCAGGGGCTGTGTTCTCTATCTTCAGCCTCAGCTCCTGCTGGAGGCCTCCTCCTACCTCCACAGCTCTGAAAGGTTCTGGGATCTGCTCTCCCCAGGCTTCTTCAGGCACAGGATGGAAAGATCTCTCACTGTTGGCCCAGACTGCTTACCTCTTCCTCTGTTTCCCTTTGCCCCACCCACACCTTGTAAATAACCTCCTTATGACATTCTCTTTAAAGACGCCTTTTGAGTGTACCATTTGTTTCCCACCAGGATTCTGACCAATATTTCAAATAATAGAGTAGACAAAAGAAAATTCAGAATAATAATTTTTCGAGCACTTTCTATGTGTTAGGGGCTGAGCTAAGCGTTTTGCGTGCATTAGCTCATCTCATCCTCAAAATTGGCCTATGAAGTGGTCATACTATTGATCTCATTGTGACGTTTAGGTTTTAAGTAATTCTCCAAGAACAAACAGGATTGTATCTCGGTGACACTGAAGTTGACAGTACATCTGTTTCTGCTCAATGACAAGCAGGAGTGTAGTAAAGCATAGGAAGTCAGCATCCCACAAAGAGGTGAACCCATGGAAACGTCTTTGGCACCTGTAGGAAAGAAGGACCCTCTAGTTCGATCAGTAGCAGGAGCAGAGAGCAGACCCCAGAGAGCCCTGTAAAGCCCCACCACACCACCATCGGCCTAGTTACCATCACACATCGGGAGGAGCCGCAGCCAGCCCCAGTCACCATCACTGTAACCATGAGCAGCGAGGCCGAGACCCAGCAGCCGCCCGCCGACCCCACCCTCAGCGCTGGGGACTCCAAGGCCACGGCTTAGGGAGCGGTGGCCCAGGGGGGCCTCACATCGGTGGCGCCTGCTGGCAGGGACAAGAAGATCATCGCAACGAAGGTTTTGGGGACAGTAAAATGGTTCAATGTAAGAAACGGATATGGTTTCATCAACAGGAATGACACCAAGGAAGATGTATTTGTACACCAGACTGCCAGGAAGAATAACCCCAGGAAGTGCCTTCTCCGTGTAGGAGACGGAGAAACTGTGGAGTTTGATGGTGTTGAAGGAGAAAGGGGTGCGGAGGCAGCAAATGTTACAGGCCCTGGTGGAATTCCAGTTCAAGGCAGTAAATATGCAGCAGACCGTAACCATTACAGACGCTATCCAGGTCGCAGGGGTCCTCCACGCAATCACCAGCAGAATCATCAGAACAGTGAGAGTGGGGAAGAGAATGAGGGATCGGAGCGTGCTCCTGAAGGCCAGGCCCAACAACGCCGGCCCTACCGCAGGCGAAGGTTCCCACCTTACTACATGCGGAGACCCTATGGGCGTCGACCACAGTATTCCAACCCTCCTGTGCAGGGAGGAGTGATGGAGGATGCTGACGGCCAGGGTGCAGGAGAACAAGGTAGAACACCAGTAAGACAGAATATGTATCGGGGTTATAGACCACGATTCCGCAGGGGCCCTCCTCACCAAAGACAGCCCAGAGAGGACGGCAATGAAGAGGATAAAGAGAATCAAGGAGATGAGACCCAAGGTCAGCAGCCGCCTCAACCTCGGTACCGCCACAACTTCAATTACTGACGCAGACGCCCGGAAAACCCCAAACCAAAAGATGGCAAAGAGACAAAAGCAGCCGATCCACCAGCTGAGAATTCAACTGCTCCTGAGGCTGAACAGGGCGGGGCTGAGTAAATGCCGGCTGACGGTCTCTACCATCGTCCGGTTTAGTCATCCAACAAGAAGAAATGAATATGAAATTTCAGCAATAAGAAATGAATGAAAGATTGGAGCTGAAGACCTTAAGTTCTTGCTTTTTGCCCACTGACCAGATAACTAGAACTATCTGCATTATCTGTGCAGCATGGGGATTTTATTATTTTTACCTAAAGACGTCTTTTTTGGTAATGACAAACGTGTTTTTTAAAAAAGCCTGTTTTTTCTCAATACGCCTTTAAAGGTTTTTAAATTGTTTCGTATCTGGTCAAGTTGAGATCTTTAAGAACTTCATTTTTAATTTGTAAT
>NW_012148396.1:4688174-4694731 GCF_000956105.1 Propithecus coquereli
GCTGCTTTACTGATACTCCACCCATTCTGTGCCCGTCCAGTGTGGGCTCTGTGCTAGGCACATCATACATATTCAGCTCATGGATAAAGTAAGTGTTTGTGGAGAGTGATATTTCCTTCATTTTACAAGTGGGGAAAGAAAGGCCGGAAGAGGCTGCCATGCTCCGAAGCCCCCAGCTGATTGGAGGTAGGCCCACGGCTGGGTGTAGCTCCTTAGCTGGTGGCGTGCTCAAGGGTAACTTACCGTGTAGAACTGTGCACAGATCATGATGGTTTGTATAACCAAGCTGCTGATGTTTTGCAGACCAGTTACCAACAAAAACGGCTAGGAAGTCTGAGAGAGAATTCATTCTCAGGGTAAAATTTGCCAGAGATAAGTCTCAACAGTGGGCTTAAGGAAAAAAAAAAAAGGATTTTCCAGAGAAAGCTGTAATGTTCTCACAGGCTAGCTGTCGTCGGAGGCAGGATGAAGTGGATCAAGTT
Source organism: Propithecus coquereli (assembly GCF_000956105.1). Classification (NCBI taxonomy): domain Eukaryota; kingdom Metazoa; phylum Chordata; class Mammalia; order Primates; family Indriidae; genus Propithecus; species Propithecus coquereli. The sequence goes on from NW_012148396.1 coordinate 4,688,657, forward strand.
TGCCCAGGTATACCAAGTACCCTACCTCGCTCCCCCATTAACAACAAGCAGGGGATTTTGAGGTGTTCTATGTGATCCTGGTATGAATCCACACAGGGTAGTGATCATGGCTGAGATTTGTGGAAAGGCAAATGCCAGATTATAGAGAACCCAAAGAGTGAAATTCACAGAGACACTTAGGGAGTCCACAGATGGGTCACTGACAGAAGTTCACTTTTGTTTTGAGAAGAAATGTTTATCTTGTAATTCAGCGAACTTATACAAGTACCCAGCTTCAGCTTTATGTCCATTCTCTTTCCACAGCCATTTTGGTTAAGCTTGTCTCTTCATTTTTAAGCTAAAGAAAAACATAAGCTCAAGTTGGTGTTTTTATATGAGACTGGGATGTGTTCGCTTTTGTGGTGGACTCAAAGTTTCATCACCCCTTTAGTAGCTATTTGGACACTAAGGGTAGCTTGACACTGTCCAAAATATTTTATTTCTGATTATTTTGCCAAACTCAGATATATGCAGTTTTGCTATAACAAATTCTGCTAATGTGGATGGAATTGTTTTGTGTGTATCTCTATGCATCCTGACAAGAAATAGTGGGTTAGGAGATGGACATAGATATTTTTACTACTGTGGCAATAATGTTTTACATTTCAACAGCGCTTTTCAAATCACAGCATCTTCCAAAGCCCTAGAGGTGGTGATAACTTGATGTATTGTTGAAATACAGTAAGTACTTTGGAAGTCCAGCATCACATATAACCTTTTAGACCAGGAAGCAAAGGATGGAGGGCTGCTGCTGCATCAAGGAAAATAATAAAACACATTTCTATGATGGTTATGTCCGAGGGCTCAGAGCACTTTTCAGAGTTTTCTCTGCAAATCTTTATTGCTCTCATCAGATCTCAATAAAATAGGAAAAGAACAACTGCTATTAGCTACCCTTTACAAGCTCAGAAGTAGAGACAGAGAAAGATTTTGATTTTGAAAATATTACCAAGTCAGGCAGTGACGGGTGGTCCCTGTTCCCCTCATCCCTGGCACATCTGTCCCCACCTGACTGGGCTACAGGATGGGTAGCCAACCCTGGACATGTCAATTCTCGTAATATTTTCCATTATTATTTTCTTGTGCCTGTCTTTGAAATAGAGAGAGGCTTGACATAGAGAAACATCTCTCCTTCAGGCTTTGCTTATTCTCTTTTCTCTCTCCTATTCTATATACCTTTCTTTCTCTTCCTTTTGTTCTCTCCTCTGTCTTCTTTTTCTCCCTCCCTTACATTTTTTCTTTCCTTTTCCCCTTTTTCTTTGCCTTCGTCTTTTTTCACCCTCTTCCACCTACGATCATATTTCAATACCCTCCTTCCTGAGATGCAGTTCCAGCCCTACCCGGGGTTTCCTATGGGGGGAGATCAGCTGAAACCCACGTGGTTATCAACCCCGACAGGAACTTTTGGGGGCATGCGCTTCCACATATGGCCACTAGGGGGTGTGTGCGCAATGTCTGTGGGGTTTTTTAGCTGCTGGAAGAGCCAGGATGGCTCCGTTCTCTGGTGAAAAAGAACGGACAAGAGGAACTGAACTTTCCATCCACCAGATAGCAAGAAGGGGGTACAGACTTTCAAGGCACATGGATTCAGGGACAGAAGGATAGGTGTCTTCAGGTATGTCAGTGGCCGGGCTGGAAGGTCCGATTCCGCTGATCCTCGGGTTGGGTGGAAGGGGCGTGTGTGTGCACATGCACACGTGTCCAGCTCTCCACTTACTATTCATACCTTTGGGTCACTTAAACTTTCTGAGCAACAGTTTCCTCATCTCTAAAAACTCGTGGCTTGTCAGCTACCTGATCTCTGAGTTTCCTTCCACCTATATTTATATACTGTGAATGCAGGAGGTTTCTGGAGGTTGAGAAAATAGACAGAGCCACAGACAGACCACCTAGTCCTTGGTGAGGGCATTCCAGGAATGCGCTGGGCGCTACACTCTGTGAAGGTCCCCACCTTTGAAGAGTGTCTCCCTCCACTCCCCAACTTGTGTTAAGCCTTTTCAGCCATAGTCCCAAGTTTTGAAAATGTATTTCCTGCTGTAACTGACAGGAGTCAGGGATCGGAGTGAACATTCTTGGTGTCTTCCTCCCCGACACATAAATGACTGATTTCTAAGTAAGGGTATGCCATGTCTTGGTACCTGTCTTCCATGACAAACTCATTGGCCTCTGGTGGCTGGGGAACAGTGGGGTTAGGGGACTACATTTCAGGAGAAATGGACCCAGAATGAATGTTGGGTGCTTGCTCTGAACCAATCGCTGGACCATGCGCCAGGGCTGTGGAGGTGAGCAGGTGCTGAGGACAACATGGAGGCAAAGGGTCCACAGATGACCACGACCCGACACACTAAGTGTGAACAGAAGCACAAACAACACTGGTGGATTGGACAGGAGGGAGAGTCAAAAAGCTTTAAAATGCTCTGGTGCCTATGATTCATTTTAAATCTCACAACAATCCTGTGAGGTTGGCATCCTCCTCTTTCTGTGCTCAGAGAGGTCGAGTGGCTGACTCAAGATTGCACAGCAAGTAAGCAGCAGAGCCTTGGGCCAAACTGAGGTCTTTTTGGCCCTTGGCACAGTCAGACTTGGACATCACATCAGGGCACTGCAGGGTCTTGGGGTAATTTGGATAGGGCTCACCTTTCTTAAACAAAAGGAAGGGGAAACTTGTAGCGTGAGCAAGTCTGTGCAAATGTGAAAACTACTTCATAGACACACTTCCCTACGTTTTGTGTGTCTCCCAATGACACTGAGTCGCTGTGGCACTGACTGCCTTACTGCAGTTAGTGTTGTAAAGGTCAGGGAAGTGTCTGTCTTTCTCTCCCCAGGAGTGAGTAGGTGGTCAGAGAGGAGTTGGGTGGGGACTCTGATAGTGCCATGGTGGTAGTGGGCTGGGGTGGCAGGGACTTGCAGTGGTTCCTGAGATGGCCCCATGGCATTGGGCAAGGTTAGTTTGGGAAGTGTCCTTTTGTCTCTGGAGCTAAGCAGCCACTCACGGATGTGGATCTGTGGGGAAAGAGCAGCTGGAGTTCCTTATGGCAGCTCAGGGCTTTCAGTCCAGGGCAGCCACAAACTATGCAAATGCCCCTGGCCTTAAGGGACTTTGGAGAAGTCTGTTTTGTCCATGCCTATGTCCCATGTATACAGAGTAGTCTCTGCAGTATGTGCTTGTGAGTACTAGTGTATTCTAGAGAGATCTCTGGCCTGGAAGGCCAAAGACTTGAATTTGAGCACTACCTGCAGTTCCTTGCAGGAAAACCACCACCTTTCCCAAGACCCGATTTTCTCATTTTCAAAACGAGCAGAGGGTTAGTGTCTGCAGGATGGTGATCTCATGAAGACCAGCAGAGTGAGCAGCAAGGTGTAGACGTGCCCCACAGCCAAGGGCTCAGCCAGGTTGGTGGGTGGGGACAATTTCCTGAGCATTTCACAGAGACATTCATCTCCCTCCTCCCTGGAGGACCTCACATGGGCACTCACAGTGCTCAGCACCTGCCTTCTTGGAAGGTTCTGGAAGAAGGCGGGTCCAGAACAGAAGATTCAGTGCCTTTGCTGTCAGTTTCCCAGTGTACAGCCCTCCTCCCCAGCTGCTGGCCGGGCGTCTCTGCCAACTCCTCTTATGGGGGGAGGGATGGAGAGCTAGTCACGAGTGTCCCAGATCACTACCTGGGAAGGCAGAACCAGGAAGGGAGAGAACAGGGCCGAGTCTCAGTCAGGTGGCCCTGGGCTTCTCTACTGACAGCTGTGGGACCGTATACAACATATTAAACTACTCTGAACCTCAGTTTCCTGGTAAGTGGTGATAAATAGAATCTTCCCTGCAGAGTGTTGAGAGAACAGTAATGAATGCAAAGCTGTGAGCATGAAGCCTGGCGCTTAGTAAATGTTTAACAAAGACAGCGATCCCTCAAGGTTAGCACTGTCACTGGAGCAGAAGGTCTGAATGGAAGATGCAACGGGAGAAGAGCTGTTAGAAAGGAGAGAGCCCAAGATCAAGTGTTCAGAGGGAGCAGTGGAGCTTCTGGGCCTGGTTCCCTTTCCCTGGGCTCATCCCACATACTCCCTATCCCCCTTCCTCCCTTTAGAAGCAGCTGCAGGGAATCGCACCCCAGCGTGTGATGCAAGAACATAGTCAGAGGTATGTAGTTCCATTCAGTTGTAAAAGAAGACATTTCCCCATGAATCCTTCCAACTGCCCTCCAGAACTGCTGGCATAATTCTAGTTTCGGAGGTGTGCATTTGTAAGCTTACTTACTTAATCGGGGTGACACAGTGAGTCAGGTGGGAGCAGGGAATGCAGTCAACCATGCTCCTTCTCTACCAGCCTGACTGTGGGCCCCAGGTCAGAAAGAGAGGTGTGTTGGTGACAAGTCCACTCAGTATGCTGGGGTTATGCTCCATGTCCAGCAGTGAGGATACCACAGGTTGGTGTTTGCCAAGTGTCCCAGGGAGCTATAGCTGAAGAGAAGGCAAGCAAGGTTCAGAAGGCCCACGGAGCAGCCATGCAGGGGGAAAAAACCCAAAACAAAGAACAGCTAAGTATGTATTATACACTGGATACTGTTGTGGGCATTTTGTCATGAGTTAACATACTTAATCCTAATGACCCTCTGATGAAATAGGTTCCATTGTCATCTCCACTTGACAGATGAGGAAACTGAGGCACAGAGAGGTGAAGAAACTTGCCCAAGGATCACAGCTAGTGAGTAGCAGAGCCAGAATTTCAACTCCAGAGGCCATGCATTTAACCGTTTCATTTTACTGCCTCTTGCAAGTTTAGACCAAAGAGAGACGTGAAGAAGATTCTTATTTGGGACTCTCATATGGCACCTCAAATGGGAGTCAGGTCAGTCTAGGGTGGAGCAGGGGTGGGTGCTTGAGAGTAAGGTCAGTGGTACCAGCTCCGGGACTTAGAGCAGCATAGAGCTCCTGACATTTCTACTCTCACCACCACTGGTTGTAGAGCTGCCTTCATTTGCATTTAGAGTAGGTGGTTGCCTGGTGGGGAGGTGGGGGTGCCGTGAGGACTTGACCTCAGGTCATTGGCTTGAGGAGTGGCATGCCATTGACTTATTCCTTCAATGAACATTCCTGCCCCATGCACCAGACTCCGTGGACCCCCCCCCTCAAAAAAAAAAAAACAAAAACAAAACCCTCTAACTCTGCCCTTGAGATGCTCATGGCCTAATTGCAGCTGTGAATGACCTCTTACGTTGCTGGGGGACGCAAACAAGTGATCAGTTTTTCTGGGGAAGTCCTGGAAGGGCTGTCCAGGTAAGGTGACATTGAGGACAGGGATTGAGGTGGGCGCTTAAAGGCAGGACAAACACTCTGAGTCCTTGGCTTGCTGGAGGACATTTACTACACATGCCTTCGGAAATCTGAAACGGGCTTGGGGGAGCATTTGCTGGGGGATTGGGGAGGGGGAGGAGAGGGACAGAGGGCCCACCTGAAGGCGGTGCGTCCAGGGGACTCCCCCAGGAGGGGACGGGCTCCTGCGAGGCTCACTCATCCGTGTCCAGGCACAGCCGGTTTATGACCAAAAGAATGACAATCCAGTAGCAAGTCGAGATGACAAAGACACCCAGAAGGGCACGCGCTTTTATGTAACCGACTTCTGAGCAGGAGGGTCTCAGGATGTTGGAGCTTAAAGCTCGGGCGCGGAAGAAGGACGGCGCCCCAGCGTTATTTTCGTGTAAATACTAGGGGACGGCAACGCGACTTAAGTTAGAGAAGCCCGGGGAGCTTTAAAGAGCAGGGCGGTTCGCTCCGTTGCCTCTTCCCAGAGCCTGGCTGGGGCGAGCCCGGGCGCCCTTCCTGGCTCGATCCTTGTCTCCTTTTCCCAGGAACGCTCGCTGGGTAACCTTGGGCGAGCCACTTGACCTCTTTGGGCCTCAGTTTCCCAGTCGGTGCGTCGGGCAATGTCGTAATAGCGTCGTGGGGCTCCACAGTCGACCCCTGGAGCCAGAGGAGAGAGCCGGGCACGCGGGAGGCGCCCCGGAACCGCCCGCTACCCGCACGAACCCCGCGCACCCCTGC
>NW_012148396.1:4695152-4732937 GCF_000956105.1 Propithecus coquereli
CCGCGGCGTCTGGCCCCGCGGTCCGCGCTGCTGGGGGCGCGGGCGGGGTCGGGGGTTGCCGGGCGGCCGCTGCCCGTGCGCCTCGAGTCCGCGTTCCGGGCCCCGGGCGGCCGGCGAGCATGGAGGAGAAGTACCTGCCGGAGCTGATGGCGGAAAAGGACTCCCTGGACCCCTCCTTCACGCACGCTCTGCGGCTGGTGAACCAAGGTGAGGGCGCGCCCGCCGTTAACTGCCGGCCCTCGGCGGTTTGGGGCCAGGGGACGGAGGGTCGGGGACTGGGTGGAAGTACAGGGAGCTTTGGGGGACGCAACTGTGGGGGCTGACTGGAAGTAGACATCGGGGAGACGGGAGGGTCCCGGGTAGCAATCCGGCGACATTTGGATGGGACCTGGGAGGATGTGGGACACCTGGGGGGAAGACCGAGATGCGCATTTGGGGGACTTGGGAAGGAAGGAGAAGGCTGGGGCATATGGATGAGACTTGAAGGAGACCTTTGGGGACTCAGGGATACCCAGGGGAAACTTCTGGATGGGGGACGGGGAAGATCTGAGGGCTTTGTTGGAGAGGAGATTGAATTATCTCATTGGAGGGGGGACTCAGGGAACTAGGGAGTTTGGTTTGTCTAAGGAACTGGAGAAAGAGCTGGAGAAAAAATGGAAGGACTTGAGGGAATCAGATGCAGAAGAGGTGAAGGGAACAGGTGCTTGAATTGTTCGTGAAGTTTGGGGACCTTGGAAGAGGTTTGGGATCAGACCCCAGCACTCAGAGGAGAAGAACCCAGCGGTCTCAGGGGAAGAGCCCAGTTTTCTCTGCCAGCCTCTGTTTCTCCTATATTCAAACTCCAAGAGCCTCAGCCCTGCAGTCTGCCCTCCTTGGGGGTGGGCGGCTCATGCCAAGCCTCGCCCGCTGGCCCTCGGAAAAGTGAGTGGGAGAGAAAAGACTGGCAAAAAACCCCTTTTCTTGGTTTGCCTGCCCTCTCTTTGGGAAGCACTGGGTGGGTGACCCTCATTGGTGGCTGACTTGAGGTTCAGAACATTGGTGAAGGAGTCTTTGTCATTTTCACATTACTCCAACCAGCTCAGGGTGTGAAAGGTCCTGAGAAGTACTAGACCCTGGGGATAAGAGGGATTTATGGAGACACCCTACCCAGGACATACTCCCCTGGCTTGCTTTTCTCCTCTGGCTTCCTGAATAATCTGCTGAGATGGATGGTAAATTAAGCCTTTCTTCCTGGGAGCAGTCCTCTACTCCTAGATCTGGAATAATGTTTCAGATGAAGATGGGTTTGGGGGCCACTGGCATGTTTTTTCTCTGGGAAATGGCAGAAATATTATCCGGTCGGATCTCTTACCTTTTGCATGAATCACTTTGTGCAGTGACAGTCTGAGGTTCCCTAGATGAATCGTGTCTGCTGCTCTTAATGCTGGCCCTGGCTCTTTTATTGTTGGAAGTGAAAGATGAGGCAGACATATTCTATTTGTATATAGATACCTATATTTTAAAATAGCGACCTCCGATATTTGCCTATTGCAACCAGTTCTTTGGAGTAGGATGTGTGTGTGTGTTGTCGACTGATGGTGGTGGTGGAGAGACTCTTACTGTTCCCAAGAATTTGAGCATATTTGAATTGTTGAGCAGAAATAGGTTTACAGAGCTCCCCCATTTTATTTTAATTACATGCTTATTTTTCTTTCTTTAATAAAATAAGCTTCTGAAAAAGTAATGGGCACGCGTTCCTAAATTAAGGAAAAGGAATTTGAGTTTTATTGCCATGCTCTTCTGAACAGTTCTACAGTTAGGTTTGTACTCTTTGCTCTTCATGATTTACATATATCTTTTGTTGCCTGCTGGGCTGTCATCTCTGTGAAAGAAATTTCTTTGTACATTGTGTGAAATCAGTGGCATTAGAAATATTCTGGACTATGGAATCAAGTGCATTTTTCTTAATAAAGAAGCCGAATCAAAGTTATGTTCTGCTCAATTAAGGAAGCAGTTTAACTAAAAGTGTGGCGAGTTATCTTATTTTAAAAGTCAGAATTATTTTCTGTGCCATGTTGTCATAGTATTGTGTTGCTAACACATTCAAAATTCTTTTGGTTTCTGTGTTTTCACTAGTGTTAATGACTTGTAGTTACTTGAAACATATTTATTGGGGAAATGTTCCCATTTAGTATTTTTTAGATGTTAAACTTGATTACCTTTCCATCAAAAATGAAATACATTTCTCAACATGGGAAGGAAGAAAGAGGTGTTACTCAGATGTTTGTATTACTGTTAATTTAGATGACTTCAGCCTAAAATGATTTTCTCTTAAAGCACAGGCTCATATCCAGAATGCAGAACTTTATCATTTAAAATATTAATTATGCTCTATTATATAATTCCAAAATGACAAGTGCCTTTCCAAAACATAGTGTCTTAAGTCTGAAATTAAGTGATTGTGAGGAAGCTTTGATTTTAAATCCGATAACCATCTTGTTATTTGCTGTATAGGAAAGCTTTTTATTCTTGTTTCTCTATCTTTGTGACTATTTGCCTCTAAGGAAACTATTTTTTCAGAGGTTATTCTGAATCTTGGCGCTGGAATTGGTATTCCTGCACTAAACTGTACAGTGATGATGGGTCAGCATTACAAACCTTTATTTTATTGTAGCGTGACACATAATGGCTATATTGTATGGTTAATACATCCGAAGGCTAACAGTACCTTATGTTTGCACGGTATTTGAAAGTTTCCAAGGCACTAGTTTCATCCTCATACTTGTATCCCTTGAGGCAGATATTGGTGTCTCCATTTTTCAGGGAGGGAGCTGAAGACCCTAGCTGTATAAGCTTATAGGCAGCTGAGATTTATTTGAACTGAAGTCTTAGGTCTCTAAGGCCATTGTTCTTTCTACTTACGCCTTCCCAAAAAGATGGAGTGAAACACTTCTCACATGCTGATTTAAAACCTTGCAAAAATTATAATTAATGTCATTATTTCTGGTTGACTTAAATGTAAGAGAAATAATATGTTTCCTTTAGGAAGACTTATCCTGATTTTTTTTTAAAGTTTCTTTCCCTAGTTGTCTTCTTTGAAGAAGCAGACATTCTGGTAGAGTTATCTTACAGGATTTTAATGGTCAGACCAAGAGGCACTTTTGAATTAAAGCCCTCCTGTGACCAGTATATAAGCTTAATAATCAACACATTACAATAATGAAACAGTTTATAAATGAGGTATAGTCATCTTTTAAAAATTCAGTATTTGTAAACATTGATCAATTTCCTAGCTGAAGTACTTTTTTTCTAATAATCTTTAAGTAAGAACTTGAGCTAGGATGACATCAAGAGGTACACTCCTATCTAGTGTAGGATGGCTTTTATACTTTTTGCAGACTTGTGTTTTGTGGTGGGCATTAGTTACTGATTTTATTTTTATTTTCCCAGGATAACTGGTTCTCTTTCCCTCAGACCCCCAAATATTGAATTTGTTTCTCTAACAAAAGTAGTGGGTCCTGTGTACTTGATGTTAAAACTCAAAAAAAATAGGCTTTAGTGCTCTTCCCTCCGCCCTCCCCCAAACCCCCCACTGGTACCTGTAGGGTGAATTGATATTGCAGTTTCTTGCCAGGGACGTTAATTGGAGATGAAAGTAGTGTTGCATATTTTATATTATATTTGCTAGTAAGGGATGTGCTGACTCTTACTAAAAAACATCTTCAGAAATGTCCTGTGCATTATAATTTAATCCAGCCCTCCGATAGATATTGGTTTGGATGGTTTTCAATCCAAGCCAAGTAACCATTAAATAAGATTATATAACACTATATTTTTAATTATCTGGTATAATGTATGGATTGGTGGCTGGTGCACTGCCAAGTTATATTTAGTTGTTGGTTATAAGAGGAAATGGAACAGAGGATTCAATATTAAGGTGGTCTATTTGTGTCCAGATTGATAAAGTTTTTTGTTGGTATTTCAAAATATTTTTCATAGTATATCAATTTCTCAAATATCAGGCCTCTTAGCATGACTTAGGATATATGTGGGAGATGCAGATGTATTAAGGGAGGATCATTTCTTTACCTTATGTGCATCTCTTTGAAATCCACAAAACCTGATGGTTTAAAATTTCATTTTGGGGGACTCCTTTTGGAAAATATTTCTGATTTTCTTGAATGATGTCAGAGCTGTAAAGTGAGAGAGTAAGAATGAGAGTTGCAGAATTATATTTAGGTGAGGTGCCTTCGTGCTGTAGTGTCTAAGTCTCTGCTTCCTCTAGAAGAGGATATGGTTATTTGGTTTTTAGTTTCTAATTGTTTTTCTTTGGCTTTTCACCTTTTTTGTTTGTTTGTAAAATGAATGGGATGACTCACAGTTTCAGATAAACCATTTCTGAGTTCTGTATAGTGTATTATGAATCAAAGTGATGTAGTGATTGTATGTTACAATGTTTTGGTATTTGGACGTTAGTGATGTGCTTATTGAAAACCTGCTATGCCAGTTATTTGTGCTGGGTCCCAGGGATAAAGAGGAGAGCCACAGTCCCTCCACCCCTGAGAAGCTCTGGGTTAGTTTGAGATTGAGTTTTAAGTTTATTGGATGGTTTAGATTTCCTAAATCAGTGTATGGACATTTTCGAGGCACTTTTCTGTGCCAGGTCATGTTTGTAATCTTAGTACAGGTAACAGCCCAGAGATGGAGAGGTTATTAGCCCAATTTTTCAGTTGTAGAAACCGAGACTCTGACAACTAAAGTGACTTGCTCAAGGTGACATACTAATAAAATGTCAGAGTGAAGGTTCAAGCCTTGTTCTTTTCCATGTCTGTTGTTATTTTCACCATACCATACTGACCCTCAGAGGTATGAACAGTTATTGGTCAAACTGTGATGGCACAATTAGTTAACGACAGAAGGAGAATGTAAACCTGGGCCTTTAGGTAATGTGCAGTTCATTATTTTCTTTAGCCTGTACTAAATTGGAAGATAAACTATGGAACATAAATTTTCATACTTCACCCTTCAGTCTGCTCTAAGATATCTCCTCTGACCACTTCCCTTTCTCCAAAATGGGTTAGATTGCCCATTTTTTGGTCTCTCACAGCACTGGGTGCTTACCTCTTAGGGTGTGATCTTGTTTGGATCTCTTTGTCTCCCCTGGTACACTGTGACCTTCTTGGGAGGCAGGGCCTCATCTTTCATCTGTTTGTATCTTTGGCACCTAGCATGATTCTTGGCACATAGCCCTTGGGAACTCCGGTCTTCCTTTCAATGTTATGTTTTAATCATCATACAGGTAGAAGAATTAGAAACTATATTTGGAGTTCAGCAGTCAGTAAAGAAAGAGCTTTGCTCCTTAACACTTTGGAGCACCTGAATTGGGGGTCGGGATGAAGTCTGTAACAGCTCTGCATATATCAGTGGAAGAAGGTTTTGAGTGAAATGCAGTGTTAAGCATAAGAACATCCCAGTGCTCTTTAAATGTGGTAGAACAGTAGGGGGTCCTTCTTTAGAAGATAATGAGAAGGATCTGTCAGATCTGTTTTGAATTAGATGTTTATTTACTTTTATTTTTTCTTAAGGAACTTATTAAGCCAGTGCACTCTAATACAATTAGCTCTCCTCTAAACTCCTAATGAGATTTCTTACTACAGATTAAAAACAAAATTTTGGAGGCCCTTGTCACATGCCAAATAAGCCTTTTTACCTGAAGGAGTTAATCTTCAATATAGATGCAAAAGGTAAACCAAAGCCAAAGGAACAGTTGAAATTGCAAATTGAATGCCAACATCAACTTCAATATCAAAAGACCCATTTGCCTGTGTCACCAGTCCCACCGAGTGAAGATAGAATGGCTTACATTTTTTTACCAAAACAATAGAACTAGGGTGTTCCTTAGCATTGGGGATAATGATTATAACAAAGGCTACCAAATTGAGGGCCTCTTCAGTGCCAGGTGCTTTCTGTGCATTATCTCTCATCCCCACAAGATCTTGCAAGGTAGGTGGTTTTTCTCCCCTGCCTACTTCCTTTGTTTTTTTCCCAAATGAGGCCTCAAAAATATAACATAATTCGCCCAGTCAAGGTGCATAGCTTGTAAGTTAAAATTTCAGGCTGAAATTTTTAATCTCTCATCCCCACAAGATCTTGCAAGGTAGGAGGTTTTTCTCCCCTCCTACTTCCTTTGTTTTTTTCCCAAATGAGGCCTCAAAAATATAATTCGCCCAGTCAAGGTACATAGCTTATAAGTTAAAATTTCAGGCTGAAATTTTTAATCAAGTCTGCAGTGTTTTGATAAGATACTTTAAGAAAAGAGATAAAAGGACAGAACTCAACATTGTTGTTTTTAAGTAAAAGTTTCATTATAGCAGAAGCCTCTTAAGAATTTTTTTTACTGGTGATGAATTTTTTAAAAGAGATTCCTGAAAATGTGTTTTACCAAAAAGGCAAGCTCACTTTTTTTCCTGTGTTCTCCAGCAATATTTTTCAGTCTTCAGTAGGCATCAAGGTAAGGATTTTTAATTATGTATATATTTCAACGGTCAAAGAGAAAATAGAAAAACATTCTGTATAGGGAGTTTGTAAGTGAAATTGTTGGTAAAGTTCTTTCTCAAAGAGGTGCAGAGCTCCTTTTATTTTAATACTTTGTTTATCACAGAAACAGTTGGTCGAGAGTATGGTATCAGGGATTTGTAGTCAGTTTACGGTATATTTAGAAATTCTCCATTCTCTAAATATAGGGTCAAAGAAGAAAAAAGTGTCAAGAAAATACAAAAATACAGTCCTACTGGTAATGGTTTTGGCTTTCTGGAAAAGTGGAATATGTTTAAATACACTTGCCTTGCAGTTGCTAGTAATAATAATAGCTATCATTTATCAAGAACCTTTTCTGGTTTATATGCTTTATGTACGTTATTTCATTTAATTTTTCTGGCAGTCTTAAAAGAGTAAATCATTTTACCGTATTTTACAGCTGAGAGAACTGAGGTCAGGAAGGTCAGATAATTTGCCCAAGATCACACTGCTAGTAGGTGGTGAACCAGGATTCAGAGCTTTGTCTAACCAACTCCAAGACCCTATGCAGTTTACCTATGAGCACCAGGTAGAAGCTTTCGCCATGTCTGGCTTTACATGTTTAACTTTTGTAAGGAATTGCTATTATGCAGCTCTTCAAGTTAAATGCCTGGTATTGGATGGGTGATCTGGTGAGCAGGGCAATTGCATACTGTGCAGAGGGACAGGCAGTGTCATGGCAAAATGGCATCAGAACTGTCTGACAAAGACGAGCCTGGTTAGTCTAGTGGATGGCATTTACTTGGGAAACAGCGTTACTGAACAAAGGGACAAGCTGGTGCAGAAAGAGCCATGTGATTAGGGGAGGTGACCACTTTCTAATCTGTGACCTTGTGCAAATTACTTGATTTCTTGGAACCCCAGTTTCCCCATCTGTAAAATTGAGGACCTTGTGCCTTTGTGGGGTTGCCATTTTAAATATAAGTACAGTGTCTAACACACAATAGGTGCTTAATAAACATTACCTTCTATTTTTGTAGAATGCTCTGAGACAGATGAGTGCATATTGGCATCACTTTCCAAACATAAAGTATATAATAATAATTTAATACATAAATCATGCAGTTTCATTTTTTAGGGTAATTTTATGTTATTAGAATGATTTTAGTTTCCCAACCCTGGAAATATTGAAGGAGAAATTCATTCTTTAGGAAGCTTCTTTCGTTAATATCGTGTCCAAAATTAGCAGCAGCTCTGATTGATTTTTATTATGCTATTCGAGGTACAGCACCTGAAGCTTAAATTAACAAATGAAGCTTCCATAAACAGTTTTATGACTGCACATCTTAAAACACGTCTGGACACTCAGCAGCCTCTCTCCACAAGCACAAGATATCTTACTCTGAATTGGTAAGCTGTAAATTTCCGTAATTTTTCACATTTCCATAATTTTTCACCAATCAGCCCCTGCTGGTATTTTAAGGATTTTAAAAGGTGTTCTAGCATATTATTGATGTTCTTTCTGGGTATGATAAAGGGCATAAATATGTGAGATTACTCTTTTTGATCTTTCTTTTAGCTATAAATCTTACACTTGGGGTCACTGTTGGTTTGAGCTCCTATGGAGAAATTGTAATGAAGAGGAGAAGGGGCAGTTTTCATTCTCATCATTTTTCCTTATTCTTCCCCCTTCTGTATTTATACCACTTGTGCTCTGCTTTTCCTCCACTAGATGGCGCTCCACATAGCTAGGTTACCCTCTTTGTCCACACTGATAGCTGCTTCTGAACTGAAACGAGTTGATCAACAAACTTGCATTGCATTGCTTTTGGTTTTCATGCACTGATATTACTTTTTCATATTTCTAATATCTTAAGAAGCATACTTTCTAATCAATATTTTCATAAAACCATAACTTGTTTTTATTTTGTAGCCACCATTTCTTGAGTGCCTCAGCTGTGCCCCATACTGTTGCTAGGTTCCTTTTCACACATTTCTTCATTTAATCCTGGCGACTGCCATGTGAATTTAGTTTTGCTGTTCTTGTTCTACAGGTAAAGAAATGGAGGTTAGAGGGATTTATAACTTGTTCCGGGTCATGCAGCTAACTTACAGAGATCATTGTGCCATAAAGAAAAAATATTCTGAAAGTATTGAATTGAAAGCTTTCTCAAAGAAAGTGTTAGGTTAGTCTAACTTAGGGCTACTACTGGCCATTATAATCTGTTATTTTGGGGTAGGAGGTTATAGTCCTCATAGTTAATTTTCACTGGAGTATATAACTCAAACTCTTTGATTTGCATAAGGAAGCAAACAGTAGTAACAAAAGATTTGTCAGCTGGTGTGGAAATTCCTTCTTCCTCTTGCTTTCTGTTGTCTACTGACTTGAGTGGGCTGGGGGACTTTTGATCAGTACCAGGTACAAGACATGGGAAGAATTTTGGACAAAGCCACGATTCCATTTTTAAATAATTTTTAGCAGGGCTGAATACCATATGAGAGTCTTCAGGACTTTAAAAATTTATACTGTTGAGGTTTCTTCCATTTTATTCATACATTCAGCAAACATTTGTTGAACTGCTAAATTGCACTATGTGTTCTGGACTGTGACTTTGCCTCTCTGGGCCTTGGATCCCTCATTCATCTGCACATGGCAGTGATGCCGCCCCTTTGGTCATCATTAACATGTAATGACAGCGATTTCATATTTGTTTAGTTTTACTACAAATTTTTAAAATGAGAATATAATTATTGTATCTGAGATTATTACACATTTATATATTTCTGTTCCTCATGTGTTATCTTTTATAACTGAATTCTATACCTCAGCTCTTGGTTATCTGTCAGTGCAGTGGATTATCTGCCCCTGCACTGGTAGATGATTTTTTTTAAAGGCTGGTTTCTCCTACCACCTGTGCCTCTTCTGTCCTTGCTTTCAGTTTGTGTGTGCTAAGAAAATACTAACAGACGTAAAACACTTAGAAAAGTCTCTCTCACCTTTGTTTGCCTACCATGTATACACTACAGTTAATTGAAAATGATACTGAAATCAGACCGTGTGGTAAAAAAGAGTAAAGACTTAGTCTTAGACAAACCTGGGTTCGTATCTCAGCTCTGCCACTTCTTTGTGTTGTTACCTTGGATACATTAAACTCTCTTAGCCTCAGTTCCATGTCTGGAAAGTGTTAATTGAAGAAAAAATAAGCTAAATCCCCTTTGGAGTTTTTATGGGGTTTAAAGGAGATATGTGTGAAGAGTTATTTAGTGTCATGCCTGGCATATAATACATACAGGGTAAATAGTTGCTGCTGCCATTGTCTTCATCATTATATCATCACCATATTTTATCTAATAATTTGTAATCCAGTGGGGGAGATAAACATGTAGACAGAACAATTTTAAGAATGTGTTAAGTGCTGTGGTAGAAGAATGCATGGAGGTTTGGGGGGCTTGGAGAATGACATCTCTCGCTTATCTCAGGACCACGATTGGCTTTCTCGAGGAGTCTTGTTCAAAGAGGTATTAGCAAGATACAGACATCATTGCAAGGCAGGGGAAACAACTTGGGCAATGATACATAACTTGTTTGACTCCTCCAGATTATTAATTCCATCTCTTGTATGTTTCTAATATCTTGATATTCCTACTTATCAGACAAACTTGGGTTCCAACAAGTATTGTGGTTATTTGTTTATCTGCCTCCTCTCTTCCTCCACCCTGCCATTGTTAAGACCTTTATTTCTTCTTCTTGGCATTAAAAAATTTATTTGGAAACAATTTTAAACTTACAGAAGAGTTAAAAGAATAGTGCTATGAACTCCTGTATATCTGTTTGCCTGGATTCACCAATTAAAATTTTGTCACATTTCCTTGGTTATTCTAAGTATATGTGTATTTTCATGAGTCATTGGAGACTAAGGTACATGTATTATGACTCTTTACCCTTAAACACCTAAATACCTCTGCACGTATTTCCTAAAAATAAGGGCCTTTTCTTTTATAACTGCAGTACAATGATCAGAATTAGGAAGCTTAACAATGATACAGTACTGTTATCTAATCTATAGTTCATATGCTGATTTCACTTGTTCCAGTTTTGTCTTTTATAGGATCCCATTCCAGATTACACATTGCATTTAGTTGTCAAGTCTCTTTGGTATTTAGCTTGGAATAGCTCTTCCGTTTCCCTTTGCCTTTCATGATAGGTGTTTTGGAAAACTATTATAGGCCAGGTTTTTGCAGAATGTCCCTCAATTTAGGTTGTCTGATGTTTCCTTAAAATTAGATTCATGTTATGTACTCTTTTGGCAGGAATGCCACTGAGGTAATGATGTGTCTTTCTTAGTCTGTCATACCAGGGGCACATAATGTCAATGTCACTTTATCCTATTTTGGTGATGTTAAGTTTGATCACTTGATTAAGGTGGTTCCAGTTTTCTTCACTGTAAAAAGAGAGAAAATAGTTTTTCCTTTTGTAATTAATTGATATTTTTGTGGGAAGGTACTTTGAGACTATGTAAATAATCCTGTTTTTCATTAAACTCTCACAAATTTTGGCATCCATTAATGTTTCTTACCTGAATTATTACTATGATGGTTGTAAATTGGTAATTTTCTAACTCAGTCATTCCATCTACACTTACTGGCTGGTATTCTACTGAAAAGGGACATCCCCTCCCCTCCGCTCCCCTTCCTGTCCCTCTCCCCCTTCTCTCTTTCTATCTTATCTATCTTACCTGTGTTATTAATATAAATTCATGGATTTTTCTTTAATTCAATGGGCTATAATCCTTTACTGTCACTATATAAATTGAAGCTCAAATTGTCCCAGGTTTGGCTTGGTGGTCCTTTGCCCTGGCTCCTGCGTCCTTTTGACAGGATCATCTCATATGTTTTTTGAGGTTTTTTTTTCTTTCTTTCTAACAGGCTCATCTTGTACTTGCTGTGCCCTGTTGCTGGAATCAGCCATTTCTTCTAAGGTGCCCTGGTTTCTTTTAGTGTAGAATGCTATTTGGAAACCAAGATCTGGGTTGCTGTGTGTCATTGCTTGTAGGCCCTTTCCTCAGACAGCTGGGCAATACATAGGTATCTGTGGCTGTATCTTCATTTTCTATTTGAAGTGGTAAGCCTAGGACCAGCAAACTTTTTCTGTAAAAGCCAGAGAAGAAATAATAGCTGAGATGTGCATTCTACTCAACCTCTGCTATTGTAGCAGACAGGCAGCCATAGATGGGATACAAATGAATGAGAATGGTTGTGTTCCAGTAAAACTTGATAAAAACAGGCAATGTGTTGGATTTGGCCGTGGGCTGTAATCTGTCTACCCCTCCCTGCTCTCAGTTTAGCAACTAGGGATCAGGCTTTATTACCAATATGGTAAAAAAAAAAAAAAAAATTATTTTTTTTACCAATGCCATCCACTATAGGGGCAGAATAGGGGCACTAAAAGTTATTTTATGAATGAATTAATGATAATTGTGGGCTGACTGGGCATGGTGGCTCCCACCTGTTATCTCAACACTTTTGGAGGCTGAGGCAGGAGGATTGCTTGAGGTCAGGAGTTTGAGACCAGCCTGAGCAACATAGCAAAATTCTGTCTCTACAAAAAATAAAAATAAAAATCAGCTGGGTATGATGGCTTGTGCCTGTAGTTTCAGCTACTCAGGAAGCTGAGGTAGGAGGATCACTTGAGCCCAGGAGTTGGAGGTTACAGTGAGCTATGATGATCGTGCCACTGCACTCCAGTCTCTATGACAGAGTGAGAGACCCTGTCTCAAAAAAGAAACTATGGTAATTGTGGGCTGTTTCTATTGCAGACCATTCATTTCTCTCATAAGAATCTTTTGGACATCAGTGTCTTGTGACTTACCAATTTGTTGTGTATCGGGGGTTTGCGACATCCCCAATAAAGATAGGGGTCCCCTGGCAGACTGTGTTGCAAGAGATGAATGAAACAAAGACACAGAAACAGAAATAATATTTAAGAAAGCGGGGAAATCAGGGGACCACCAGCACTCTGGTGCCAAGGTGGTGACAACTGAAGCCCAGCACTTGCTTTTTATTTTCTTTGCCATGCTGCAAAATACAATGATCTTATGTGAAAAAATCACAATATACAATGATCAAAGGTCTTGGGGCTCCCCCAAAGTCACAAGTTGTCCTAGCTAATTTCCTTCTCCTTTCTAGAAGTGGAAAACACATAATTCTTCAGTAGGTACAATCCTTTTGATCAAGGTAAACTAATTTTATCCCAAGCTCAAGCTATGTACATGGATATCAATCTCTAACTTCAGTAGCTGTGACCCATTTGATCAAGGAACAAAGAAACTACATGCTTTCCATTGGGAGATTGGTTGTATATTAACTGAGGCATTGTTGAGAGGAAGGGAGAGAAGGAACTTGGCCCACTGTTCAAACAATGGAAGCCCTGAGACCCTTCTCCCGGGCTGACATATGGCAATCTACCTCTACAGCCATGAGAAGTTTTCATGTCAAGCCGCGTTTTCATGCATGAGACCCCCTAGGCTCTGAGGTTGGAGCATGCTTTGCTGTACTCCCAGATTGCTGATACATGTCCCCCAACTAAGCAGTTAACATCTGCCCTTATTTCAGGCTTCTGCTCAGGCAATTCCTTCACCTCCTCTCCTCCCACAGCCTCAGACATGGCATCATTAAGTCCCAGTGGTCTTAATCCCATCAGTTGTGCTCTTTGTTTGTAAGATGAGAGTCTTTTAAAAACATAATATGCAAAGTAATACTGAGACAAATAATTTTATATACTCGTGAGGATATTTTTCTCGTCATGATAGAATAGTTACCTTTTTCTTAATAAAAGTATATCTTAAGGCAGAGCCATACCTGCAGGCAGTAGCACGTGGCCCCTGCTGTGATCTAGCATTACTCGCATTCCACATAGTCTCAGCTGAAATGCAAGGCTACAGCACCAATCAATTGGGTGAAAAATTTCAAAATTATACTCCTTTTATTATCTCAGAATAGAATTGTTTTCTTCACAGTTTTTTAATGTAATTTATTGCTCTAATTTATTCAAAAAAGGACTTTATTACAGCAGTGACAAATGGATTTTATCAGGGAGTGATCCCATTCTCAGAGAAAAGTGTGTCATTAGGAAAGACCACCTATTGTTGATGCACAGTGACTGCCATCAGGGTGATGTTTGACACTGGAAAAGAAACCAAGCACCAGAGTATATCACAGCCAGTATCAATAGCTTGCACATAAAGATGCAAATTCAATCAATTTAAAATGTCTCTGCTGGCTTTAAAATAAATCAGGCTTTTAATTATTGCTTACATTTTTTTTTAAATTTCAAAAGTTCAACAGTCAGTTTTAAACTTGGTGAGCTGTTTTTTGTTTTTCGGCAGGCCATCTTGTGTTTATTAGAAGCAGCATGAAGTTTTGGCCATTCTTTTCTCTTGAATCCAAAGGAGTGATTTTAAAGTTCCAGGTCACAAAACAATTTCTGGTTCTGTGGAGTGTTCTGGTGTGGTGATGAAGGGGAAACTGAACAGGCTTCCTGCCCCTACTTGGCTTTTATCTTCTAGATCTGGAGGTTCCTTATACGATTTTGATTTGTTTAGTAAGTTTTACTGTTTTGTGTTTTGTTGTTGTTTTCATATGAAACGTACCAAGGAAATTATTCTTTAGTATCTGTCTCTCTCAGAGATCCGTGGATAAAGGAATTTCTCCTTTTTGACATACTGTCCATCATTTGGTGTACCATCAATTCAGAACAAATAGGAAGCAATAATTCCCTGCCCTATATTTGCACAGTTTACAATAACTTCGAAGAATAAGGGGACAAGAATAAGAAGTCATGTACCTTAATAGCCATTGATTGTATTCTGGATTGTATTTTTCTAGTTCCTTTTTTTCTCCCTCAGTCAGGATTTTGCTCATTAAATAGTAAATAAGTGTGTTACCTTCGGTAATAATAAGCTCCAAGAGTTTCACTTTCTTCATCTATGAAATTGTCATGAGAGAACCTGTAAAGTGCTTGGCATATTGTTAGGTGCTCCAAAGTTAGTCACCTCTTTTTCCAAAGTTTATTTGGCTAGCAGGACACTTTTCCTTGGTTTCCTCCTTCATGGAGCCCAGCACAGAATACTAGGCACAGAGTTAATCCCCATTATGTACTTCTTGAAGTATTTACTTAGAGGAGCAAGTGTGCATTCTTGGCTCACCTGTCTTTGGTAGAGCACCATATTACTTCCAATAAAGGATTCATAGCAGAAAGTAGTTTTTTAGGTTTGGAGAGTGAACATTAAGGCAAGAGAGTAGCATAATCTACTATTTAGACTTCAGACTTTTAGACTCTTACAGGAAATCACTGTTTAGACTTCTGGTGGAAACACCTTTAAGAGGAGACTGGTAGGGTGTATATTTTTTCCACAGTCTTTCCTCCTGGGCTAGAGGAGTGTTCAGTTCTTATTCCTCCATTAGTCAGTAATGGTCACGTGCTTAGGCTGGGCTAAGTGCTGGGACTCAGAGCTGGGTAATACTTTATCCCTGCTTAAAGAGTTTTCAGCTCAGTGGGGAAGCAGCCAAATTAAAAGACATTTATATTGTAGGGTGGTAAGTGGTGTAATAAAGACAAGCACACCGTACTATGGCACTGCATAGGAGCAGTATGTTATCCTGATTGGGAGAGGGAACAGGGACTTACGTGTGACTCCTGATGTAGTAGTAGAAACATCCTGGGCTCCGGAGTATGACATAACTGTGATGTAAGTTAACGTCTCGGAGTCTCTTTGCTCAATATTAAAACCATGTCATCTCGGAAGACTGCAGGGCTCTTTGTCTGGCAGATAGTATGCATCAAATGAGTTCCTGTTCTTTTCTCTCTCTCTGTATTCCCGGAACCTAGTTCAGTGCCTTCCTCTGTGCAGCCAACATTGCATTTATCACACTTAGAGCATAATGATTTGTTGGGAGTTGTTTCTCCCATGAAAATCCAAGTGCCTTACAGGTAGGGAATCTGATTTGGGATCTTCGATTCCTTTTGCACTGCTCAGCACAGTGTCTGGGAAATAGTGGGCACTCAGTAAATGTTCGGAGAGTGAATAGCCAATTGGTCTCAGCTTTTTCATTATGGATTAGGGCAATGAATTCACTTTCTCAGGATACTTTGGTGAAGGAAGATTGAAAAAGAGTGTTTTTCCTTTATTTGAGTTTTCAGCTACTGATTTTGAGGAGAGATCTGCTGTTTTTCAGTCAAGTGTGCCAGGTGATCCTTGTTATGGCACTAGCCTTGGGTCTAGGACTTACAGCTTGTGGGGGGACCACTCTGCCACTTAGGAGTTATTGGACCTGGGCACATACTTTCGCCTCTCTAAACTCCAGTGTCTTAGTTCATCAAACGGTACTACCTCCCTGACTTACTTTGATGATTCAGTGACATACATCAAGAATGTGTATCTCTAGACTCCAGGCTCCTGAGAGCTGGGGCTTTTATTCCCTACTGAACCTCCAGTGCTCAGTACTGTGCCTAACATACAGTAGACACTCAGTATTTGTTGAATGAGTGATGTATGTGAAAACACTTCCTAGTGGTCTATTTGGAGTGTAACGGAAAGCAGGAATGTGTTGGGCTATGGGGTAAGAGGCATAGGCAGGGACTAGAACATGAAGGGCCTTACAAATGGCTAATGAGTATGGATGTATTTTAAGGTTCTGGAACACAGTTGAAGGATGGACTGCAGGAGAATGGCATGGTCAGCTCTGTGTTTTAGAAAGATCATTTGGGTCACTGAACAACGCTGGTTGAAATGTTTTTGAATTATGTGAGTTCAGAATTACATGTGGTCTTTCTGGACTTAAACTTTCGCTAAAAATACACTGCCTATATTTGAAGCCCTGGTTGAGGATGAGATCATCCAGGGAATGTGTGGGATCTACAGAGAAAAGGACAAAGGAAGGAATCCTTGTGGCCCTGTCCACATTGAAGTGTTGAGCAAAGGAAAAAAAAACCCTCAGTTCTTTCCTTTTCTTACTGAAGATGACTAACTTCAGAAAGAGTGTGGAATCCTATCAGTGTAAATTACACTTAAAAATGTTTATTTGAAAACTTTTTTTTTATAGTGATGCATTTCTTTTCAAATAGGGATCTTAAAATTTGTTACTGCTGCAAGCAGTGCTTACCTGTATGCTTCTTGAACCCTAAGCTGATAAGAATTTGGAAGAGAGCGCTTTAGTACGGAGAGCTTAGGCAGCGTGATGGAATAGTCAGTTTGTTGCAGGCTCATCTGTCAGGAATGCTTAATGGCTGCTCATAGCTTCTCTTCATCATTGACCACACATTTTCCAAATTGACTTAGAGTGGGTTCACACTTCCCCAGTAGACTTTAAATTTAAACGATGTAGCTTTGTGGCTTCCAATCCTCACCAGCATATGCATGTTGAAGTTCCTGCCTTTCTTCAGAGTGTTTTCAGTTAGCCTTGCTACATCATCAGATAGGGCTAGGGCCCAGACCTTCACATTCTTGAATGTGAATCCTGCTGCCTAATGAGTGCCTCTGTCATGCTTCTAGGGTTCCTTGAGGCTGTGTGTAGAGTGCAGAAACAACATTCTAGGCAGGTATACACTTTTTATTATTAACGAACCTCAGCCATGAACCTTTGACCTCTGAATTGCATCAGATTTTTTTCTCTAGCTCCTTTCATTAGGACTTTGGGTAAGAGCAGGTCCACTTGTCTGCTTCATGCTGCTTTTCTCTTGGGTTGCACCCTGGTTCTTTTTTATTTTCTTGAGTGGGGGGTAGGAGCTCATCCAAAATGGGAAGAGCTCGGGGGCTTTTTTATTACAACAGCTACATGATAAAAATGGGCCAAAAAAGGAGACGTCCAGGAGAAAAGCCCAGAAAACACCTACTGTGCCCTAATTAAAAGACAGCTTTTTAGCCTCTTGCCTACCCCCACATGGAAGCTCCACCTTCTGGTGCTCTGGCCCAATTTGGTGTTCCAGAGGAGTCCATTAGAATGCCCATGTTCTTTCTCACTGGTGGGGATATTACAGTTCTAGGGGAGGAGCAGAGGGACCCTTGTTATCCTCTAGAGACTTGCGTGTGTCACTGACATTTTTCCAGGTCCTTTGCCTGCAGACCGTGCTCTGTCAATTTGTAGTTCACTGTTTCATTTAATTCACTTTAAAGTTGTCAATTTATACTTGAGTAACCTTTAAAGGACCCCTTGCCAGAATAATTTTGCCATCAGTTTGAAAAATAGCACTAATAAACCTTTCTAAGTACCTTGATTTGGATTTCTTGTTTGGAGGGAAAATACTGGTCTCCCCTGATATCACATATTCATAAAGGAAATAGTATTTCTTCTGATTAAACAAAATCACAATATTCAGAATAGATTTCAGACCACAAACTTGGCCTTGAAACCTAATGTATGCCATATGCATGGAGCGAGCTGTGCGCCCAAGGGAAGCGTGCAGTATGTCTTGCTCAGTTGCTCATAATTCAGACTTGGGTTGGCAGCTCCTCATAAACTTAGGTACTTCTATGCTCTGTGTTACATCTTAATTATTTTATTTAACATCATTGGTGTAAAATGTTAATGAGTCGGTTTATATTGTTTCATGTCCTCTAAGTTTTTTTATGACAAGGCCCTGGAATCAAGCACTATTAAGAAGATCACTCATTCAATTTAATTCAATAAGAAGTGCTTTTTTAAAGATATTTCATTTTAAAATGAGGTGCATCTCTGTAAAGAAAACAAACTAATTTTGCTTTTTCTGTTTTCAATTTTCAGATTCAGATGTTTTTTGAGACCTATTTAAAAGAAAACTGAAAAACTAGAAGGGGGGATGTATTAGTTTTCTATGGCTGCTATTAACAAATTGCCACAAATTTAGTGGCTTTATTATCATATAGTCCTGGAGATCAGAAATCTGAGATATTTCCCACTGGGCTACATACATCAAGATACAGACACTGCTGCATTCCTTTCTGGAGGCTCTAGGGGAGAATCTGTTCCTGAACTTTTCCAGTTTCTGGAGGGTGCCCACATTCCTGGGCTTGTGGCCCCTTCTTCCATCTTCAAAGCCAGCAGCGTCAGGCTGAGTCTTTTTCACTCTGCCATCTCTCTACTTTTCTCTGTTCTACCTTTCTCTTCCATTTGTAAGGTCTTCTGTGATTATGTTGGGTTCACCTGGGTAATCTTGGCTACTCTCTCCATTTTAAGGCCAGCTGACTAGCAACCTTAGTTCCATCGGCAACCTTAATTCTCCATTGTCATGCAATTTAGCATTTACAGGTTCTGGAGATTAGGATGTAGACGTCTTTGGGGTAGCCATTGTTCTGCCTATCATAGAGGAATGGGGATATAACAAAAAACTGATATTTATCAAGTGCTTAGTATATCTTCAGCTTGGTTTTAGGGATTTTCATGTATTATATATCAAATTATATATCAGGGGTCCTAGGGAAGTTAAATGACTCGTCAGTGTCACATAATTGTTAATAATAATGAGCTATTATTTGTGGAGTTCTTGCTAAGCATCAGACGTTGTGTCAGGAGAGTCACAGTCCATATTTTTTCCAGTCCTCAGTACAGCCCTTTGAAATGAATGTTGTAAATTCTGTTTTACAGGTGAGAAAACTTCTCATGAAAGTTGTAACTGGCCCAATGTCACATAGCTAGCTGATAACTGAATTCTTTGGACATCATCAGTCTGATTCCCAAATGTATACTCTTTCTGTTAAATTACAGTGGATGTCAGGGCCTTAGGAAATTGATTTTTCTTGCCTCCCACATCACAGTGAAGTCTTATCTGGATAATATTCAGCGTACCTGTAAGGATATTTATGAAGGGTTATTTGGTATCACATGGCAGAATGATCGGGTAGTTAATCAACTAACTTGACACCTTTTCTCCTTTTTTCTTTCCCTCTACCATCCCACTTTTTATCTGTCAATAGACTGTACCAACCCTAGTAAGTATTGTGCTGCTCTTTAATTACAGCATTTGTTTTTACTCAAAACAGTGTTTTCTAATCCTAATATACTGCAATTCATGACATGGAAATCAGTGTCCTTGACTTTGAAGAAAATCTATGAAATGTCGAAAGTTAAGGGGTTTCCTATCAAGCCAACTGTGTATTTCTTTCTTGTTATTTGTGTGGCATCATAGTGTACAGTTATGTAATCTCTAGGGCCCTTGCACTTGCTTTTCCCTCTGCCTGTGCCAGATGGGTGGTATCATCTGATGTTCATAATGGCCCCTTTTAGGTAAAACCACTATTACATTGAGTAGATGGGGAAACTGAGCATCAGAAAGGCTAAATGACTTTCTCAAGGTCACATGTATATGGTAGAGCCAAAACTTCAATTTGTGTTCATTTGGTTTCAAAAGTCTATAGCTCATGGCCTCAGAAAATTCACACATCAGTTGGGTAAATAAGATATATAATTAGAATAAATGTAAAAAGGTAAATGACATTTAAAGACGGCAGTAGACAAAATGTTGAAAGGCAGTAAGTATTTGCCAGGTGAATTATACCAGCAGTTGATATAGTAGAAATTTAGGAGAGAAACATCATTTTAGGCTATCGTAGTTAGTGATGGCTTATGAAGGAGAAGAGATTATTATCTAATTTCCATATAATTTGTTTTGGGATGTTTCATAATCAGAATATGTAATAATGACAGTGGTAGCTACCATTCATTGCACATACAATTTCAGGAGCTATTAATATTAACATTTTTTAGATCTTTTCATATATCATTTAATCTTTGTACCAAGCTTATA
Organism: Propithecus coquereli; assembly: GCF_000956105.1. Taxonomy (NCBI): domain Eukaryota; kingdom Metazoa; phylum Chordata; class Mammalia; order Primates; family Indriidae; genus Propithecus; species Propithecus coquereli. Next base: position 4,715,425 of record NW_012148396.1, read on the forward strand.
CAGATAGGTATTAATACTCCATTTTATACATAATAAAACTGATCCTGAGAAGTTAAACCTTAGTGTTTAATGTGTAGTAGGACAAGATTAAAAGCAAGCTCCGTTTTGACTTCAAAACCTATGCTTTTTCTTTGCAGTGCTGTAGAAGGTGTATCTTATTTGCAGATTTTTGCTTCAGCCTTGCGTATTCGTTCAACATGATTACTTGAAATAATTTCATAAAATATGGGGAAATACAGAAAAAGAAACTAAAAGTGACTGATGTAGTAATTAAACAAAGGATGCTCAAAGAACACAAGTTTTTATATTTAAAAGTAGGGCTAAAATGTGCTTGACTTGTCTTGCCCCTGCTGAGCTCAGTGACATGGAATAAACTAGGACTTGATTCAACAATTTGTTTCAGTTAATGACTGTAGTGGGTTGAATTATGGCCCCCCCAAATGTCCATATCCTAATCCCTACAACTTGCGAATGTTACCTTATATAGCAGAAGGGACTTTGTAGATATGAAGAAGAATCTTGAGATTGAGAGATTATCCTGGATCATCTGGGTGGGCCCAGTGTTATCACACTGATCCTTGTAAGAGAGATGGGCAGGAGGAATCAGAGCTAGACAGAAGGCAATGTGACAACGGAAGCAGAGGTTGAAATGATGTGGCTACAAGCCATCGGATGCTACTGCCTTACATTCCCATTTTAGATTTCTGGCCTCCAGATAATGAATGCATTTGTGTTGTGTTAAGCCACTACGTTTGTTACAGTGTCTTTAAGTAATTATAAACTGTTTAATAATAATAGTTGGATACTTCAGTGCCCCACTTTAATAATGTATACAGCAACTAGGTAGAAGATTAGTTAGGAAATAGAAGATTTGAACAATATCATAAACCAACTAGACTTAACAGACATATTAACATGTCTCCCAGTAACCACAGAAAATACATTTTTCTCAAGTACATGTGGAAAGTTCTCCAATATAGACCATATGCTAGTTCATAAAACATGCCTCAATAAATTTTCAAGGATTGAGATTATGCAAAGGATATTCTTGGACCACAGTGGAATGGGATTAGAAATCAATAGCAAATGAATTTGGGAAATACACAGACTCCTAAATAACCAGTAAGTCAAAGAAATCACAAGGAAAATCAGAAAATATTTTGACATAAATGAAAATGAAGGTACTACATATAAAAAGTTAAGAGATGAAGCAAAGCAGTACTAAGAGGAAAATTTATAGTTGTAAACTCCTATATTTAAAATGAAGATAAATCTCAAATCAGTTACTGAACCTTCCCTCTTAAGACACTGGGCAAGAGCAAAGAAGAGGAAATATTAATAAATTGAAAACAAACAGAATGAAGGAAATAATATAGATTAGAATGGAAATTAATGAAATGGAGAATAGAAAATCAGTAGGGAAAAGTCAACAAGCAAACGTTGGTTCTTTGAAAGGATCAACAAAATAAATAAAACTTTAGCTACACTGATGAAAAGAAAGGAGAGAAGACTTATGTTCCATAGAAGTCAGTTAAATCTAAAATCAGGAATGAAACAGGGGACATTACTCTTGACCTTACAGAAACAAAAAGGATTAGAAGGGAATGCTATGAACAATTGCATGGCAGTAAATTGGATAACTTAGATGAAATGAACAAATTCCTTGAAAGACACAAATAACTGAAACTTAGTCAAGCTTACTCAAGAAGAAATAGAAAATTTGAATATACTGGTATAGAAATTGAATTGCTGAATAAAAAATTACTCACTAAGAAAAGCCAGATGGCTTCACTGGTGAATCCTACCAAACATTTAAAGAAGAATTAATACTAATTCTTCCCAGACTCTTCCATAAAATTGAAAAGGACAGAATGCTGCTGTCTTAGTCAATTTGGGCTACTATAACAAAATTCCTTAGACTCAGTAATTTATAAACAACAGAAATTTATTGCTCACAGTTCTGGCAGCTGGAAAGTCCAAGATGAAGGTTTCAGCATATTCAGTGTCTGGTGAGGGCCTGTTCCTCATAGGTGACATCTTATGTGTCCAGGGGAGAACAGCAATTGGGCTCCCTCAAGCTGCTTTTATAAAAGGGCACCAATCCCATTCATGAGGGCAGAGCCCTCCCTCATGACTTAATCACCTCCCCAAAGCTCTATCTCTTAATACCATCACCTTGGTGGGCAGGTTTCAACATACAAATTTTGGGGGACACAAATATTTAGGTAGCGGCTTCCCAACTCATTCTTTGAGAATAGTATACCCTGATTCTAAAATCAGAAAAAGACATTACTAGAAAGCTACATATCAATATCTCTTATGAATACAGGTGCAATCATCTTCAACAAAATATGAGCAAATCAAACCCAGAAACATATAAAAAGGATTACACACCGTGTCTGTGAGATTTATCCCAGAAATGGAAGGTTAGTTTAGTACCCAAATTATATAAAAAAATAAGAGAAAAAAAAGTCATAATCATTTCAGTGGTTAAATAAAAAGTATTTAGTAAATTCTAACCCCTTTCATTATAAAAACACCAAACTAGTAATAAAAAGGAACTCCAAAAAGCCGGTAAAGTACAATCTGTGAAAACCCACAGATAACATCACACTTGGTTGTGAAGGACTTTTCCTCTAAGATCAGGAGCAAGGCAAGGATGTCTTCTTTACCACTCCTATTCAACATTGTCTTGGAGGTTCTAGCCAGGGGATTTAGGCAAGAAAATAAAAGGCATCCAGATTGGAAAGGAAGAGGTGCAATTAACTCCTCCCCTTTTGTATTTAAATTTAAAATGGAATATTTCTTCTGATAATAAATGTACTATATGTTTTACTGGATTATAAGTTTCATGAGACCAAAGTTCATGTCTTTTTTGTGGAATCCTATATAAATCGCACTTGCACACATGCTTAGTATGTATAAGGCACTCTTTACATTATTTCCATGAATGCTTATTGTAGAAAAAATAGGAAATAGAAAAAAGAAAAAAAAAATTGCACTTCCCAGAAAGCAACCAATTGGAAATATAACCATTGGTAATATTTTGGAAAATTTCCTTCAATTTCGTTCTCCATATAAAATTTTATGTTTTGTTTTTAAGTATAATATTCTGTCATAGTTATTTTCTTAAGTCACCAGAAAGTTGTGAATACTGCATGGCTGTGTAGTACTCCATGTTACATATGTCATCATATAATTAGCTCACTAATTCCTCACTAATGAGCATTTCCAGTTTTTAGAACTATTAATAATCCTGGTTGGTCCGTTTTGTTTTTGTTTTTAAAGAGAGACAGTCTCACTCCGTTGCTCAGGCTGGAGTGCAGTGGCTAGATCATAACTCACTGCAGCCTTGAACTCCTGGCCTCACGCGATACTCCTGCCACAGCCTTAGGAGTTGCTGGGATTACAGGAGTGAACTGATTTGTCTGTTCTGTCTTTATACTCTCTGTCCACCTCCACTCTGACCTAAATTACTGTGATAGCCTGAATTTACTTCCTTACCACTAGTGCTATTCCTCTTCCTTTTAAGATTTGCATTTTGAAAGGTAGCAGGGCAACATGCAAATCCAATTAAATTATTCCTTTGTTTAAATTTTTTTCACTGCTGATCATATCCTTGAAATAAATTTCTCAGGATAGAATCATTGCCCTCCTTACCTGTTTAGTCTTATTTCTGCTGTTCCTCTCTTTGATCCTGAGGCTACAAACATGATAGATTTCTTATCTGATTCATGAAAACCACTTTTTATGTGAGGCCTGTGCCTCACAATTACTCATTTTTATCTTATCTGCTTAAGTCATATTAGAGGCTCAGTTCAAGTGTCACTACCTAGAAGAATCTAGTTTACCACTCACTTTAAATTATGGATTGAGTACCCTCTTCTGTCCTCTTCTGATCTCTTAAGAGCACTCTACATACCTTTGTCATAACCAGTGTCTCACTGGGTTGTAATCTTATTTATGTCTCCCTTGTAGAGGGTAAGCTCCTTGAAGGCAGGGACCATGTATCCATGGTGCTTGGAACAAAATTGGTCTTTCATAAAGATTTATTCAGTGAATGCTGCAGCAAACCCCTTTGTATACAAGTCTGCTCTTTAGGAGAGTTTCCTAGAAGTTTTGGTCAGAGTTAATCAACTAGGTCAGAGTTAATCAACATTTTAAAGGTTTTGACTCACATTGTCAAATTGATTTATAGATGAATTGTACTAGTTACACTTTCTGCCAACAGTGTATGTGAACACTTAGATGGGGCCTTCTAAATCATATTTTGCAGTATGATCTGTTAGAGTAATTGGTGCTATTATTGCTTAGGCCATGGCTCTTTAGGAAGATACCAAGTAGAAAGCATTTATTTGGTGGGCTTGCAGCCTGTCAGCTTTTATGAGTACGTGGTAATGGGAACAAAATGTACCAAATTAGAAAACTGGAAATATGGTTTTCCATTTCCTATCCTGGTGCATGGTTGTCTTTCAAATATAATTTGTTGTTCCTTGGTATGTTAGATGGATAGAGAGCTTTCTTTGGCACTCAGCATAATGATCAAAACAGTAATAGGCATACTGCCAGAATAAATGCTTTTCAGAATTTGGAAAAGCTGTTGGAGAAGCACTTTCTGGTCTCTTTCTGGTTTTGCAAAGCTTAAAAGAAAGTATGTCATTAACGTCATTGGACATTACATTAATATATAACCTCAGAGTTGCTTATTGGGCTGCTGAATTGGTAATGGTTAAAGTTGCCATAGGCAGAGACAAAAAAAATTAGCAATGATGTATGTAGTCTTTGGATTTGCATCTGATAAAACCTGCAGTAGAATTACAGAGCATTCCCTGTGTTTCCCTGGGAAATAAAAAATAGTCTGGTTTTGCCTTTATAAGCCTTAGCACTAGAGAAGAGGGAGGACAGAAATGAGATCTTGGTTACCAGACTGGTTTCTGGAAGAAACCTGTGTCCTTGGCTGAAATAATTCTTTATTAGTTATATGCCCCGATTGTCTTTATATGTCTGTGGATCCAAATGCATCTGTGTGCTATCTTTTTTCCTAATGTCTGTTTCTTTTTCTACGTTTTTGGATGTGCATGTGTGTGTGTATGTGTTGGGGTGTGTGGAAAGTGGCATTAGAGCCTCAGAGAACCTTGCTGTTTGAGATTATGATTTCATTGTTTGGACAAGTGGGCTAATATAGTGGTCCCAGCCTTTTTGGCACCAGGGACTGGTTTCACGGAAGACAGTTTTCCCGCTGCCAGGAGTTGGAGGGGATGGTTTGGGGATGATTCAAGCGCATTACATTTATTGTGCAGTCAAACCTCTTTGCTAATGGTAATTCTGTGTTTGCAGCCGCTCCCCAACAATCGCATCACTGCCTCAGCTCCACCTCAGATCATCAGGCATTAGATTCTTGTAAGGAGCAGGCAACCTAGATTCCTCACATGTGCAGTTTACAGTAGGGTTCGTGCTCCTATGAGAATCTAATGCCGCTGCTGATTTGACAGGAGGCAGAGCTTACGTGGTGATGTGAGTGATGGGGAGCGGCTGTAAATACAGATGAAGCTTTGCTTGCTTGCCTGCTGTGCGGCCCAGTTCCTAACAGGCCGAGGACTGGTACTGCTCTGCGGGCCAGGGCTTGGGGCCCACAGGCCTAATAGAGTAGATATAAAATGGTTTCTGGGTAACTATTAGCTGTCAGGACTTGGGCAAGTTAATTCTCCTCTGCAGCACTTAGTGCATCTGTGAAGTAGGTGCATGTGAACATCAGCAGTGGTAAATTATTTGTGAGGATTCTAATTAAATTAGTACCTCGCAAGTGGTAGGTGCCCAACAGATATTTATCCCTTTCTTTTTCATAAGGGTTTTCCCATCAGAACATCTAGGAAAGAATTCTGTGTGTTAAATAGCAGATAGTGCTTTGTTGATGTTCTCATGCTAATTCCTGGGGGATGATATCATGTTTTCTGGGTTTTTTCCCTCCCGTAGCATTTGTAGACATCAAGTCTCTTTCCTTCTTCCTCTCTCTCCCTCTCTCTGTCCCCGCTTCCCATTGAAAAGAAAGGTAAAAACTAATAGGTTTTCTCTATTGAAATATTGTATTTACTAATTAAATACTGTTTGCACCTGGCCCATATTTGAAAGTTGCTGATTGTATTTATGGCCTCTTTTCTTTCACATTAAACATGTGGCACAATGGTCCGACCTGTCTGAAAATATCTTCTTTTCAAACCAGTAATTATTATAGTTGCATTGTTATACAGCAGCAAACCCAAAGCATAATGGATTGTGGCAAGTAAACACATAGAGCTGCCATTAGTGCATTTGTTGCGGTTTGCAGCTGCCCACGCTGGCTTGTTATTGCTGTCAGATTGTGGTGTAGTAAGACGTTGTCATGGTGGCTGTGGGGAAAGTGGAGAGCACTTTCTGTATTTTGGAATCTTTGAAGCTAATTAGTCTTTGGAACTAAATAATATAAAGCATATGAATCAGATTCATACTCTGAATTTATGAGATTCTTTACTTTTACTTTATGAATGGGCTGTGATTTGAGGGCACCATGTTGAGGTGTCTGATTCTGCCATGTGCCTGGTTTCCTGCTGCTCATCTGCTGTCTCTTACAGAGCTGACGTTACTCTTCCAGATCTGGAGACCTGATGTTTGATGTCTGAATCTAGTCATGACCTGCTCATTCTCTCTCCCTATCCAGAGAACAGAAACTCTCTGCTTATGGGCCTGGACAGAACATTTTTAGATATGTTAAATGTAGAATTCCAGTTTGTTTTGATGTAAGATGACTTCGAACCTCCACTATTTTTGGAAGACGCTATAGCATAGTGATTAAGAACAAGACCTCTGGAATCAGACTATGTAAGTTTCAATATGTCTCGTTACTCCCACTTACTAGCTGAATGTCCTGGGATGAGTAGTTTTAACTCCTCACTACCTAAATTTCCTCAGTTCAGGTAAAATGTGAAATATGGTAAAAATAACTACCTCGGAAGGGTTATTGTGAAGATTAAATATGCTGAAATATGTAAAGCATTCATTGCCTGGACTGTAGTAACATTCAATAAATGCGAGATGTTATTATGATTTTATAACTGTTATTTTTTCAAGTGCTGTGCTAACTGCTGAAGATGCAAAGATGAATAAGAAATAGTTCCTGACATAAGAAACTGCAGTCTACTAGGATATGCACAGTAGAACTGTATGCAGTGTGATAAATGCTGAGCGCACACACACACACAAACACCTCCATCGCAATTATCCTCCTTAGTTCAGTTTTCTTCAGAGTACTCCTTTGCCATCTGACATGATCCATTTATCATGTCTTTTCCTACTAGAATATAAACTCCATGTAAATATGCTTCATGTAAACATGCTCATTTCTGTACCTCCAGCACTTGTAACCGTGACTGACATGTAGTAGGTATTGGTTAAAAGATATGAATGAAATGAATACTGAAAGTGCTGTGGGGGAGTGCTGATGAGAAAACACTGCATTAACCTGGATGAAACAAAGAAAACCACAGAGAGATGGTACTTTTTAAGTTGGGCCTAGAAACGTGAGTAAGAGTGTTCCTGCTATCTATAGGTGGAGAAGGACATTTCAGCCACAAGAGCAGAGGTTTAGAGATATAGTATGAAAGTCTGTGCCATGAAGGGAATGGGTTACACTATTGTCACATCACGTAATTTGAGGGCAGTTTACGTGGAAATTATAGGAATTAGTTTTTCTGGTTGGTTACTTTGTGTCCGTCCCATGTTTTTATCTAAACCTTTGCTTTGCTTATTGCAGGATTTTTTTTTTTTTAATATAAGGCTTCATACGATAGCTTCATCTTTTTGTCCGATGTTAATTTCTAAAATACCAACTATTCTTCAGTGATGTTATCAAGCACAAATAAGGTTAATGATTAAGATCATGGTGATGATGATGATGGTGGTGGCATTTGCAAAGCCCTTAATAGTACTTTCACCAAAGCATTTCACTTGTTACTTCGCTTGAGCCTATTAATAACACTATGAGGTATGCGGGATTGATTGGCATCTCTAGTTTTTACATGTAGTTTTCATTTGCCTAGGGCCTCAAAATATATAGTTTGCAAAGATAGAATAGTCAAGGATCCTTTTATGACTATCAAGGGCCTTAGCTCCTTTGGTGTCTCTGTTACTGACTTGTACTAGGCAGTAAAGCAGTCCTGGGCCTTGGGCCCAGTGCATAAAGAGCAGCATGCCTGAGAAACCTGGTTTGTGCACTCCATTTGGGGTCCCACGTAGCTTTCTGAGAGTGGTGGTACTCACAGGCCGGAGGCTCTTCTCCACTCATCCTCAGCGTGTCGCCCTCATGGTGTGAGAAGCAGAGTTAAAGAGGCCAGTGAGATGGTGGTTGAGGAGTCCAAGTCCCTCTCCAGTACCACTTATAATCTTTTATTTTTCTCTCTGCAGGAACCTTCCCTCCCCAGAATAGAAGCTCGATGAGGGCAGGATCTTTGTATTACTGACTTTTGATTCCAAATAGCCAAAATAGTGCTTGACATGTAGAAAATGTTCAACAAACATTTTGGATGAATGAATACTAAATATGTGGTAGCCTCATTTTGTCTATACGTAGTCCATTTTGCCCCAGCCTCTTATCTGAGCTCCTGTTTGTAGTTAAAGAGAAGATTAGGGAAATTTACACACACCCCAGAAATTAGAAGTTTGCAAGTAGGCGGGACAGATGTTATCTTCATTTTTCTTAGAAGACTGAGGCTCAGAGAGGTTAAATAACTTGCCTAGGGTTACATGGCAGCTAAGTGGCAGAAATATTAATACTTTCAAACCCAGGTCTTTAGAAGCCAATTGAATGGCTTCCTCAGCTTCATTAGAAAGGATTATTAATAGTTGTATGATTATATGGAATTGGTGTATATTTAGATATATATGTCTTGTGTTTCGTCTCCCAGATGTTTCCAATGTATTAACCTAGTTTGAATAATAACAGTGATGTTTACCTATGCAGCAAGACCCTTTCCTTACTGTTGTGCACATTCATTATAAATTGGCATGCTTAATTATGACAGAAATTGAGTTGCAAAAATACTGATATTAGATCTGATCAAACATGAATCATATTGCACACAAATACTTATTTCAAAAGTATTTTTAATGATAGAAAAGCAAGTTGATTCTTTTCTCTTCTTAAAGAGGATGGTTTGAACTAATCCATTTGGACAAAATGACTTTTTGCTTTTATTTGGTATTTGGACCTTAAAACTTTAGACTTACTTAAAATGCTTTCTTTCTATATTTTTTCTTTCATATTTCCTTAATTTTTCTCAGCACTTTAAATCATTTAAATATTATATCTTACATGCAGTGTCTAATGATATTTGTCATTTGACATCATTTGTCAATCAATGGTTCTTAATATACTTAAAGTTAACATTTAAGGTCCGAGAGGGCCAGTGTTTTATCTCTTTCTGCTTACTGTTGATTTTCTACCTCATAGTGGGCTTTAAACGTCTGTGGAATAAACTAACTTATTAAATGCCTATTGTGGTAGATACTATGCCAGAGCTGGATAGTGGAGGGAAGGGGAAGATGATATACAGTGCTTTCAAGATGTACATACTCATGAAAAAGACATGAAGAAAAGGAAGAGTTCGCATTCTGATACTGTCATGGTGGAAGTGTGGCCCAAGTGCTGGAAGAGCTCGTGGAGACTACAACTCATGCGTATGTTTGGAGGGAGTTTTCATGGGAATGGTATGTTTGAGATTGCATTTCAAAGAAGGAGAAGGGTGAGAAAGGATAACAGCACAAATAAAGGTCATGGAGCCAGGATAGTCCATGGTAGATTCCAAAATGGTAAAGAGTTCTGGGTGGTTGTTTGCTGTAAGGAAAGGAGAGAGAATGAGAGAGAAGGCTCAACTTGTCTAATTCCATCTGAGTATTTGTACTGATTGATGGAATATCGATATTACCCTAAAGACAAGTAGAGGAATCTTTATAGCTCTTAATTGTTAGGCTTAAGGGATTGCTTTAAGATTATTGGACCTTGTCACACAGTGCTTCAAAAATTATCTTTTTAAAGATCACTGTTAAAAATTTCAATTTGAATATATCTTACTGTTCAGAAATTATTACTGTGTGCGCATGTGCATAGTTGCACATGTATTTATATGTATGTATATATGTGTGTGTACATAGGATATCAATCCTCAGAAATAAATCTCTGTATAGTATATAAAAACATTTGTATATGAAATTACATGTGTAATCTTTTGTAAAGTTATATATTTATGTAGTTATATATATTTGACTTTAACCTGTACACTTGCCGATACTGATCATGCTTTGTTGAATGGGAGATTATTACCATATTGATTTCAGAAAGAGAACTAAGGTTAGAATGAAATTTTTTAGATCTTTTATTTGTTCTTGCCAAATTATCGAATAAGTAGCTTTATTAAGTATGCATGGTAGGTTGCAGGAGGAACCATATTTCTTTGAATTATTGAGATGTTAAAATAACTTTCTTATTGTGGACAGATACTGCAGCCTGACAGAGACGTGAAGCTTGCAGATCCACTTCAAATTCAGCTTATTAGGAAAAACCCTTTAAAAAAAGGCTTAATTTTTGTTCTTTTTTGTATTAGTGTTTGGATTCAGCATGTAGAGATTAGAAAAAGTTAAGGATAGCAAGTCTAGTTGCAGGAGTCCTTTTGATAAACTGAGCCATCCTCAACAATAGAGGGAGAATTGAGAAATAGACCAAGGTGAGGAAGCAAGACTATTGATATTCATAGTGTGGATTTCATATTTGATAGGGAGTCTGGCTATTACCAGAAACATAGAAAGCACTTGTTCAATTTGCAGCTACTACATAGCATCATGATTTGAATATTATATGGCAGTGTAACTTAACTGGAAAGAGGAAACATGTCTCGATTATTACTGTAAACTCAGTAGGTAGTTTCTGTGCATAGTTGATGCTTAATTGTTGATCGTACACATCTGTTGATAAACATTTTCTGAGTGGATACTGTTGGGTGATTGTGCCCAGCTTCCTGGGTTCATAACCCAGCAATGCTGATTATTAGCTGTGTGGTATTAAATAAGTTACTTAACTTCTTTGAGCATTCTCTATTGTTACGAAAATTAAAGGAGATATCATGTATAAAAGCCCCATAAAGTGCCTGCAGGTAGTGAATGCCCATCTAGTAAATGGTAGCAGCAATTATTATGATTAATATTTTAAAAGTATTATCAAATTATAGCTAGGAATATAGTTAGAGTACTTTTTTTGGGGTACTTATGTCCAGCTTCCCCTGTCCCCCAACTCCTTTACAAAGTCTGTCTCCCTTACTAGACTGTAAGCTCCAAGAGGACAGGGCCTGTTTTTGCTTTATTCACCATAGTATCTGTCATGGAGTTGGACAGATAGATTACAGGATTCCAGTTTACTCCACACTCAGTGGACATGTTGAATGTCTGTGATGATACCCTGTTCTTTTGGCATGTGCTGTTGACATCTTTGTCTTTACTGTACACTGCTCTGGCTTTCCAGTGTTGTGCTGCCGATATTTGAGGCCTCAGGAGCATTCGGCCTTCCAGTCTCCACTGCCTCAGTGAAAAGCTTGTTTACTCTGTGCTGCTTTCCACTTAGGTTTGGACTGCTGCTTCCAGGCTCTGTGTATTTATGGCAGTTCTTTTCTGACTGTGCCACATACTAGTTGCATGGCCTTGGCCAAAATGAGGTTGACAATAGGTTTGTTATAAAAAATATTTTTTTATTATTATAGATATTAGTGTTATAGATGAAGAAGAATTTTAACATTTTGTTGTTAAAGAGCACTTATAGTCCCAATACCACTCTACCCCTACCTCCCCAGCCAGCAGTTGCATCAGCACAGACCCCTGTACCTGGAAAAGATTGGGCCTCTTGCTTGGGAGAGAGAAGCCATGGATTTGTAACCTACAGATGGAGGGCAAGTGCCTTATAATCCGGGCCAACAACTGTTTGTTTTGATGACTTCTCCAGGGTTGTGAAGATTAAATAAGAATAATTACTGTAAACTGGGCATAAGAAGTACTCAATAGTGTTGGCTGGTGGTATGATACTTAGGTCTGGTGCATATCCTGTCCAGCTCTGAAAAAGGATGTGTTTTGGTATACTTCATCTACAATGTGAGTTTGTAGCTTTCTGCTCTAGGAAATTGGTTACCCTTTGTTAAGTGCAGTGGTCTTGTTCAGGAAATGTTACAGAGAGGAAAATGCCCTCCTTCCCTCCGTACTTGGATGTCCGCTAAGGTGGAGCCTGCCTTTGAACCTTGTCACCTCTACAAGTTACTTCCCTGCTCTACTCTGAGCTTCCACTTGCTCAACTTTAAAATGGAGATTATGGTGTTGCTATAGTTGGGATGTTTGTCACCCAGCCTTTTGTTTAAATTTGATCCCTGGTGTTGGAGTTGGGGTCTAATAAGAGGTGTTTGAAACAAGGGCATGGATCCCTCATGAATGGCTTGGTGCCTTCCTTGTGATAATAAGTGATTTTTCACTCTGTTAGTTTCAGTGAGAACTGGTTGTTAAAAGGAGTTAGGCAGCTCCCTCCCCTCTCTCTTGCTTGCTCCTGCCATGTGGTCTCTGCACAGGCCGGCTCCCCTTCACCTTGATGCCATTAGTGGAAGCAGACTGAGTCCTTCACCAGAAGCAGATGCTGGTGCCATACATCTTATACAGCCTGCAGAACCCTGAGCCAGACAAACCTCTTTTCTTTATAAACCACCCAGCCTCAGGTATTCTTTTATAGCAACACAGACGGACCGAGACAAGTGTCTAGCTTGTTCATACCATAGAGTTATGCTGTAAGATAAAATGGAAAAATGCAAAAGACTTTTTCGTTTGTAAAGTATAATAAAAATTCAAAATATTATTATCACTATCACTATCATTGTTGTTATTGTTAGGACGATTGGAACACAGATGTGGAAGTCAGCATTTTTCTAATTTGGCTTTGAAAAGTTTCATGATTATGAAAGTAAGCAAATGATACAAGGCATTGTATATAATCAGGTGTTAAGAGGAATACCAAGGAGCAGACTGAGGCTATATTATTTAGAAAAGGAAGTGTCACTGGAGGTTGAAATTCTGAGCTTCACTGTCTATTAATATTAATAGTGAATAATGGAGAATTGTTTTCTGGTTTTTGTTTTACATTTTTGTGTTGGCTTTTTTTAAACCATTCCTTTGCTTTAGGTTTAAATATAGATCATTAAAATGGGTGATGACAGTAATAACCTTGGAAACAAACAGCATTTAGTATTTCATTTACTTCTATTTATTTGATATATGCTTTATGCCGCTTGGTAAGCATACTTGTTTTGAAGGACATTTTAGAAATAAATAGATAATTAATAATAATTTATCTCTGTCAGTTCTCAAAGAAAACTGAATGTATGGTAGTGCCATTTTCAAAGTTCAAGAATGTGTGTGTGGTGGAGGAAGACTCTGGAGGGCAGGGCAGAGGAATTTAGGTTGTGATTTGTTGGGTTTGCATCTACTACAACATATCTCAGTGGATAAGGCCTTATTATAGCTAGGCTGCAGAGTACTGTAGACGCAACTGGGATTGAAGCCTCTATTCTTTCACTGCGTATGGTCCCTTGAAGTGGAGATATCAGAACTTCCCTCTTAGGGTTATTGTGAAGGTTAACTAAGATAATTACTGTGAACTGCTTTGGGCATAGGAAATACTTAATACATATTGGTCTGGTGGTATGATACTTGGTCGGTGCTCATGAAAGGAATCTGACCCAGTGAAAATAGTTTGGGGTCACCAGCACTTAAGTGACAGATAAAGTTGTACCCATAGATGGGATCCAAAAGCAAACCATATAGTTCCCCCCAGCCTGCCCAGCCCCCCACCCCTCTTTTAAAGGAGATGATGCAGACATTGTGTTATTTCTATTTTGAGTGGTTGGTAGAATTTTCCAGTGAAGCTGTTGGGTAGGGAGCTCTCTTTTGTAGAATTTCTTCAATAGGTATAAGAATATCCTGTTTATTCCTAGGTAAGTTCTGGTAGTTTGTAGCTTTCAAGGTAGTGGTTTGTTTCATCTAAGTTGTTGAATTTACATGTGTAGAGTTCTTAGTATTCCCTTACTATCGTTTTAATGTCTGTGATGGTATCTCCTCTTTCAGTTTTGATAGTGGTAATTTGTGTCCTTCCTTCCTCCCTCTCTTCCTCTCTTTTTTCTTCCTTGTTTTGTGAATGTGTCTAGAAGTTTATTCATTTTATTGATCTTTTTGAAGAATAGCTTTCATTTTATTGATATTTTCTATTCTCCTGTTTTCAACTTCACTGCTTTCTACTCTTGTATTTATTATAAACTTTCTTCTTCATTTGGACTTATTTTGTTTTTCTTTTTTAGTTTCTTAAGATGGATCTTTGATTGTTGATTTGAGACCTTTCTTTTCTAATATAAGTAGGAAAGCTACAAATTTCCCTCTAATAGCTGGTTTAGCTTCATCCTATGAATTTTGATGTGTTGTGTTTTAATTTTTTTTTCAGTTCAAACTGTTTTCTAATTTCTCATTTTACTTTTTCTTTGACCCAAGGGTGATTTATAAACGTGTTTTTAATTTACATGTTTTTAGAGATTTTCCTGTTATCTTTTTGTTATTGACATCTAGTTTATTTCCATTACAGAGACTATACTTTGTATGACTTCAGTTATTTTGACTTTGTTAAGGATTGTTATATTATGTAGGATATGCTGTTTTGATGACTATTGTAAATGTACTGAAAACCATATATATTCTGCTGCTTTGGGGTTGAGAGTTCTAGAAATATCAATTAAATTTAATTGACTGATGGTATTGTTAAGTTCTTTTACATATCCTTCTGATTTTTTGTCTACTTGTTTTATGCCCTGTTGAGAGAAGATGGTTGAAGTCTTCAACTGTAATTGTGGATTTTTCCATTGTTTTTAGTTCTGCAAGTTTTTGCTTGGTATATTTTCAAGTTCTGCTGTTAGGCATGTACACATAAGAAGAAATATTGGTATGTCTTCTTACTGAATTGACCCCTTTACCATTATGTCACATACCTTTTTATTACTGGTAATTTCCCTTTTTCTGAGGTGGACTTTGATAGTAATATAGATACTGACTTTATTTTGATTTGTGATTTTTATATTTACTTCTATCTTTTTACTCTATATATTATATTTAAAATGAGTTCTTTTAGAAACCGTATAGTTTGGTCTTTTTTAAGAAAAATTTGTTTTGATAATTGCTTTCTTTTAATTAACTTTCCAAGACCATTGACATTTAATGTTGTTACTAATATGTTTGCTTTTAGGTCTGTCATCTTATTGTTTTCCTTTTGTTCCTTCTTTTTCCTCTTTCCAGTGTTCACTTGAATATTTTTTACTATTTCATTTTAATGTATCTATGTTTCTATAGTTTTTTTAATTTATCTTGGGATTACTGTATATTCATCTAATTCAGAGTTTATACTTAGAATTAAATGTTACTACTTCATGTTTTAAAATCCATCCCCCATTTGTATTGTAATTGTCATATGTATTAGTATAGTGAAAATCTCATCAAACCATGTAATTTTGCTTTCAACTATCATACATATTTTAAAGAACTTAAGAGAGAAAAATTACATTTAGTCACATATTTACAATTTCTATTGTGCTTCCTTTGTTCATGAAGTTCTGAATTTTCCTCTGGTATTATTTCTTATTTTCTTTCCTTTTATAAGAGATCTATCAATGACAAATTCTCTTAGTTTTCTTTCATCTGAGACTGTCTTTATTTCACCTTCGTTTTTGAAGGATATTTCACTGGATCTGGAATTCTTAGTTGATAGTACTTTTCTTTCAGTATTTCAAAAATATAGTTTCACTGTCTTCTGACTTCCATGGTTTCTGATGAGAAATGCATAATCATTGAAATTTATTGTTCCCTGTATTATAATGTTTCATTTTTCTTTGGCTGCTTTCAAAAATTTTTATCTTTGGTTTATAGCAGTTTTGTTATGTAGATTTCTCTTTGGGGTTCTGAGCTTCTTAATCAGTAAATTTATATCTTTTACCAAATTTGTCAAGCTTTCAGCCATTAGTTTTTCCAACTTTTTTTTTCTTTTTTACTGTAGCCACTTCTCCCCTTCTTCTGAAACTCTAATGACATGAAGTATTAGATTTTGGTATTGTTACACAGGTCCCTCTGTCTCCGTTCATTTTTTTACCCTCTCAATCTTTTTTCTTTCTGTTGTTCTGATGGGATATTTTTCACTCTTAACAATCTTCAATGATGCTTTTTCCTGTCATCTCCATTCTACAATTGAACATGTTCAGTAATTTGGTATGTGTGGGGGGTGTGTGTGTGTGTGTGTATGTTATATATGTGTGTATATTATATTCTATCTGATTCTTTTTTATATTATCTGTGTCTTTGCTGAGACTTTTTATCTTTCCATTTCTTTTCAACGGTAACAATATTATTGTTAACAACAGTATTCAATATTATTTCTTGGAACTATTCTAAGGTTATCTCAGTTTTCGCATCTGTTGTCTTTCCACTTTTCCTTTTTGCAAGTTATTGAAATTTTCCCGATTCTTTGTGTGTCAAATAATTTTGAAACCTACTAGGCATTTTGAATATTGTTTTATGAGACTCTTGATTTTGTTTAATTCCAAAGAAGCATGTTGATTTTTTGCATATTTGTTTTAGCGGACGGTTTTGTTCTGGTTAGGTTCAGGCTGCAAGCTCCAAGATACCTTCTATTTTTGTACTAGGCTAAAACTTGAGTCTTTCTGCCCCATGGTTCAGATCTCAAAGACTTGGGTATGCTCTTAGGGTTAGATCTATACATTGCAGCTCGAGGTGTGTCCAGGAGTTTTTATGTAGGTTTATGAAATTGCTTTCTTGAGCTGCCTTTTTCCTGTGTTCTCCCTGTCACACTGCGGCTCTTAGCCCCTCACCCTCCTGGTGTTTTGGATAGAAAGCTGGGGTTTAATATCACTGCTATTCTTTGTTCTTTCTGTGACTCCTGCTTTTTCTGTCCTCAGTGCCAAGTGGTGGGAGGATAGATTTTTTAAAAGGTTGTAGCTATTCTCCTCATGCTCTTGAGATCACGGTTCTCTAGTCAAAATGAAGAGATGCACTCCTTCAGATTTTTAAACTACTTTCTGGACACAGCTGCAATTGCCCTCACTGTCTGGGGCTTGCCTGATAGCTGGGGCATGAGAGAAAGAGTCCACGAACAAATCCAGGGGACTTTCCCAGTCCTCCTACAGCCCTTTGTGTTCCTCGGACCCTTTCTCGGGTCTCTTTTCTGCTCCTCAGACCAGAAAGAGAAGTCTTTTCTTGACTCTTTTTTTGTTCATAACATATGCAGAGTTCTGGATTTGGGGCTGCATTTGAGTGCAAGCTAAGAGAAACTGAAGGAAAATAAAAAGATCAGGGAACTCATCACTAGATTGGTTTTATTTTGATTTCTGGTTTGCTTTTCCAATTTGCCTACTGCC
>NW_012148396.1:4733697-4738784 GCF_000956105.1 Propithecus coquereli
AAATAAAGTTCATTTATTCTTGCTTATGATACTTTTTACCTATTGTTAGCTTAAAATATGAAGTAAAAATGTTTTGAAGATCTGAAGAATGTGTAAGTAATACACTTATTTTTTATAAAATACTTACATAGGTCTCTAACCTGTGAATAGAGTATACTTTTAAATTAGGATTAGCGAACTTTGGTTTGTAGGCCAAATCTGTTTTTATAAGGTATGGAGGCTAAGAATGGTTGAAAAAAATAAAAGATGAATATTTTTAACATGTTAAAAATTACATGTTAAAAAGTTCATGTTAAAATTGCATGAACTTCAGATTTCAGTGTCCATAAGTAAAATTTTGTTGGAACACAGCCACGTTCGTTTGTTTACCTGTTGTCTGTGGTTTCACTGTAGCTTTCCTCTACAACAACAGAACTGAATAGTTGTGACAGAGACTTGTGACTCATAAAGTCTAAAATATTTACTGTCTGACCATTTTATAGAAAGTTTTATAAATCCTGTTATAAATCAAATCATTATTGGGAATTTGCCACATTTTTCAGTATAAATCATATTGTTACAGGTGTGAGTCACCATGGGCCTTTGAGTCAGACATATCTTGATGTGCATCAACTGTCTGTCTGTCATTCATTACGTGAGCCATGAATGAGATCTTGAAACCAAAATATATTGGTTGTGGTAAATATTCAGTAAATGTTAATCTTCTTCCCTGCTTTCCCTTAGTTTCTAAGCTGACTGGTAGATGTCTATTTAACCCAATAGTGTAAATGAACTAATCATGTACCGCATAATGATGTTTCTGTCAGTGACTGACTGCATGTCAGGTGGTGATCCCATGAAATTATAACAGAGTTGTAAAATTCTTATCACTTAGTGACATCATGACCCTGTGTTGGCCTAGGTTAATGTGTGTTTTTGTCTTAGTTTTTAAGAAAAAAGTTTAAAAAGTGAAAAAAAAATTAGATAGAAAACTGGTAGAATAGGAAAGGAAGTATGTACAGCTGTACAACGTGTTTGTGTTTTAAGCTAAGTGTTACTCCAAAAGAGTCAAAAAGTTAATAAAAAAGCTTAAAAAGTAAAAAAAGCCATAGTAAGCTGAGGTTAGTTAATTTATTAAAAAAGAAAAAATATTTGTTAAAAAATTTGGTGCAGCCTAAGTGCACAGTGTTTACGAAGTCTACAGTAGTGTACGGTAATGTCCTGGGCCTTCACATTCACTCACCACTCGCTCACTGTCTTCACCCAGAGCAACTTCTGTTCCTGTAAGCTCCATTCATGGTAAGTGCTCTATACAGGTTTACCATTTTTATCTTTTGTGCTATAGTTTTCCTGTGCCTTTTTTATGTTTAGATAGGTTTAGGTACACAAATTATTACCATTGTGTTATAGTTGCCTAGTATTCAGTACAGTACCATGCTGTACAGGTTTGTAGCCTAGGAGCAGTGAGCTATACCATCTAACCTAGGAGCATAGTAGGCTGTACCATTTCAGTTTGTGTAAGTACACTTTGTGATGTTTGCACAATGGTGAAATCGAATTTCTCAGAATGTATCCCCATCATTAAGCCATACTTAACTGTATGTTAGCAGTTTGGACTTTACCTTGACTCCCCTTCCTCTCTAGTGACTTCGGGAAGAGAATTCTTGGTTTCACGTTACCCTACCTACCCTAAATTTCTTCAGCTTAAGAGCAGATCCTCTTTTTTCTCCTGCCTACCTACTTACTATCTGGCAGGGAGAAGCTCCTATCATTCCTGTCTTAATAGTTTCAGAGGCACTTTCATAGGCTGCCTATGTATATTAAAGGTTAGAATCAGTTTTTGTCCTCAAGTTTAAAATTTAGAAGGGAACATAGTATGGACAGTTGGTAATCAACATCTGTATCTTCTGAATGAATATATAATACCTTTTCAGATAAAAGTTATAAACTAAAAGAATACTGTGGCATAAAAAAACAAACTGAAAGTTTCTTTTTGTTTTAAGCAAATCTTTGTTTCTGAACCTCCCTTCCGTAGGTGGTATAGAATATGAATCATAAGACCAATTTGTAATTTTTTATAATTAAAGAGATTAGACGAGCCTTAGATAATACAGAACAGAGGATAAGAGTTGAATATGGAGTCAGTGGGCAACATGCTGGTAAAATTGAACTGTTATCCTCTGTTCCTAGCCAGATGAACCCGCTCTGTGGGAAGAATTTCCACTCTGTATTGGGTACTCCATTTGTAAGTTGATAATGCATTTAACTCAGGAACCAATAGTTTTATGTTTGCATTATTTTCATAAACATTTCTTGCTAGTCAGAGATACAGATGTACTTTTCTTTCCTAGTTAGAGACTTAGGTGTCTGTTTCTTTGTGTTGCTGAAGATGTGAATTCCACCTTAGTTCATACTTTTTTCTTTTCCACTCACTTAATTTTAGTAATGCTTTTTCTGTGCTGATGCTTTGTCATTTGTACTGATGGTATTGCTTCCCTCTGCCTCATTTCTCTGGATAGATTGTGAGCTCTTGGAGTTTGGGTTTTTGTATGTGTATATCTGTGTTTTTCTCACTTTTGTTTAGGAAGATTGATGGAAAGATATGCTATCTGCAGTCATATTTTATACCCATAGATAATTGTGATGGGTCTATTTTTGTATGTATGGTCCTTTACTTCTCCAACGATTATTAGGTACCTAGGAAGAATTCTTTAGGTTTTAGGAAAAAACAAAACATTACCCTCTCAAAAAAAAAAAAAAAAAACAAAAAAGAGAGAGTTAGAGAAAATGAACTGGACCTTATACATTCAGTTAACCAAGCTTTATTCCATTTAGGTAAATAATTAGTGCTGGGTAAGAGTAAACATTCTGTGTGTGTGTGTGTATGTGTGTGTACACATTTCATTTTAAACTTAAGTTACAAGAAAATTGCTTTGGTTTATAAAGCTAATAAGGACTATACAGCCCCAGGAAGTAAGGGGCAGTGGTTGTCTTGGTTGAAGAACCAGGGGAGAGTCGATGTGGCTGTATCAGTGGATTAGTGCAGTAGCGCTCAGTGTGAAGGTTCCTGGGACTCTCAGAAGGGGGTCAGAACAATACTTTTTAAGAAGACAATCTTGTTTTAGCCCTTTTTCACTGTTTTAACATTTTTACTTAAAATGCAAAAGCATGGTAGATAAAACTGGCCTCTTAGCCAGAAATCAAGGCAGTGGCACCAAACAGTACTGATAGTAATTTTCTTTTTCACTGCCTGGTGCTGGTAGAGTTTTTTGTTTATGTTTTTGTTTTTTAATGCAGTTTTAGAATGTCCTTGATGGAGCAATAGAAATTATTGATGTTATTGAATGTCACTCTTTGAGTACTTTTAAAAAAAAATATTCTTTGTGACAAAAAGGGAAGTCTATATACATTACTTCTTGTGGATACCATATTAGTAGATAGTTGTCTCTAGGAAACTATCAAATAGAATATTGATAATTATTTGCCAAAAGCAAGGGATTTCTATAATGGAGTAATATGAGATGATGGATATGAAAGCACTTTGAGTAGTAAATTATGCTGATCAGGTACACAGGATTATTGGCATTAGATATGCCAATAGATATGGGTTATAGTACTTAGCTCCACTTTATATTTTTTCAGCTGAAATTTTTGTATCTTAAAGCAAAATGCATTTTATATTTGCTTTATGATAGTAATTCAAATACTTGTATATCTGTGGAACTGATCTACTTAGAGAAAGCTTTATCTCTGGAGAAAGAGGTAAGATGTAACAAAGAAAATGGGAAGCAGAAAGGGAATATTGAGATCTTTGTTTTACTTCAAGTTAATTATTTTGTGTATGGTAAGGATCAATACTCATTGGTGGCCTGACATTGTAGCTCATGCCTGTAATCCCAGCACTTTAGGAGGCTGAGGTGGGAGGATTGCTTGAGGCCAGCAGTTCGAGACCAGCCTAGGGAATATAGCGAGACCCCATCTCTACAAAAAATAAGACAAATTAGTTGAGTATGGTAGTGTGCACCTGTAGTCCCAGCTGTTGGGGAGGCTGAGGCAGGAAGATTGCTTGAGCCCTGTAGTTCCAGGCTGCAGTGAACTATGATCATGCTACTGCATTCCAGTCTGGGCAACAGAGAGAAATCCTGTCTCCAAAAAACAAAAAAGAAAAAAGAAAGATTCGTTGGTTTGCATGCTGTATCTAATTGTTCCAGCACCCTTAGTGAAATGACTATTCTTTCTCTGCTGAATAGCCTTTGAATCTTTGTTAAAGATCATTTGACCATGTATGTGTGGGTCTGGTTCTGGGCACTATTCTGTTGCTCTGTATGTCTTTCCTTAAGCCAGTGACACATTATATTGACTGACTGGAGCTTCTTAGTAAGTTCTTGAAATCAGGTGGCGTGAGTCCTTCAACTTTGTTCTTTTTTTTTTTTTCTTTCAGTATTTTATTCTCTGTTAATATAAGGACTTTATATGCTAGGTCATTTTGCACATGCATATAAGTTTTAGAATCAGCTTAACAATTTCTGCCAAAAAAGTCTACTGTGACTCTGATAGGGATTATATTAAATTTATAAAACAACTTTGGGAGACTTGACATCTTCTTTCTAATATAAACATTGAATGCTTTGTATTAGTGCAAGATCCTGAGCAAGCTGGTTTCCTGCTCTTCCTCCAGTGGCAGATATGTTTTTGCCTGGTGTCAGTGTGTGTAGCGTAGGTTTTTTATCTTTCACAGTGAGTTCAGGGGAGTGTCTTCTTACCTCCCACACCACCACCTTCTCACCCAGGTGACCTATGGCTTTGTCTCTAACCCTTTGGGTGGAACCAGGGCAGGTAGAGGAAGGCACACATTGTTAGGGTTAATTATCTTGTCCCAGTGGCAGATGATTTTTTGCTTTGCTAGAGAGGGTCTGTTATGCAAGCAGGGTTTTTATTCTCTCTCCCAGTGACATCTTACTTTTACCACCTAGAGGAGCTCTCTTACGTCTCCTGCTCCTGCCCTAGTGTTGCTTATGAGCATTCAAGTGGAGACATATGGAAAACAGTTGGAGAGTGGATGTGTTCTAGGCATTTTAAACCCATGTTCAGCCTTGGGGAATTTGTTA
>NW_012148396.1:4738834-4775225 GCF_000956105.1 Propithecus coquereli
AGACAGAGTCTTGCTCTGTCTCCCAGACTAGAGTACAGTGGTGTCATCATAGCTCGCTACAATCTTAAACTCCTGGGCTCAGGTGATTCTCCTGCCTCAGCCTCCCGAATAGCTGGGGCTATAGGTATATCCCACTATGCCCGGCTAATTTTTCTATTTTCTCATAGAGACAGGTTTCATTCTTGCTCAGCATG
The DNA here is from genome assembly GCF_000956105.1 of Propithecus coquereli. NCBI lineage: Eukaryota > Metazoa > Chordata > Mammalia > Primates > Indriidae > Propithecus > Propithecus coquereli. The sequence goes on from NW_012148396.1 coordinate 4,739,029, forward strand.
GTCTCAAACTTCTGGCCTCAAGCAAGTCCTCCTGCCTCAGCCTCCCACAGTGCTAGGATTACAGGCATGAACCGTGGCACCCGGCCTCTACTTTGTATTATTGCTACCACTTCTGTGCTCTGCCAAAGGTGAAACATTTCTTGGGTCTCTTCTCTCTTTGGACAGGCTTTAGAATTCAATTCACCTGTTTTTTGTGACCTCAGTTTTCTGAGGAACTCAAAAATTATTTTTTAGATTATCCAACTTTTTGTCATTATTAAAGGGCAAGCAGTGTTCTCTTGCTACTTTCTAAATCCTAAGTAGGAGTTGAACATCAGCCTGCCAGGCTTTTAAATGTAAGCAGTTAATTACCTTTAGGATTCCAAGGAATAGCTGAATTAGAGGTGGAGGAAGTATATCATGATAAGATGCCATTTTATCAGTCAGAATATTGTATCAGTCAGAAAGGTGATATTGTCTCCTTGCTGAACTTGTGCCAGTAAATAGCACTTTCACTTTTGTTTCACTGTAGTGTTTATTGGTCATTTGTGACTTCATATTTCATGTACCATGTATCATGATCTTTTTCTTTACAAGTTTGTTTATTCTACCCAAATCTGAATTCTCTAAGGTCAGCAGCTGGTTTTAATCATTGTTTCCCTCGCTGTAGTACAGTCCAGGGTTCCTGGGCAATCACTGTAGACAGATGGATAGATAACTGAAGGAGTGAGTGACTAGAGGAGAGTGATGTGTGAAAAGCTGATTTTTTGCCTCTAGGTAAGTGATTAGAGAATTTGGGGAATGAATCTCTGAGATACGGAAGTAGGTTACTTGTGTTTTAAGTGTAGGTGTGTGGTATTTTTAATGTTCTAAGAAGTATAGTTTAAGCAAGTAAATATTCCTTTTGAAATGTAAATATGTGCTGTAGAGAAATGTGTCACTTTCTAGGGAAATAAAAGTAGATTCTGCAGATGAGCTAAGGGCCAAGTTGGGGAGACAGCTGGCATTGAACCGTTGAGCTAATGGGCATGTTTAACTGCAGATATATAGATATGAGGACATGGATATAGTATTAGAGAGTAGAAGTAGGATGGATTTCTGTGGAGAAATGAATAGGTCATGCAAAAAAAAAAAAGAAAGAAAGAAAGAAAATGAAAGAAAAGAACCTAGCAAGAAATAAATTGAAGAAAACTCTTTGGAAGCATTTTAAAAAACAAGTACTGGGGTTTGGGGAAAAAAAAAAAAAAACAAAAACAAAAACACAAGGTTGAACCTAGGGGAGGTTGGTTAATACTGAGGCAAGTGGTGGCCATGGCAATTGCTTAACTTAAATCCACATACCCTGATATGTATTTTACTGTGTGATAAATTACCCTAAACTTTTGAAAGTGGTTTAAAATAGTGCGTGGTTAACTTGCATAGTTCTGTGGGTTGACTGACTGGGCTTGGGTAGATGGTTCTCACTTCGAGTTTCTGTCACACATGACAGTCAGAGAGCAGGTAGGGCTGCACTCATCTGAAGGCCCTTCCCAGATGGCTCATCCCCTGGCTTCCGGGTGGCTGGTGGTCAGTGGCTGGGAACTCATTTGGAAGCTTAGCTGTAGCTCTTGGCCAGCTGTCCTACCTGTAGCAGCCTCATCATGTCTTGGGCGTCTTGGAACACACGGTCAGGATTCTCCAAGGGACTGTCCCAAGTGTGAGCAATTCCAGAGGCTTGGACAGGAAGTCTGAGAGTGCTACTTCTGCCCCATTCTGTTGGTTAAGTCAGTCACTAAAGTAGCCCAGATTGAAAGGGAAGTGACTTAAACACCATCTCTTCTTGGGAGGAGTAGCAGAGAAATTGTAACCATCATTATTATTTGATCTGTAATGAGCACAAACAAGTTTTCATTATTTTACAAAGCAAACTGTTAGGGAAGAGTGGTATTTTCCAGTTTGGATATTCCCAGTTCACTCCCACACTTGGCTCAGAGTACCAGTTGGGGGCGTCAGAAAATCAACTGTACTGTCAACAGTGGATATGCCAGAAATGCTACCTAGGTCGAAAAGATATGTTTAGGAGAAGATTTCTGAAAAAAAGATACTGTTTCATGACCTCAGCAGCCCTTTTTCTCTTCTTCATTGCTACATTTTAATGGCCATTTCCAAGGCTTTTAGGGTTTGTAAATGTTTCCTTTCTACATGAATTCAGCCTTATTGCCTTTTAACACAATCATCTTTTGCGATCTGTTAGTAATAGAAAGCAACATACCTGAAAGCTCTTTTCTTGGGCATCAAGGGGGAGTCATAGGCACAACTTGTAAGGTTATTAGGACAAATAAAGTGATATATTGAAAGAAATTGATGATATGTTTTAATATAAATCTCCGAAACAGCAGACATTTATTAATGTCTGCTATGTGTCAAGCACTGTGCTTAGTAGGTGCTCTTTATACATTGAATTTATTTAAGTGTTTCAATGGTCATGAAAAGTAAATAGCATTTTCTCCGCTTTTACACAGGAGTGTTAACCAAGTGAATAAGTTACTTATCGGAGGTCATAGAGCTAGAAATTGGATATTCTTTTTGTATTATTCCATTTAACTCCTCAAAAATATATTATTATTCTGTTAGTAATTGGGTCACTATCAGATGCTTTACATGTGATGGTAAAATAGGAAACAGTCCTGCCCTTTTGCACTTCATCACCCCCGCATGATTGTAACTTCCTTTCTTTTCTTTATGCTGCCCTGTGGACCTAGGTTTGTGGTTTGATTCTTATGCTAATGTGTTCACTTAAGGATATTGCTTACTAAAACCTATAAGTGAGTTTTGGTGCCTATTCTAGTGGTCAGGCACCCGATTGTATAGGTAAAAGCGGCGGAAGATAGCAAAAAGCATAGGATATTGCAGTTGTGTTTGGGAAGCATAGATATTTTCAGTGTCCTTTTTCTTGGGGGGTAGGTGTCTTTGGAAACAAAAGACTTTAAGAGGCACAATATGAAGCACAGTATTGTCCATATATTATATAGTAAGCGTTCCACTATTACTGCTGACTCCTTTATTAAAAAACAAAAAACCTGTAACCAAACTACCAGCACCTGCTTATAGCACTTCACAATGAACTGAATTTTCCCTCACTGGCCACTGTGTTCCAAAGAATAGAAACTGACTTTGGCTAAATAACAAACCTTGAATTTATCAAAGGATTTGAGGAGATCATAGGGTTGATGGAGGATTATGGAAGTAGGTTTTGAAATGGGTAGGAAAAAAGGCCACTCTGAGGAGGAATTTTCTCAAAAGGAAGCAGAAGTCCACCTCACTCTTCTGAGAAGGCAGTTAGTTCTTAAGTATAGGCCTTTGCTGGCCTGGGGTAGGGAGCTCAGAAAGTATTTCCTAGAAGAAATGAAAAACAAAGCTCGAAAAACTTGTGGTTTAGTTAAGGTCACTTAACTAGTTCACGGCAGAAACCAAAAAGGAACTCAAATTTTAAATTGTTTAAGATTATTTTATTTATTCAGTTATTCATTCAATACTTGCTGCACCAAGGCACTATCCTGAGTGCTGGAATTTAGCCATGAGTAAGACAGATCTAAACAATTTGTGGTGAATGCTACATAGTAAGGTGGATGCTTTTGAAAGATTGAGTAAAATGATTAGGACTTAGTGGACATTTATATTTAGTATATCACGCTTGAATTAAATATGCTCACTGAAGAATGTGATAACCATTGCTACAGCTAAAAACATGGATCTTAGATACAGAATCAGTACCTATTTATTCCACTTACTAACTTGCTAGGAGAGAAAAGACCCTCCTGCATTTGTCTGCCTCCCTCGAAGATTAATTATGACAGTGTATTTAAAAGTGCCTAAAATACATTTGTCTGTTGTTCAGTAGGTTTTCAGTCAATGCTGGTTTCCATCTCCTCCTGTCCTTGAACTATATCCAGTATATTTTATGGCTGAACAGATATTTAATTTATCTAAAAAAGAAAACAGAAACAAAACTAGCTGAATTCTGAGCTCTTTTTCTCTTTATTCTGTTAACGTTTTCTTTCTTAGAATTTAGGGCCTTTGAACATAACTGGTTGGTGACTCATGAGCATACATGTAAGTGTGATGCCTTGGCATTCAGACTTTTAAAAGCCCACATAAAATACCAGTCATGATGTGGTTCTTGTTTTAGGCAAAGTTTTTTCTTTAGCATGTTTTTTCTATGAATTGTAAAAATCATTTCCTAGAGAATCAAATGTAGCTATTGACAAGCAAGAAACATAAAAGGTCAAATAATACTTAAGAGATCTGAATGCATTGGAAGGAAATAGAAATTAATTCAACAGATTTGAGCTGAAAATAAGATTAAAGGAAAAGAAATGTAAGGTTATACTTTTATACCCATTCTTCAGGAAGATTTATAGCTCTTTTACCAGTTATCCAAAAATGTAGCTTATCAATTTTTTTTTTTAACCTATGTTGAAAAGTTAGAATGTATTGATGTTTTTGTTGTTCTTTCATAGATACCATATAATGGAATTTTCTTTAATATCTTATTTTTAATCTCTCAGTAGGTTTTATCCTTATAAAGTGACCTTGTAATTACAAGAAGACATTTTTGGGGTATTCTCACTTTTTGCAGTCTTCAGCCCATGGCCTTAGATTTAACATTAAAAATAATGTACGAGTTTTTTCACTGAAATTCATACCAGCACATATTACACTTTTTGCATGAATTGTTGAAGCCTTTTAATTTGCTTCACTCCTCTGATGTAGTTACTAGGGCCTGTAGAGGGTCTTAAAACCACATTTAAAAAAAAATACATTTTCTTATTCCTGTACAACCTTTTTGTGACATCTTTGTTTATTGAAGTAGTTTAACACACATAGCATTGAACACTAAATCATCAGAACACTCACAGGGCATTGCTGTTAGATGCAGTTTTCTCTCTTTCTGAGTCATGAATTTTTTTCCTGCTGCTGCCCTATACAAATGCCTTTTTAGCTTCCCAATCCTGTCATAAAGAAACTTAGCATAGCATTAAAAGTCCTTCCCAGTCTGTCTGCCTTTTTTCAGCTTTATCACCAGATACTCCACCCTTGTACCTTATGTTTTAGTAACACTCTGCTGTTCTGTATTCTTTGAAAACATTACTATGACTATGTCTCCAAACTTTTGTTCGTTCTGTGTGTTCCCTGTGCCTGGGACCTCCTCCTCCACATATGCAGGTCCGTATGTTTAAGTTCAGCTAAAATACCACTCACTTAGAAGATTCCCTTGATTTTTTGACCTAGAAGTATTATTACTGCCTCCTATAAATTTTGTAATATTTGTACTTTTTTTAAAGTATTTGAAATTTATACTTTGCGTTGTGAGTATTCACATGTAGTTTTACTGAAATATATGTTTCTTATGAGTAGGGTCAACATCATATTATATAGTAACGTAAGTATGACTTACTGAGCTCAGGGCTGCCTGTCTCCAAAGTCCAGGTGTGCTTTTTCCATTCTGTCAGGGTGCTGTGCAGAATCATTCTGAATTAGGGAGTGTCAACAGTGTGTTGTAGACACTCAGTAACTTCTTGTTGAATGGAAGAATAAATGTCTGAATTCTAGTGGCATCTCTTTCTGCTGATCACATGTCTTTTTCACTTCCTTTGTGATTTTTAGCTGTATTAAAGTTGTGTTCTGTGGTAGTCTCTAGCCATGTGAGGCAATTTAAATTTAAATTAATCAAAATGAAATAAAACTAAAAATTCAGTTCTTTGGTCACACGAGCCACATTTCAAATACTCAAGAGCTACATGTGGCTAGTGACTGTTATAACTATTGGACTGCACGAACAAAGAACATTTCTGTCATCACAGAAGGTTCTTTTGGAAGCACTGGCCTAGATCATTTCCATTGCCATCTGGGCAATCCCTGAGTACTGTGGTACTACTGTGTGTATTTTTAGGATGGGAGTAGCATAGTAGACAGTGTTATATGGAAATATGCCTGTATGTGCTGTAATAAAACACTTTCTCTTTTGATATTTCCATGTTAGATTATTCCAGAAGTAGAGTTTTCTATAGATCTTATGCATATGCACAGTTCTGTTAACAGCTTTAGGAAAACTTTACTTTATCCAACCTATCACCATCACTTCTCCGTGTAGGGAAGCAGATATGTTTTTCCTCTGAAGCTCTGAGCTTAAGAGAGCTGGCCAAGCTACAAAAGGCAAAAGTGAGGCCTAAGCCCGTAGCCCCGGTTCAGCTATATAGTAGTTGGAAAGCTTTCTTGTAATGACACATCGTTCTATAGCTTACTTCTACTTAGATGTGGCTTCCTGGATAGGAATTGCCTTGGGACCCTTGCTTTGGCCACACTACTATTTGAGTAGCTTTTTAGGTTCTGAATTTTTTTTTTTTTTTATGTGATCTCATTTAATTTCCTCCTCAACTGAGGGAGGTAATAGATGATCTTCATATTACAGATAATGAAACTGAATTTAAGAGAAGATAAGCAACTCACTAAATAAATAATTAGCAAAGGGTAAGTTACAACAGAAGAATTCTAGAACTTTCAACTTCTTCTTAATTTTAGCACGCCCATGATCTTCTCAATGGTAGAACTGCCACAATTGATTGGTTTTCTGACTACAAGAGAATTAGGAATTACTATGATGCCACCTAATTCCTTTTTTGTGATTATTATCTTCAATTCTAATTATATTGATGTTTACATTTTTTACTAAATTTTTATTAGCTTTTTTATATATATACTTCTGCTCACATAAATATGCAGAAATATGGGGTGCAGGAGGTTAGAATTTGTTATGTGTGGTTTCTAGGCATGGCATTCGAGGTATTTTGTTAATCCTCATAATTCTAGAAGTATAGATATCAATATCCCTAATTTGTTATTGAGGGGACTGAGCCCTCTGACTTGCTTTTGTGTGTGTGTGTGTGTGTGTGTGTGTGTGTGTGTGTGTGTCATACTGTAAGTGCTCGTCTGTGATTTGAATCCATGTTTTTATTAGTTTTTATTACTTCAAGTCTTGCGAAATTAAGCTTCTCTTTCCATATTATCATTAATTTATACTCTCTTACTGCAAGTGTCAAAAAGCTGGACAGTTGTGCTTGTCTGGAGGCTGTAGGTTAATATGCTGTTCTGGGAGTGCCATAAACAAAAACAGGTGACAGAATAGCCCGATTAAGCATTCACTTAGGGCTGTTTTTGCATATTCCTCTCAGCAGCTTAATTTTACATTCATCTTATGCTTGTGTTTTGCCTTCATTTGTTCCCAAATTTGAGATCATGGACTTAAAGGACTTGGTTGGTTGTAGCATTTGTATGTAATACCTGTAATACAGTTTCTTTGTCAGAGACATAATTAACAATATGATTTGTACATCTACTGCCTTCTGGTATTCACAGCACAGTTTGTAAACCTAATTAGTTCTTGGAATAGCAAATGTTTTGAAGATGATAAACACATTTCCTCTGAATAATGTGTTGAATGGTTATATATTCATAGACATTTACTCTATGCTACTCAAATTAGAATGCTGATAGGTATGCTTCTCAAGGTAAACATCACCTGCAGTTGCATATTCCCAGATTATATTGTCTTCCTGTGCTTTTCACAGGGGAAATCAGAAATTTAGCTCAGATAATTTAGCCTCCAGGAATATTCATTATGGTTTCCTTGTATAGAGAACATCTATGCTAATGTCATTACATAGATGCCATTTTCTTCAACTCTGATAGTGATCATTATGATATATACTAGGGGTGGAGTGGGTAATAAACACACACACTACTGTAGCAATACTTCAGTTATCCCCTGCTCTCAACTCTCCAGGACATAGTTGAGACTGAGGATCTAAGCAAGAAAGCACTCTCAGGAGCCAGAGAGATGCTGCACAGAGATGCTGTATGCCCAGGAAAGCTTGTCTGGCTTTTCCTCTAGAGCCTTATTATCATTGATAAATCACAGCTCTAAAAAAGTTTAACTGTTGGTTTTCCAAGTGATATTGGACTAGAAGAATCAAATTAGAATGACCTTGAAACTGGTGCTTGGTGCCAAAAGGTTGGGGACCACTTCGCTAGAGTGATTGCTTAACTAAATAGTGGTTAAAGCACAAAATGAAAACAAAATTTCATTGACTGGCCTTGGAGTAGTTATTTATTTAATTGTTTTACAAGAGCCTTACATGTTTTTAATGTATAACTTGGACGTGAAGATGCATACAACTTGACAACGTCCCTTAAAGAAAACCCCCAGGGGGAATGTCCACTGTGAAGAGAGAACATCTCACTCCTAAGCCAGAGTGATGTATAACATGTGACTGGGGAATGACCTAAGTATGGATAACTTTCCCTAGCTTTAAGTTGACATGGGAAGACACTCCTCATTTTCAATAATTCCATAGATCTGTGCTGAGATATTTCATGTCCACAGAGGCTGTGACTATTAAAGTGTAGGGAAATTGATTTTTCATCAATGTCATAATTTTCGGTCGTGATTAAATTTGAGTGACAGGATATATGTCTCTGCTTCAATTATATTTTGCTTGTAAAAAGTGTTTATGCCTATTGGGAAATTTTCAGGTGGCTTAGAAGAATATTGAGAATGAGGGAAATATGGTATTTTTAGGCATTGTGTATGTTTTGTACTAACATTAACCTGCTTTTTTTTTTTGGTTGTTTTTTTAAACCATTTTCATTGTGCTAGCCTGTCTCTTACAGTTTCATTGGTAAGTCTTCTAAACAGCACCAGAATAGTTGTGTTCTTTGGGATTTATTTGCAATCCTTGATCATGCTGTTTATCTTTAGAATTCTTTACATATAGGTGACCCCTTTTAATAATATCATTATACAAAAAATATGCTTTAAATTCTTAAGGTTCTCCCCACTTCATTCTGTTTGCTTTGTAAGTAGGGACTGATTATGCCCCTGATTATGCCTCTGACCTAAAAATGTATGGCCATAGAATGATAAATCCTATTTTGAATACATTTTAAATATTCTGTCACTATATTATTGTACATCTAACCAATAGAAAATATTCATTTGTAGTCTTATTAGTTATGAAAGTAATAGAGAGTAAAATGCTTGTATTATATGGTTGTTATAGAATATCATTAGTACCGTCATATTTCTATCTCAAAGTGTGATAATGCCAGCAGGATAAATGAGAAAGACATTGAATCTTCACACAAAGGAAATGGGTTTTATAATGAGTGCAGTCTCAACAGAACTAATCTCTTTCTTGGATCATTACTTCACCTAATCATAAAACCTTTTTTAATTCAAATCCTTGCAGGGTTCTAATTGGTGACCTCTGAAGCCTGATAATTGTTTAAGGTAGCTGGTCTTTTTCAGTATACTTAATGATATTTGCAATTAAAAGTGAGAAATGTGATTTAACCCTAGGTATAACTAAAAATGTAGATTTTCCTCTCTTAATCTTTAATAGTTATTCCCCTCCTCTCCTCCCAATAGTTACTGACTTAAGTCCTTAGTAACTTGAATTAACCCAGTGACTGATTATTTAGTCTGTGAGTTTACTGAGTATTTATTTGATAAATGCATTAGGTTATATTAAGAATAATCTTCAGTCATTTAGAATAGCCAAAGGATTGGTCTGTTTGGGAAGACAGGAACTCCTTGCCTCTTTTTTCTGTTGTCTAGGTCTGCCTTTCCTGCCTTTTGTTTTGAATGATTCAAGTAAAAGCTAAGCCAGTCTTTCCAGCCAGCTTCAGTAAATATTTATTTCAGAACTTTCCTTACTATCAGATGAAAATGGGTGAATGGAAGAGAAATTTGCTAGTATTCACCATTAGTACTGGTAAAACTATAGGTGAACCTGAGCCCCAATCATCTGTCCTCTTCACCACTGTGCCTAACAGTATAGTGGAAATTAGTTTGCACGGTTGTACATTTATGATGTTTTTAATTATATTTCTTAGTAAATAGGAAATATTCAATGAACACAGTTGACTGACTATCCCTGTAAAATTCTGTATATTTATTGGAGGCGAAATTTACTCTATTTTGTTTACTTGTTGCTTGGAAAGTTTCATTTTGTTTTGAAGCCAGTATTTTGTAGTGTAATATTTTGTGAAAGTAAGCAAAAACTTTGAGAGACAATCATGGAATCAAATTTTAGCTCTGCCATTTATTAGGTATAAGAAAAGGAAAGTGATAATTCCTGTCCCAACACTCTGAGAAGTTACGAGGACTAAATGTGTGTACAACATCCAGTATATCTTTAAATAGTAATTATTCAACTTGTTAGATTCCTTCTACCAGTTTTAGGGAACATCCATCTCTAATTTCTATTCTTTGGTCTTTATTGTTTTAAAATTATAATAAATCCTTTGAAATTTAAAAGTTTATATTTAAAATTGTTAGAATTTAATATTCAAATCCAATAACCTACTCATTTCTGAAGGCCTTTAAATTTCCCCTTGTTTAAGGGGTAAATTTATCTTTCATTGAGGCATTGATTGACCAGGTCTTATTGTTGTGTTTCTCTTTTCTGCCATAATACCTTTTGCTTGCTGAATAACTGCATATATGTAAGGTGCAGGACACTGGAATCATTTGTTTTCAAAAGAATTTGACAAAATTTTAGTGATAATTCTGAATAGTGTTTGGAATTTTTTATTTATCTGGATTTGATTCTCTGGAATCATCTTGGTTTCACAAATCCTTCTTGAAATCTATTCAATGAGATAAGAACTACTAAAAGATAAACTTAGGCACATTAAAACTGTGATGAGTTTATGTGAGCAGACGGGGCTTCATAAATCTGGCATTGCCAGAGCTCAAGTAGTTTGGGGTTCCACCAAAGGGGAGTGAGGGCAAAACTCTTATAAAACATTTATGGAAGCAAGGCAAAGAAATTATTTGATTGGTTAAAGTGTTAAGTTCCTAGTTAGAGGTTAGTTGGTGGTTTCTAGTTGGTAAAGTCTCTAGTTGGAGGTTAGTTGGCTGTTTAAGTTTCCTTTTTCTAGGCTATGAGCATTCACTCTGAGTTGGGTTTCAGTTTGCTTCCATATGAACCCAAGGCTTTGGAGCCATCTTAGTCTAGTGGCCTCCCAGTTAATTTTTAATAGTATAAATAAGCCATCACCAGTCAGGGATTATATTAAGTAAACAATAACAGTCTATGTTTACATTTTGTGTTGTAGTTTCCAAAGCACATTGATAGACATTTCTTTTAATACTTGTAATAATTTGATGAGTTTCCTCCAAAATGTAATAATAATCCAAAGCATTTTTTTCTCATTCAAAATCAAGTTCCTTGTAGTACAGTAATGCCAAAAAAGTGGAGGGAGCAGGGACTTAAAAAGTCAATAAACTCAGCTTGGAATCCTAGACATAGAGACATAGAGGACAAGGGCTTGTAGGATTTTCCTTTGTAAGATTCACTCTCTGTGATGATTGACTTTATGTGTCATTTGGGCTGGACTACTGTACACAGATTTTGGGCGGCCAAGACTCATAGCATGCATGTGGAATGCATGTTGACAAGATACTTGATGGCCACAAATAGGCTCACTCCAGGTGGTGAAGGAGAGGGAGAAATCAAAACTGATTGTCAGGTTTCTTATTTAGCAAATGGGGCTAAGGTGTGGGACATTAGTTAAGTCACTGGATGTCTTTAAGTGTTTCCTTCTGTGCAATGAAACTTGTATCTTCTTTGCAGCAGTGTTACAAGGATTAATTACCTGGAAGATAGTCGTTAAATAAATTCTACCTGCTGATATCATTGTTATATTATATTTTTGCTAATTATCCATGATAGGTAGAATTAATTTATTAATTACTTCCTCCTTCCCTCCTCCTCTTATTCTCCCTCCTTATTTTCTTCCTTTCTTCCTTGCTGGAGGAGTTTGACTGTCATTTCCTTGTGTGTATGTTTTAATCTTAAGTGTTGTCTATATATTTAAGGACATTTTGTGTACAGGTATTTGCTGTATGTTTATAAAAATAGTCTACTTCCAAGTATTTTTAATATTTAGAGTATTGATTTTTCTTTCTCCCTAGATGGTGTATTTATGATGAGCTTATTCATCCTTATTAGACAGTGATATGTATCTCTTCTCTGCTGTGCCATTTATTTATTTATGGAACATTATTGGCAAGATTGTGAGCTGAATGAATCAATCTAGTCTGGGTAGTTTTTAGTGTATTCCACTCTGGTTTGAATGTAATAGGTATTCAGTTAGGTTTGGATTGCTTAAATAAAATAATTCGTTAGTGAAAACATTTGTCATATTGGAGGTTAAAAATTTCTTTTCAGAGCAGCAGCTACAGTAACATTTTAGTAATCTGTCAAATAGAATTTACAATGGCTGTGGACACTCTGTTTCTTTTAAAATCAATTTAAATACTTCAACTGGACTGTTGTATTATTTTGAAATAGATTACTGAATGTTGAGTATGTAGAGGTATTGTTATTCTTCTTATATGAGCTTCTCTTTTTTTTTTTTTTTTTTTTTTTTTTTTAAGAGATACAGGCCAAGACTTGACCTTTAGTGAAAGTTTCTATAAGGGTTAAGGTGTTTGGAAAGGGGGAGGGTCTATGGACTATATTAATTTCCTTGTTAATACTTTAATTATGCAGGCTGACTTACATTATTCGGTTATACTTTTCTGACCCTTTAATGAAATTTTATTAAATAGATTTAAAAAAACTCACAAGTTAAAGCTTTTAGAAGAGCTTTTTTCAACAGTGACTACTAGATATTTACAAACTCACTATACTCATTTCATTTAATTTAAAACATTCATTCTTTCACTTATTCAACTATTTAGTAACATGGAGCCCTTCCTAATTCACTGTGCTAGGTGTTAGAATATAACAAAGATGAATAAATAGAGGTTCCTACCTTCCATGGGTTTACAATTTTGTTGGGGGGGTAAAGAAAATGTGAATAATGGATATAATAAACTATACTGTGGTACAAGTTTTATACAGTGAAACAGGTCATTGTGGAGAACATCATCAATTCACCTGTGGGGGAAGGGCAAGATGATGTTTTAATTAAGTTTTGGATAGAGACTTGCAATTTCTATGTTGTTCAAGAGATATGAAGTTAAATCAGATAAGATCTTACCCTTCAAGAACTTACTATCTAGTATGGGCACTTACATTATTTAGCAAATGCTTATATGGAACTTATCTCTACCACATATTGTTGTTCCGAGTATTTTGCAAATATTAAATTATTCAATCCTCATAACAACCCTATTGGGTAGGTGCTCTTATTTCTACATTTTTTTGATGAGGAAATTGTGACTTAGATTAAGGTACTTTTGGCAGCCATATAACTGGTAGTAGGGTTTCAAACTCAGGTAATTGGAGTCTGGCTACATTATTTCCAACATTCTTTCTCACTTGGAGGTTTTATGTTTCAGATTTTTCTTGGAAAATTCTTACTATTCATCAGCAGTTAATTCAGCAGTAAGCAGTGTACCAAGGTGTCTTGGATGACAGAAAGTGGACCATTTTGTCATTTTTATCTCTTTAGTTCTTGGACCAGAGTATCAATTTTTGCCTAACCTTAAAACCACAGAAACTGACCTTTTGTATAATGAGAGAACCATGCAGGACCGTAGAGTACTTTTTGAGTTAATTATCTTAGGCTTAAGCATCTACACATGGCTTAGAAGCTGCATTAATATCTGCTGTCCTCTCTCTCTCTCTCTCCCTCTTTTTTTTTTTTTTTTTGGCTTCAGCCACTATATGTAAAGATTGCTTCTTTTTAGCTCCTTTGTGTTCACTTAACTCTGTAATTTTTTTTATTTTGACAATAGTCAAAATCTTTTTTTACTTTTTCATTTGGATTTGGGTCTTGAACTATCCCTGATGTCACACAAAATGCTTTTGACTATTCTTTTGAATTCAGTTTCAAACCTCATTACAGATCACTGATATTGAGGTTCTTTAATTTCAAGCTGTTTTCTTTACATTGAATCAGAGCTTCTCACAGAATAACTTTGTTGTAGGAGAATAAAGTGGAGGGATAAGCAGGTGTAGCTACATTAAGAAAATCTGATACATTTGTGATTTATAGCTTATAGAACATTTTCACATCTCACTTTGGGAAGGAAGGAAAAAAATGACAGATTAATTATGCACAATAAGTAAGAAATGGAAACAGCCCATATGTCCATTAGCCAATGAATGGATAACCAAAATATGTTATACACCTACAATGGAATATTATTCTGTCTCGAAAAGGAGGGAAATAACTGACATCTGCTACACCATGGACGAACCTTGGGGGCATTATACCAAATGAAATAAGCCAGTCACAAAAAGACAAGTACTGTGTGATTCCACTTATATAAGGTATATAAGTAGTCAAATTATAGAAACAGAAAATATTAATAGAATGGTGGTTACTAAGGGCTGGGGGAGGAAAAAGTGAGGAGTTGTCTGATGGGTCTAGAGTTTGACTTTGGCAAGATGAAAAAGTTCTGGAAACCTGTTGCACAACAATGTAAATATAAACACTATTGAACTATACACTTAAAAATAGTAAATTTTGTGTTATGTGTCTTTTACAACAATGAAGAAAAGAAAAGAAAAGATGTAGTCTTTGAAGTCAGATATAGCTGGGTTTGAATCCTGACACTGCTACTTATTAGTTTTCTAACTTTGGCAAGCTGCTTAACCATGTGAATCCTTAGATGACACATCATATATTTGTTAGGATAAGGAGATAATTCAAGTGAAATAGCCCTGTACTTGGTGTGTCATTGGCAACAAAATAATAATAATTAGTAATGGTATAGTAAGTGACTTCTGAAATAATTTTCATTATTTATCAATCTTTTTCTGTGTAATTTTTTATGTGGTGAGATCCAATGGATTCTCTTCTGTGTAAAGGCCATATCAGAAACTTTTTAAAGATTCCTTCAGTTTGATAAAAATGTGGGGTTGGATTGGAGATCTTTTTCTTTTTTTTCCTTATTAGGTCCTCTTTCCACCCTTTTCTACCCTGCTCTGTGCCCAGGAGGCTGAAATGGATATTGTAAGGCCTGTCTCTGCAGACATCCTGCTCTCTGGCTTCTATTAACAGTTTGGCAGGAGAGAGAAATGAGATTATAGTGTTTATTTCTTTGGGTTTCTTCTTCTTATGTCACCACAGGTTGGTGCTTCCCACTGTGAAGTCTGTGGCCCCTATCAGGCTGCCCCTCTCCATACAGTTTCTTTCTTTTCCTTTCTTTGCCCCTTCATACCTTTTTAGATAGATAAAATATTCACAGGATTCAGACATTTAAAACAATGTAGAAAGAGATACAGTGAGAAGCCTCTCTCGTATTTCTGTATCCCATCCACTTTGTTTTCGTCATGCTGAATAGATAGCCACTGTTACTGATTTTTTATACAGGAATGCGTCACTTACTGATGGGATTACTTTCTGAGAAATGCATCCTTAGGTGAATTTGTCCTCGTGTGAGTATAATAGAGTGTGCTTACACAAACCTAGATGGTATAGCCCACCCTATATGTAGGCTATATGGTATTGCCTGCTACTCCTGGGCTACAAACCTGTAGAGCATGTTACTGTACTGAATACTTAGGCAATTGTAGCACAATGATAAACATTTGTGTATCAAAGCATGTAAACATAGAAAAGGTACAGTAAAAATCTCAAATAAAAGATTAAAAAAAAAAAAAAGATAATGTACCTGCATAGGGCACTTCCCAGGAATGGAGCTTACAGGACTGGAAGTTGCTTCGAGTGTGTCAGTGAGTGGGGTGGTAAGTGAATGTGAAGGCCCACAATGCTACTGCACACTCTTATACAACCAGCAATGAGGTGCATTTGTTTACATCAGCATCACCACAGACATGAGTAACGCATTGCTCTATGACTTTATAATGGCTATGATATCACTAGGCAATAGGAATTGTTTAGCTCCATTGTAATCTAATGGGATCACCGTCATATATGTGTGTGGTCCATTTGTTGAGCAAAATGTCATTATGTGGTGCATGACTGTATATCAGTAGGGAGATATTTTCTTTTTCTTATATTGTTTCACTGTGTGTGTGTGTGTGTGTGTGTGTGTGTGTGTGTGTGGTAAGTAAGCAATGTATTTGGTAGAGACCTTTTCATATAGGAACATGAGGAGTTTCCTCATTTTGTGAAGTAGCTGCATGCTATTTCATTGTGTAGGTGTACACTAGCCTATTTAACCAACCTTCTGTTTATACACATTTAGGTAGTATCCAGTATTTTGCTATGACAGACAGTGCTGCAGTGGATAGCTACACTGGATAATATTTTGTATCCATCCAAGTATATCTGTAGTGTAAAGTTCTAGAAATGAAGTTACTAGGACAAGGGGAAAATATCAATTTAAATGTGTTTGATTCTGTGAGAGAAATTAAGCAGTTTTTTTAATACTGGAAATTTAACTCATTTAAATCCAAAGATTATTTGACTATTTTTTAGAGGATTAGTGGATTACTATATTTGGTATATTAAAAAGGAAAGAGGCCATTGCTTAGGAAGCTATGTACTGGACCAAGACAAAAACAAATGAACAAACAAAAATCAAAACAGACATTATTACTGCAACCAGATTTCTGGGCTGACAGAGTTTGGTGTCTGTGGTTTGAAAACATCACATTTTAATCCCCTATGCTATCTAAAACCTTAATCACACATTTGCTTATTCTTTCTGAGCTGGGAGATGGTATTGGTACATTAAGCTGTTTCATACCAAATGTAATCTGGGGATTAGTGAAAGTCAAATCTCCCATGCATTCATCTGAACATCTGATTGGGTTTTCTCTATTGGTTCGTCTTACTTTGCTATAGTTAACGAAAGGGTCACATCCATCTAGGGGCATGTCAGTTTCCTTCCCTCCTTCAGGGAAGATGAGAGGAGTGGTAGCATGAGTTTTGGAATATGAAGCTCCAAGTTAGGGGCAGGCATAAGTACTTGAGACAGCTGTCTCAAGATTTCATAGATCATTTTGTACATTTCCTCATTTTTGGCGTTATATTTTATTGGATTTCGTGAAAACATTGAGCTACTTATAATCCTCAATTTAGCAGAAAATATAAAATTGTTGTTTGAACAGCACCAATTAGAAAAAGTGAAAGTTTTGACCAATTTTGAAGTTTACAGTTGGAGAGTACAAGGGCCTGAGAAAAGTACAGCAGTCATGATTTAAAGTAGGTCTGTTCGACTCCAGTGATGGGCTCCTTTTCATTGTTGTGCAGTGCTTCGGGTCTAGGAAATGCAAGCCTACATGCTTTTAATGTGGCATCAGACTTAAACATTTTTTTCAAGAAATCTGAAACAGTAAAATATTATATTCCAACAGAATTCAAAGCTTAAGATAAAAACAATGTATTTTAGCAACCTAAGATTTGTGAAGTGGACTGTTGGACATCTAGAGAGGAAATTAAATATAATATAGATTTTCTTTTATTTTCTTCTTTAAAATCATAGATATATCTCAAACTTTAGTATAGTATATGATAAAATACATAATTTTTCCTAATTTTTTAAAATCTTACCTATATGACTTCATATATTACTTCAGAATGTTAAATGTTACTATTACAAAGAAGAGCATTTGAAATTCTGATTTTTATGGAATTAAATATTGTACATCTGGTGTGAGTTTTCAAAAAATTATAAAAATGGTTATTTGAAAAGAAAATAGGCAATTAAATCTATTTTGACATACTAACACACACCCCTAAAATTTTTTTTTTTAAAGAAAGTTTCATTGTACCTCATTTTGTTGAATCTTCTAATTGTGCCGAAGGTATTTCCAGTTATAGCAGAAATTGATAAATGAAAGATGGGATTTATTTTCTTCTACTAATTAAAGCTGAAGTCATGAATTATACTTGATGGAGCAGCTGACATATGACTTATTGCTCTTTACTGAAGAAAACAAAACTAATTTAAGCTCATTTATAGAATTAATGCTACACTTTTCAAACTTTGTGTATATGTTTCTTTATTCATGGAAAATTTCGGAAGAATATGTACAAATCATTGATTGTAATTACCTCTGGAGTATGGGAGATAGAAACTTTTTTAAAAAATATTATATCCTGTTTTACTGTTTTAAATTTTTACCTTGTACATATATTATTTTTATAGAAAAAAATCCATATAAATCAAAGATATTTTTCTATTTCAATGTATATGATTCCCAATACAGATTCCATTTAGAATTTGTTTTCCAGGATCAAAACATAGTGTAGAACAAGAAGACAGACAAAATGACTAATTCGTTTATTTGGTGACATAATCTTCATCTCTTCTCAGAAACTTTGATTAGAAGCTGCAGATATAATTTGCTATTCCCTTCTGTTGGCTGTCTGTCCTCATGTTCAGTCCCTTCCTGCTTCTCTCCATGCCCCACATCACCATCACTGTCAATCCCTATCGTGTAGTGCTTCTGTTAGCAGGAGTTAGATCTGGCCCACCCACCCTCTCCCCTGATCAAGGGCTCAGTCTCACAAGACAGCCCCCACTTCAGATGCCAGCCGCAAATGGAGTACCCAGGCTACCCACATTTCTGCCTGGCTGACTACAAATTAGGGAGTTCCACGATCTCCTCTCAGGTTTCATAATTTGTTATGATAACTCATGGAACTCAGTGAAATACCTTGCTTACTAAAGTTTATTAAGGAGAGAGAGAGACTTTCTCGGCATTCATAAATCACATGAGATCTTAAGGTTTTAGAACCAAATCTGAATACCCTATTTTGGTCTTTTCATTTTAAACATGGAGAACCTGAATCCTAACCTAACGAATGTACTCTTTTAGAATTATAAAGACTGTTATAAGCAGATCTGGGACTACGATCTTGAAATCTTTATCTCCCATTCAGTGTCCTTTAAAGTATAATTCTTTGCTGTTCATTCAAAATCTTTGTTTAATAGACAATAATTTAGTAAGAAACGGGAAGCAACATAGTGTGATGGAGCAAAATTTCCTCTGGTTATGGTTATGAGAAACACTAGCTTCTTTGGTGGTCCTGAATCCCCAGGCCTGAAGCCTCCAGCTTTAAACACATCCTTCATTTATCTCAAGATGCCATAAAAATCTTACTTATTTTTTGTCTGATATGACTTCAAAAAAAAAACAGTAGGAGAAACGGGTACACTCTAGAGTCAGAAAAACCTGGGGGTAAATCCTACCTTTGCTTTTTATTAGTAAAGTCACCTTCCAGCACTTACTCATTGTCATCCGTTTTGAGGATTGAATTATGTCATGAATATGAGGCACCTAGTCCAGAGATGGCACATATTAAGTTCTTAAATATTCCTAGCTCAACAAGAAAAATGGATAAATATGTGTGTCCCTTTGTACAACTGATACCATCTTTGGTACCTTCTTCATACTGTTTCCCTTCTTTGAACCTAGATGTCTAGTGGTTTGACTTTGGAGGTAACAGTTCATGTACTCATTCATGCAGCAGTCATGCAAGCACTTAATTGTGTACCTCTTAGACAGCCAAGGGCTCAACCCTTGGCCTGTTAGGAATGGGGCGGCACAGCAGGAGATGAGTGGTGGGTGAGCGAGCGAAGCTTCATCAGTATTTACAGCCGCTCCTCATCACTCACCACCCCCGCATCCTCCCTACTCCTGGTCTGTGGAAAAGTCGTCTCCATGAAACTGGTCCCTGGTGCCAAAAGGGTTGGGGACTGCTGCGATAGGCCATAAAGTAAATGAAACTGTATGATAATATTTTCTAGGATCTGGAACTTGTACATAGTAGGTACTTTGTTGTAAATGTTTATTGAATGAAGAAATAGATTTTATCTAAGAGGAATTTATGTTCTAGTGGAGTTACCACATTTCTTTTTCCACCTAAGGGTAGTAGTAGAGTTGTACATACAGTGCTTTGTGAGTATCAGAGTGGGAGTGATTGATTCTTCCATTCTTGCTGCTCCATTGAGGAAGGGGCAATTGCACAGAAAAAGTGAGATTTAATGTGGTTTTCTTGAAAGGAGATGAAGATGAAATAACATTATAACAACATCACAAGTAGAGCAAAGAGCATTAGGAAAGACATTAGTGTGTAGTTGATACGTGTCATGTGGTACGATTTGGTTGGAGGATGTAGGCTGATGGATGGTTGTCTAAGAGCTTTTAATGTCATCTTAGAGTCAATTTTTGATTGTAGGAGCCTTGGAAAGACAGGAAAGATTGATAAATAGGAATGTGTCGGTGCTTTGTAACAGTAAGCTGTGAGTGCTTTATGACTTTTGTTATTTGATCGGCCTTTATCTAGGATTCTAGAAGACCCAAAGTAATTTATTTTTACTTTTTTTTGTGTGTTATCTAGTCCATTTTTCATTTCCATTAGCATGGGCAATTGAGATTTGACTTTGTAGAGCCACGGTATATGCATTTTTTTGATTTATGAAGAATCATTAATAAAACAGGAGAATGTGTCATTACTTGAAAAAAATTACAGCATAATTTAATAATCCATATTTCTGTAGTTTTTTATTTCATACCACAACAGAGTCAACCAGAACTCACAACCTCAGGAGTTCTGAGTCATATACTTCATGATTATTTTTTTGCCTCCACAGAAATAGAAAAGTTTCAAAAAGGAGAAGGCAAGGATGAAGAAAAGTACATCGATGTGGTGATTAATAAGAACATGAAGCTGGGACAGAAAGTGTTAATTCCTGTAAAGCAGTTTCCTAAGGTAAGACAGTGAGGTCCACACTGCAGGTATTTTAACCTTAATCGCAGAGGAACAGATGTTTCATTTATGTTCTGTTTGATATTTTCTAGAGATGTTTTCTCTTAGCATCCCCCCCACATGTTTAAAGTTAATTTAAAACTTATTTAGTGTATTTAGTGATTCTGTCTTTTCTGTTTGACTTTACTGTGAGTTATGGATCTCTAAAAAATATACTTATGAGTCTTACTAGTGATAGAACCTTGGGCAATCTATTTAACTTCTTTGCCCTTAATTTTTCTCATTTGTATTATGAGGTTGGATGGTTAAGAATTAAATAAGATTGTGCGTGTTAAATGATTAGTGTAGTGCATGTCACACAAAAGTTCAAAAATATCATCTGTTCTAATTTTATTTAACACATTGACTGCCACACTAGAAAAAAAATTTTTTTCCATGGGGCCATAGTGTTTTATTATGAAAATAGTATAAAATTGAAAACAAAATGATCCTTTCTAATTTAGTGAAAAATTTGTTATTTTTCATTATTTTCTGTGAATGAGTTATATGCAGCTTAAAAAATAGTACATGTGGTTCCCAAGATAAAGAGATGTGTGAGTTACATATGCTTCACGGGACCCCAGGCTCAACACTAGCATGAGTTAAATACAACTCACAGGGCAGTTAATGTGTTAAACCTTACCCTGTTTTTGATTTGTCTTTTGAGTGTCCATGTACACAATTCAAAATGCTGCTGTATGTATCAGTAATTCATTTCTTTTTGTGGATGAATAATAGTTACCTGAATATACCACAGTTTATCCATTTACTTAGCAGTTTTAAGTTTTTGGTTATTGTAAATTAAATTTACAGTGGACACTGTTGTACAAGTCATTTTGTGACCATATATTTTCATTTCTCTTTGGTAAATTGCTGTGTATTTAATTTTAGAAGAATTGCCATCCTTTTTTTTTTCCAAATTAGTTATACCTTGTAACATTTCCATAAACAATGTGTACAAGTTGTAGTTGCTCCATATCTTCATCAATATTTGGTGCTGTCATTTTTTTCTTTTATCCATTTTGATTGTATATTGATATCTTCATGTGTGAATTTGCATTTCCCTGATGATTAATGATTTTATGCAGTTTTTATGTACTTATTGCCTATTCCTATGTCATCTGTTTTGAAGTGTCTGTTCAGATCTTTTTCCTATTTGTAAATGGGCTGTATGTATTTTTTATTATTGAGTTGTAGGAGCTTTTTATACATCTTGGATGCACATCTTTTGTTAGATACATGTTTTGTGAATATTTGGCCCAGTCTATGGCTTGACTGTTATTTCCTCGATAGAGTCTTGTGTTAAGCAGAAGTTTTTAATTTTGATGGCATTTAATGTATAGGGTTTTTCTTTTATGGTCATTGCCTTCTATGAACTAAGAAATCTTTGCTAACCTCAAGGAAATATTAGAGAATTTTGTAAGTTATAAAGATATTCCCCTGTGCTTTCTCTAAAAGTGTTATCATTTTAGCTTTTACTTTTAGGTCTATGATATATCCCAAATGAATTTTTGTATACAGTGTTTTAGAGGCTCAAGTTTATTCTTTTCTCCATATAAATATTGAGTTTTTCTGGCACTATTCGTTGAAAGATGTTTACCCATTCATTGATTGTCTTGGTGCCTTTGATGAAAGTA
Source organism: Propithecus coquereli (assembly GCF_000956105.1). Lineage (NCBI taxonomy): Eukaryota > Metazoa > Chordata > Mammalia > Primates > Indriidae > Propithecus > Propithecus coquereli. Next base: position 4,761,372 of record NW_012148396.1, read on the forward strand.
AGGTGACCATGTACGTGGTGGGGGATATTTCTAAGCTTTCTGTTCTTTTAATTTAATCTATCTATGGATTTGGTCCCTTTTGCCAATGCCCCACTGTCTTGATTAATGTAGGTTTTATAGTAAGACATGAAGTTAGGTAATGTAGTCCCGCCAACTTTGTCCTTCTTTTTTCAGGATTGCTTAGATATTTTTGTCCTTTGCAATTATATATAAATTCACAAATTTAATTACCACAAAATGACCTGCTGAGATTATGATTGCAATTGCATTGAATCTGTTGGACAATTTGTGGAAATTTGACATCTTAACAATATTAAGTCTTCCATTTCTTGAATATGGTATATCTCTCCATTTATTTAAATCTTCTTTAATTTCTATCAGCAATGTTTTGTACTTTTCAGGGTAAGGGTCTTTGTATGTCCTTTGTTAAACTTATTCCTAAATAGTTTGTGTTTTTTCACACTATTGTAAGTTGAATATTTTTAATTTTTCTAATTTTTTGCTTCTAATCTAAAATTTTATATATTAACCTTGACTTCTACCTTGCTAAATTTAAATTCACTTATTCGTTCTAGTAACTTAGTTCGTCCATTCCTTAGGATTTGTTACATACATAATCATATCACCTGCATAAACAGTTTTACTTCTTCCTTTCTAATTTTTGTGCATCTTATTTTGCTTGCATTATTGTATTGGCTAATATCTCCAGTATAATGCTGGAAACAGTGATGAGAGTATCAAAACCTTCCCTTGTTCCCAAAGAGGGAAAGCATGCAGTATTTTACCATTAAGAGCAATATCCGTTATAAGTTTTTTGTAGATGTCATTTATTAGGTATAGGAAGTTCCCTTCCACGTCAACTTTGCTGAGAGTTCTGATCCCAAATGAATGATAAATTCTGTTTTTTCTGCATCTGTTGAAATAAACACAGGATATTTCTTTTATACTGCTTTTGTAGTGAATTTTAATGACCAGTTGTTAAAAATTAAACCTTCTTTGTATTCCTGAGTTAAACTCTACTTACCAAAGACATATTATCCTTTTTATATATTGCCAGCTTCACCTGCATCTATGTTAATGAGTGATACTGACTTATAAATTTTGGGAGGTAATATTTTTATAAGATTTTAGTATTGATGTTATTCTGGTTTCATAAAATGAGTGGGACAGTGTTTCTTTCCTTTTTCTCAAAAAATGTATATTGGATTGGTATTATTTCTTCCTAAATATTTGATACAGTTCACCAGTGAAGCCATCTAGGCCTTGAATTTGATGATGAATTCCATATCTTTATTGATATGGCACTAGTCAGATTTTTTATTGTTATCTTTTATGAAAAATGTGTTGTGTTTTTTTAACAGATTTGTTCATTTCATCATAATATTTCAGCTATTGCTTCTTCAAATACTTTTCTGACCTTTTCCTTGCTCCATCTTTTGAGATTTCAATTACATATATGTTCAGCCTTTTGTTAATCTCACAAAGGTTCCTGTGGCTCTGTTTACTTTTTTCCCACCCCCATCCTTCAGATTGGATAATTTTTATTGCTCAATCTTAAATTCATTGATTCCTTACTATGTCATCTTCATTTTGCTATTAACCGCATCAGGTAAACTTTTTATTTCAGGTATTATAATTATCTGTTTCAGAATTTATATTTGATTCATACAGAGATAATGTGTATGTGAAAACATGTTCTTTTCTCTTTGGGGATTTTCTTTTTTTTTAAAATTCATTGCAAATACTATTTTCTCTTACATCAGTGAGTATAGTTAAAATAGGTGCTTGAAAGTCTCTATCTTCTAGTTCCATAGTTTTGGTCAACTTAGATTCATTCTGCACTGATATTTTTTTATCGTGTTAAAGAGTCATATTGCTCCAGTTCTTTGCATGTTGAGTAATTTTGGCTTGTATGCTGGACATTGTGAATGTACATTATGGATTCTGTGATATTCCTCTGAAGAATGTTGGTATTTTTGTTTTAGCAGTTGATTAACTTGGTTGGATTCAGACTGCAAACTTTGTCTATTGGATAGGCATTGAAGTCTCAGTCATTTCTTTCCTTAGTTTGGCTTTTGTGCTTAATTTTTGGCATACATGATTCAGGGGTCAGCCAGAGATTTTGGCAGATTTTGTATGCAAGATCATAATCCCCAATTCTGACTCTGTCTTTTCTAGTATTCCTCCCTCACATTTCAGCACTATGGTTGCCTCAAACTCTGCCACTCAGGCTAAAAGCTCTAAAATTACTGAATGCATCCCAGGCTGTTACTTTCTTTTAAGTCTTAAATCTCTTTCAGAATCTGCCTGTTTTTGATCATTCTTCAGGGCTTCAGATAGTTGACTTTTATATTTTGTTCAGCGTTTAGGAGTTTATAGTTGATACCTATAGATGGTCAGCCTATACCCAAAGAACTGGGCATATATATTTTTTGTAAACAGAAAATTACGTTATGGACATTTCATAGACAGATTCATTACTAAACAAAACATGGCTGATAGAAACCTTTATAGATTGATTCTTCATGCTCAACATGTTCTATATACTTCATACGCAGTAGAAAGATGAACAGATATGATCCCCATCTCTAAGTAGTTCAGTCTAATAGATGATTATTAACTTAATACTTTGTTGTCTATGAATTAGTATATGAAATAAAATAAAGTACAATCATGTACTGCATAATGCATGATGATCTTTGGTCAATGATGGATAACATATATAAGAGTGGTCCCATTAGTTCATAATACTATATTTTTACAGCATCTTTTCTATGTTTAGGTATACAAATACTTACCATTTCATTACAGTTGCCTGCAGTATTCAGTACAGTAACATGATGTACAGGTCTGTAGCCTAAGAACAATAGGCTACACTGTATATCCTTGGTGTGTAGTAGGCTATACCATATAGGTTTGTGTAAATCCACTCTGTGATATTTGCACAACGAGGAATTGCCTAATGATGCATTTCTCAGAACATATCCACGTCATTTTTGACGTGTGACTATATTTGAAAAAAGTGTATGAAATAAAATCTCAAATATTGTTTTTCATTGTCAGCTTTGATGAGGTCAGAGACAACAAATGATAACTTCTATGTCTAATGGAGAATAGAGACCATTTCAAGTACTTATAACTTATAAAGTAGGCAGCTTAGAAATCTACTGTTTCCAGAATGGTGAAAGAGGATATTTCTGCTTAGCATAATGGAGCATACAGGTTTCAAGCCAGCCTTGTACAGAAGCTAATATAGCATTGCCATCAGTTTTAAGAAGAAGCTTTCATGCTCGTGTCAGTTAATAGACCGAGCTGGAGGAAGCTGGCAGGACTTACCCCTCTGGAATAAGTTCTCCCCACTGTGCACGGAGAACAGTGTGCTGTGGAATTGATGCTGACCATACACTTGCAGCTTCCGGGGCAAGAGAACTGCAGTTTGTGAAACTCCATCTAATAAAGGTGACTTCCATTAATTGAATAATTTCTCTTAATGAACCATTGTCAACACTATTTAAATGCACGGCACTGAACATGAGTTGTTTAGTGTTCAAACTTTAATATGTATTCACTCTCTTTAGTTATGTATCTGAGTTTGTAAAGTGTGAAACTCTAAACACTGTTTTATGATTTTTCTTATGTTTTTAAGAAGCTATGGAAATTGTTCTCCATGATTTTTTTTTTTTTTTTCCGCAAAAAAACCCTAACCTCCGGCACTGAGCAGTGTCTAGGCGGAACAGAATTAATGTAAATGTCAAATCAACATTGGAATGAGGTATCCTATATGTGAGGACCTATAGGTGCATTGTGGGTTAGAGTTTACATTCCTTTTTTATTCACTCTTCCATTCGTCAGTGCATTCATCTGTCCATTCATATACCTAACATTTATTGAGAGTCTTCTCTGAGCCAGACATTGTGCTGGGAAAACCAAAGTGATTAAGACACAGTCTTTGGTTTCAAGAAACTCTCAATTGTATGATGATGCAGTGAATTAGTTAATATGTGTAATACAGGGTGCTCTGGAAAGACAAGAGAGAAGGATCATTTTGACACACTCAGAGAAGGCTGCTCTAAGGAGGATGTCTCAGAAGAGGCTAGCTGAGTAAGGGGTTGGAAGTAAGATGGTGAGTTGAGGGTGGCCATCGCAGAGGCCCTGCATTGTAGTGCAGAAGGCTTTTGAGAAATTATAAGCCATTTTATTTGGATAAAGTAATTTCAATAAGATGTGTAGATTTTTACAGAAGACATAAATGAAGTGGTAAGGGAGTAGAGTGTGGGGTGGTGTTGGCCAAAGGGGCTGCAAAGTTAAAATAGAAAATGACATTTGAGCTGTTTTAGAGGGTGAGGCTTCTCTGGGTGTTAATGATGAGAAACTGTTTCAGAAAGAGAATGCCATATGCATAGTCATGCTGGGATGAAAGAATGCTTATACACCATTTTTAAAAGTGAGTTGTAATATAAAATTAAATAAATTATATCTCTGTATAATGCTCTATCGTAAGATTTCTGTGTTATTAAATGAAAGAGGAAAAAGCAAGGTATAGAAAATATAGAATTTGAGTTGGGGAATTATAATAGCAGTTATTTTCTGAAAGATAGGTTTTTGTGCTGTTTTCTATTTTGCATGTTTCTGTACACAAATGTTTTAATGATAACTTAGCGTAACTTTTATAATTAGGATACAAAAAGATTTCCATTTTAGAGGAAAAATGTGTCTAAGGCCGTTAATTTAGGAAGTACCTTTGTACTGTGGTTGTGTTTTTCAAGATTTAATGTACTGTGTTAAATCTATAGGTTTAAATTAGTTTTTTAATTTGATAATTCGCTTAATCTCTAAGCATTCTAATGTGTATACATACTATTTGCAGTAACTTTGTCTTAACATAGTTTCTTATATTAAAAATTTTCTGTTATATGAATATTGAAAATGTGATATATTTCTTCTCTTCACAGAAACTCTTAGGTTAAGGATCTATGAGGGCAAAATATTTATAAAACATATTTGTTCCTGGAGTTTCAGGGAAATTTTCCTTTTTGAATTTGGCTTGCATTTTTTCCCTTGTAGTGTGTTAAAGACAATTTAAACCCTCTGAATTTACTACTTACTGGAAGCCTATTCCATGGAAATGATCCTGGGTTTTGAGATTTCTTGGGCTAGTAAATATTTTACAGTCATAGAGATGTGTTAAATGTTGCCTTTTTTGTAGCTCCTAATGGATTTTCAGAGACATGTAGTATTTTTTCCAGAGAATTTATATGAAAATGTTATTTTTGGTGTTCAATTGATACTTTACCTGTAGAAATAAAGTAATAATGTACTTGTACATTCTTTATATCTAAAATGCCATCACCAGAACTAAGGTGGCTGGTGTCTTAGTCTTTTTGTGCTGCTATAGCAAAATATTAAGACTGGATAATAATAAAGAACAGAAATTTATTACAGTTCTGGAGGCTAGGAAGTCTAAGGTCAAGGCTCTGGCATTTGGTGTCTGGTGAGGGCCCTATTGCTGCATCCTCACATGGTGGGAAGCAGAAGAGCAAAAAGGGCCTCAGCTATTAATAGTTCCCTCCAGTCCTTTTAAAAGGCACTAGTCTATTCCTGGGGGCAGAGCCCTTATGACTTCATCACTTCCCAAAAGGCCCTACTGCTTAATACCACCACAATGGGATTAAGTTCCAACATGAATTTGGAGGAGACATTTCTAGAGAAAGAATTATGGGTGAAATTAAATTTAGTCCTTAAAAATAAATTCAGGCTATTAAGCAGAGATCAAGAAGAGCAGAATATCTGCACAGCCAAGGAAACTATCATGAGAACAAACGGACAACCTACAGAATGCGAGAAAATATTCACATGTTACACATCCAGTAAAGGGCTGGTAACTAGAATCTATATAGAACTCAGGAAAATCAGCAAGAAAAAATCAAACAACCGTATCAAAAAGTGGGCAAAGGACATGAACAGAAACTTTCAAAAAGAAGATAGACTGATGGCCAAAAAGCATATGAAAAAATGCTCAACATCTCTAATCATCAGGGAAATCCAAATCAAAATCACAATGAGATATCACTTATCTGTAGTAGGAATAGCCTTTATCAAAAAGTCCCCAAACGAGAAATGTTGGCATGGATGCGGAGAGATGGGAACACTGATACACTGCTGGTGAGACAACCTCTGTGGAAAGTAACATGGAGATACCTCAAAGAAATACAAGTAGAACTACTGTTCTATCTGGCAATCCCATTACTGGGCATCTACTCAAAAGAACAAAAGACATTCTATACAAAAAGACATCTGTGCTGGAATGTTTATAGCAGCACAGTTCACAATCACAAAGATGAGGAAACAAACCAAGGGCCCATGAATACATGAGTGGATTAATAAAATGTGATATATGTATACCATGGAGTTCTACTCAGCCACAAAAAACAATGGTGATGTAGAACCTCTTGTATTATCCTGGATAGAGCTGGAACCCATTCTACTAAGTGAAGTATCCCAAGAATGGAAAAACAAGCACCACATGTACTCACCATCAAGTTGGTATTAACTGATCAACACATAAGTGCACATATAGTAAAAACATTCATTAGGTGTTGGGCAGATGGGAGGGGGGAGAAGGGAATGGGTATAAGCATATCTAATGGGTGCAGTGTGCACCGTCTGGGGGATGGACACACTTGAAGCTCTGACTCAGGTGGGGCAAGGGCAATATATATAACCTAAACACTTGTACTCCTGTAATATGCTGATATTAAAAAAAAGTCTAAAAAAAAAGTGGAAGAACAGAATAACTATTGGGCTAGAATGACTTATTTATGGGGAATAGCAGATTATAACATTCATTGAAATGGTAAGGAATACATCCTGGAATGTCTTCAGTTCTTTTCTTGGTCATGGGATTTTTTTTTTTTTTTTTTTTTTTTTTGAGACAGAGTCTCACTGTGTTGCCCGGGCTAGAGTGCCGTGGCGTCAGCCTAGCTCACAGCAACCTCAAACTCCTGGGCTCAAGCAATCCTTCTGCCTCGGCCTCCCGAGTAGCTGGGACTACAGGCATGCACCACAATGCCCGGCTAATTTTTTCTATATATTTTTTAGCTGTCCAATTAATTTCTTTCTATTTTTGGTAGAGACAGGGTCTCGCTCTTGCCCAGGTTGGTCTTGAACTCCTGAGCTCAAACAATCCGCCCGCCTCGGCCTCCCAGAGTGCTAGGATTACAGGCGTGAGCCACTGTGCCTGGCCGGCCATGGGATTTTATATAACTAGTAGAGAGCCCTAAAATATCTGTGATATTGAGGTAAATAAGCAACTAGAATATATGGGAGATGGTATTTTGTATTAAAAAAGATCTTAGTTTTTATTAAAAAGTCCTTCTAAAATTTGGGAATGATTGATTTAAACACAAGTTTGGAATGACTTATTCCTAGGAAATTCAAATGCCCATGTAAAAAGTTACTGTTATTTTTAGAGGTGATTATTAGAATCTTGAAAATTGTTGTCAATAACCCAAAATTTGACTCAGTAACTATGCTAAGAAACACATGTTTTGTTTCCAAAGAGGCTGTTCCATTTCATGTGAATGCCACAGTCCCAAGTCTATTATTAGGTTTACTGTTGTTTGGAGTTTGGCATTTACGAGACATTTGTATAATTCAGATGAGATCGGAATTCTGAATACCAACTAAAATGTGGATGTATTTAAGTAATCATTATGTTAGTGGTTAAGTTATTGAACCTAAAATGTCCCATTGAGCTAATAAAATTATTAGTCTGTTCTTTAATTTGAAGAGAATATAGGGAAAATAAATCTTGTTTATTCTCCCTTTGATTCTTGCTCTTGGGCAGCAAATGGGTGAGTGTAGATTATGAACTAAAGATGTTCTTTGACTATTTCTTTCTCTCCAGTAAGGTATAGAAAGCATATATTTGGGTGATGTTCTCCAAAGGGGAGTGCATGCATTCTACATCATTTTTGTGCTAGAAAAATATGTTAGAGCTTCTGTTTATGTGTAGACTTATTTATGTGTGTACACACACATCATACAATTTTCTATATGCTAGGCTATTCTGAGCACTTTACATGTAGTAACTCATTTAATCTTTACAACTTTACAAAGTGTGTTATTATCTCCTGTTCACCTATGAAAAAATTGAAGAACAGAGAAGTAACTTGCTAAAAGTTATGGTTACTAAGAAGCAGGCATTTGAACCCTAGAACTCTGTGACTCCAAAGCCCATGCTCTTAGTTAAGAAAGTAAACTTTATTAATATTTAGTACATGTTTCATGTAAGTCCATACAGTTATGTGCACTTTGAGACAGTTTCCTGAAGTAAAAGGGGGTATTCCATAATGCAGAGTTTTTAATTTTCTTTCAGTTTACTTGGGCATATAGCTGTTTATATGTGCATGGTTACAGATTTATGGATTTTATTAAATGGGCAAGGATTACTGCAAAAAACAATGTGAACTAAGAGTCTCCTACAAATGCAATCTAAATGAGTGAGAAACCTGCAGAGCTGATCTTTCTCCTGTGCCTGATACAGACTCAGCCTTGTAATAAAGTTAAAAACAACTGCGATGCAAGTGAATGTGACAAGAAAAACAGACTTTTCAATTGGAACCATTTCTCTACATCCAGAATGTACAATGTTAATGATGCATCTCTTGCCCTATGCAGGTAGTGCAGTATTAACCAGCGATAGAACAAGTATAGGAATTTTAGCCAGATAGGTAGTACACACACACATTTAGGGTGCAAAGGTGTGAATATGGATGGGGATAATTCTTACAGTGCCTAACTTAAGATTTTGAAACATTTGAGGTAGCGATCGATAGAGAACATTTACATTTGCCGTCACCGTGGAACGCGCTAACAGATCTGCTTCTCTTTGGCCTTCTTCCTTTCTCCTAATTTCTTAGCTATTAAATTAATTTGAGTTATATACAGATGCTCCTAAACTTATGATGAGGTTAAGTTCCAATAAACCCATTGTAAGTTGAAAATTTTATAAGTCAAAATTTCATTTAATAGGCATCACCTATCAAACATCATAGCTTAGCGTGATCCACTTTAAACATGCTCAGAATGCTTACATTAGCCTACAGTTGGACCAAATCACCTACCACAAAGCCTATTTAATAATAAGTGTGACTATCTTATGTAATTTATTGAATACTCTACTGAATAAAAATGGAATGGTTGTATGGGTATTGGATATACAGTTTCTACTGAATGCATATTGCTTTTGCACTACCATAAATTCGAAAAACGGAAGTAAAACTCTTTTGTCCCTGATTTTCTCATTTTGCCAAGTCAGTTAAGGCTGTGTGAAAATTATGTGGTTTTGCTCACAAATAGGGACTCATAATTTCTCTAGAATATAGTTTGTGTAATGTCCTGCAAAAAGTTTGTGTTTTTAATTGAATACAATATTATGGTATTATCCATGGGGTAGAATAGTTATTATATATTTATATGTGTGTTGGGTCAAGAAGTTTAACTCCATTGCAAAATGCTGTGTTAGAAATTATCTTTTGTTCTGTGAATCACTTAACTTTGCAGAATGTGACCTTTTTTTTTTTTTTAATAGCAGAAGTTGTCTCAGTCCCTTTGTGCTACTGTAACAAAATACTTGAGACTGGGTAATTTATAAAGAACAGAAATTTGTTTTCTCACGATTCTGGGGGCTGGGAAGTCCAAGATCAAAAACGCAGCAAGTTCACTGTCTGGTGAGAGCCTGGGTCTCTGCCTCCAGGATGGTGCCTCGAATACTGCTTCTCTTGCAGATTAAGGCTTTTGTTTGGGAGGGAGACATGGGGTAGGTGGGTCTGGTCAGATTTCAGCAGTGGCTGCTTTTCTCTCCCCACCAGCTCCCCAGGGGAAGTGGTTTCAGTATTCTTCCTGCTTTTCCCTGTGAACACCTGGGGGTTAGGGGGATTTTTGCAGAAAAAGCCTTTGAGAAGCTGTCAGTGCTCCTAATTAGAAGGTGGGGTGGGGGGGCTTCCAGGGCTTCATATTCTCATGCTGGTTCACCCTTGGCAATCAAATGCTTGAGCTTTCTTTCTCCCTGCAGGTGCCTCTCTCCAGATGTTGGGTTAGTTTTTGCCCTGGGACTTCAACATTAATTTGCATTCTGCCCAGCTTTTTTATTGTCTTTTAGCTCTCTACATCTGAACTGAATGGGCAGTTCTTGGAATAAGGTAGTTTTCACAAATGGAGAAAAATCCGGAGTAGCTAACATTAAAAGCATGAATGTGGTAAGGCTAGAGAGGTGAGTGAGAGTGTTCTCAAGGAGGGCCTTTCATGACAGTAGTAGGACATTTGGACTCAGATTCTAAGGATAGTTGAGCTGTGTGCATTTTAAGCAGAGTTATAATAAGGTCCTCTTGTGTTTTAAAAGACATCTCTGTTGATTGAAGGAGGTAGAAGTGAATGCAGAGAAAGGGCTCTGGTGGTCTGGCGAGAGGAGATGAGAGCCTAGACTAGGGTGATTGTGGTAGGGCTGAAGAAAATGGACAGATAAGAGATGTTTAGAAGGTAATACTATTAAGATATAACTAATTAATTGATTGAACATTTATTTAATGCCTTCCCTGCACAGCTTTTGGAGATAAAGCAGTGAATCCAAAAGGCCTAGTCACTACCCTCACGAAGTGTCAGGCTTCGGGCTTGAGTCACTGCATGGATGGTGGTGCCATTTGCTGGCTATGGGACTCTGTAAGAAGAACACGTTTGAAGCTCTGGTGGCAAAGGTTACAAGTTCAGTGTGGAGTGTTGAGTTAGAAGTCAGTAAAGCATCCCTTTGTTAGACTAATCAACTTTTTGGTGAGCACCCAATTGAGGGAAACCCTTTAATGGCAACTGTGACATGTTCTTGAGGCTTAGTTGTTTATGAAATGACAGCTTAACTGTAATTGTTCCCCAAGGAACAGTGTCATGTCACAAATATAGTTTAGATCAATTAAAGCCAGTTCAGAAAGGCATTTGGTCATTACCAATGAAGAATATAATTATTGTAGCTTATACATTTTTCAGTGAAACTCAGGTATACTTACTGTGTGTTGTTCTGCCATCTTCATAATCACTTGTTTCCTGTTTAAAATTGTAACATTTGTTGTTTGTGTGTGTGTGAGAGATACAATAATTGGCATCTGGAGAAATATCATTGGTCTTAGAAATGATAGTACTTTTATTTTCCACGTAAATGAACAAATGAAATTATTAATAAATGAATATTAATGAACAAATGAATTTATTTGGATAAATATAATTATTTTAAAAGTGAACGTTAAAATGCGTTAAATTCTTTCTATCTTACAGATATAGTTGTCAAACAGACTTAAATAAGAGAGACTTTATTTGAGAAGATTATTGCAAGAACACAGAAAGGGACTATGGCAGTAGGGAGAGGAGGCTTTTTACAGTAGGGAGAATATACTGACCTGTAAGTTACATTTCAGAGGTCAGACAGAAAACGGCTTTTGTCTTATGGGGAGAGGTGAAGGAGGCCAGAAAGGTATGGGGAGGTGGGATGAATGGGTGGCAGTGGCAGGATAGGACAGTGATCAGAGGACATTCTACCCTGAGTTTTCCAAAGGGGCCTTTGGAGAGGGCTTGTCTGCTGGCTCAGATTGAGGGTGATCAAATTTTAGGGGCCTGGAGAAAGGAGAGAATCTGAACTGAAGTTTAATCAAGTCAAGATATGTGTCTTTTTCTGACTGATCAGTGGAGACAAATGGTTCAGCTAATCTTTAATGGGAAAAAGAATGGGAATTCGGAGGATTTGCTAGGGGTAAATAAGGGGTCATCTGCGAGTCTTACCAAGTCACAATGGCGAAGAGCGGTCCTTTGTAGTAAGCTATCTCTGGGAACACAAACGGATGGGGGTATTTCTTAATCATCACTGTTTTTCGGGAGCACAGGGCTCCTGTAAAATTCAGCATTGTCACAGCACATTATCTGATATTTTAATCTTGTTAACTGAAGAAATAACAAGGTTCATAATTTGGAAAGGAGAACTTTATTTCTCATAAAGTGTTGCATGGTGGCCATTCCAGCAGGCTGGAAAGCAGGCCCGCAGCCACAAGCCAGGAACATGTGCTTTAGGTCACGGACAATGGGAACAGGAATTTATAGTGAGTGGGATGGCTAAATATACATATTTAACAAGCTATGGAAGGAGTCATGAATATTAATGAAAAGAGAAACAAATACCTGTGCAATGGAGCTTTCTGCCATTTTATGTTGTCCATGTTCAGAAAGGGCTGTCCTCTATATCAAAAAGGTGAAACAGGGACACAGAAACTCTCTTAGTTCATGCTCTGTTAAAACTACTTCATGATTGGTGTTTTATCAGGAAAGAATGCTAGTCTGGCCCTTAAGGAAAAGAAAGGCTGATTGCCATTATCAAGGGAGGGGGCAAACTGACGTGTGTCTAACCTCCCACCCCATCGAGGCTGGAAACTCAGTTTGAAGGTTTCCCTGGGGTTCTCTTAGCTGAGAAGGGGGTATGTTCCATGAGAAGGGAGCTTAGGATTTTATTTGTGTTCACAGTGTTCGTAAGGACCCTGAAAAGCAGTGAATTTTGTAAGCCACACAATGGTGAATATGGTGAGGGCTGGAGAGTCTAAGAAGCCTGCTGTGTTCATGGGGCTGGTAAGAAGGAGCCTCCATATGACACTCACTCAGAGGTCTATAGCAAGTGGAAATTGGGGTGTTGTAGGACCAACGGTAAATAAGAAAACTGTGCTGCTTTGGTTGTTTATTCTTTACATCATCTAGAGAGGCCAGAAAATACTCAGTCCGTCTATTACTTAGGCCTTTTCTTGTTGCGAGTGCTGACTGTGGCTAGCTTAAGGGATTTTTTTGGTCTTGTTCTTTAACTACATTAGTGTATCCTGTAGAATCCATGGAGGAATTGAACTTGCAAACTGAGAGGACATTAAAAAGGCTTTAAGCCTAAGAAATAGAAAACCTGTGGCTTTTCTCTCTAGCAGTATTTCTTAACAGGGGCACAATTGACATTTTACATAGGACACTTTATTGTGAAGGGCAGTGAGTGCTATCTATTTGTGATGTGTGACATTATAAGCCTTTGCCTACTAAATCCCAGTAGTGACCCAGTCATTGTGACAACCAAACAAACATGCTAAATGTTTCTAAATGCCCCATAGGGAGGTGATGCAACCTGTAGTTTGAGAACCTGACCAAGCAACCGAGCATATTACCATTATTGTGACTCAGCTCTATGGATGTTCAGTATCCACACAATTAGTTCTAAACCTCAGGCTCCCTTGACTTCCAGTCAGAGGCCAGTTCCTTGACCAATTTGGTGGGGCTGGGCCTGATCATGTCATCTTCAATGTGGTGGCTCCCTTGGTAGCCTTATAGATAAAGGGGAATCAGTTGCAGGAGAAGGTGGGTATTTTTCAGATAAAGTTACACATGTCCACAGTAGTTAAATTCCTTAATTTATTACTTACTAATTTGGCATCAAATGTAACAATTTACCGGCTGCTCTGGTGGGCGATTTTTATACATTTTCTTATTTAATTCATATAGCAGGCACCCACAGTAGGTAGTATGGTTCCTGTGTTGTAGATGAAGAGTGAGAGTCATGAGAGCTAATTTGACTAGGGAGATGTAACTAGTAGACGGTACATGGTTGAACAGAGTTAAGAAGAAATAAGGGGATAAAAGTGTTTCTGATTGTCAAAGTATTCATTTATATACTCTTTGTGAACAAAAGACTAATATAAGTTAAGTAGAGAAAGAAACCCCTAAAGACATATAAAATTATTTAAAATGCTTTTCCTTTTTACATAGAATCCTATGTTTTTATGTTTTATCAAG
>NW_012148396.1:4776788-4777116 GCF_000956105.1 Propithecus coquereli
TTTTATATTTTAAAAAAGTACTTAAAATTTAAAAAGCAAAATATAATTGGATGCAAAGATTAAAAATATATATTCGAGTTTTGGTTGAAGATCCCATTTTGATTTTTTAAAGTGCTAACTGCTTATTCCGGGAAAATTACTTCAATTGCGATAGTTAGATAAATTGAGGAACAATTTTCTCTTAGAAACAGCAACAGCACAGCAGTGGCATAGATCATTGGGGAAGTGACAACTGCATGAGTTTGTAATCAGTCTCACCAAAGAGAACAGTTTCCTCCCTGCTGATTTTCTGTTTGGGAGCAAGAAGTAGTCATGGTTTACCTTAATT
>NW_012148396.1:4778396-4787420 GCF_000956105.1 Propithecus coquereli
TATGTAACATAAAAGCCTAATACTTACATTTTTGATTCTAGTAGTAATATGTCACCTTGTAGGAAGTATGGTAATATTAAAATTATGAAGAGAAATAAAATCTATCCATAGGCATGCCATCACTGTTTGCATTTTAGGTTTGTTCTTTTGCTTTTTTTTCTGTGCATATCTTTCATATAGTTGAGTTTATAATGTATACACTCTTATTTCTTCTTTTTGTCCTTTATTTTATATTAAATGCATTTTATTCAGTTACTAAAATTGATTTTAAGTGTTTTAGTAATTGCTTACTATTCTAACACAAACATAATATGTGTCACTTATGTTGTTCTCTAATGTCACTCTTTGTTCTCTCATTGTTGAAAGACTTTTATTACTGAGAACCAAATCCATATACAGTGATCACATACCATGAAATGTTGAACAGTGATCATTTTAGACATGAAAGTTATTTAGATAAAATCCAGCCTTCTCACAAAAAGCTATCTAAATAATAGCTTTTATAATAAAAATAGCCACTATTTGTTTATTGAACCACCACTGTGAGGCAGGCATTGTGTGAAACATTTTATATGCAGTCTTTCATGTTATCTTTGGAAAAATGATGGAAGATAATATTTTCCTTATTTTACATGTGAGAAAACTGAGATTCAGAGAACTTGGGTACATTATTTGAGCTAATTTGAGAAATTAATTGTATCGGGTTAACACAGTTAATAAAACCTTGGTTTTTTGACACCAATACCCATATATTTTCTACTACAACAGTGGAAAACATGGCATGTATCAGATTCATATGGGATACTGTTTGAAAATAACATTCTCATACCCCAACTTGTTTAGGATAGAACCACAAAATCAATTTTCAGTAGGTGCTTGAAATGATTCTAATGCATGACCAGGTTTTGTTAATTACTCAGTAAGCATCACTGTCTTAAATTATGTGCTATAATTCCCTGACTCATCTAGTCTGGCAGTAGAAGAAAGTGGAACCATATATTGCTCAGTTGGTATGAAATTATGTGTACTTTGTAGAATACTCCACCTTTGCTGATATCTTAACTAATTCTCTAATAAGACAGTCTGATAATGGGCTACCATGATAGGAGCAATGAAACCCATCAGCAGTTATACATTGTCCTACTTACGTTGTCATTAAGGGAGTTCCTTGGTCAGAAGCAGTGTTTTATAGCATATGGTGGTAGTGATCAGGGCATCCACCGATAGTTTTACAGATGGAAAGGAAGTGAGGAAGGCAAATCTTTATCTAGATTATGTGCCCAAGTTAACAGCAAGTGCCTGGCTATCCGTATAATGAAAGTGATCCTCAATATTATCAGCTTTCTGTCAGGGCTTGGTGGTCCTTTCAGATCACGCTGTCATATCAAGGGCTTGTGGTTGCTCTCTGCTGTTGACATATTGGACACTCGGCAATGGCAGTAGGCAGTCATCCTTTTTGAGGGGAGTCAGTGTTGTGAAATAATGCATAACTTCTCTCCCTGTTACTATGAACACCCTTATTTACAAACACCTTGAGTAGCACTGAGGTGGGTGGGGAATGAGGCACTCTAACATGTGCTACAGTGGGTCCTTGTGACTACCTGCCTAAGTGCCTTCTCTGCATTTGCATAGGACACTCTATTTTTACATACTTAGGCCTCTTTTCCAGACCACTTATCACCCATTCAGTAATCCTCTCATTTCTATGTCTTTGACCGCATGAATCAGTGAATCAATATAGGGATTCTGCAAGTGGCTGATTATTTATATTTCATCAAGACACCCAGGAACTGGGGGTAGCACTCATTGTGGATTTGCAATCCACTGAATTCATCGTCAATGGACTAGGACCAGAAGTCCATTTATTTCCTGATCCCATAAGCCCTACTGTAATCCATGGCCCTCAGTGGAGTGGCATTAGGTGAGAGTCACTTCTGTCAGTTCTCAAACTGGCTGGGTTCTTTTCTTTAGTGTACAATCTAGAAAAAGGTCTAGATCCTTGCTAGGAAGACTAGGAGGAAGTGTCACACATTAGGAGATGTTATAATTAGTATATGCAAGCAGCCTTTACCACTGGGTTTAACTTAGCTCTCTCATTCTCTGCATCTCTGAGAAAGCAAAGATCTAATCCTAGGCCAGGGTGTAATAAGGAGGCATGGTAGTAAAACATGAGAATTTTCATCTCCTTTCAAGGAGCTACCTCAGCTGCTCAGACAGTGTAGGAAAGGCCTCCTCAGACAGGCTTCTGCTTGTTCGGAAGGTTGAGTGGGGTTTTAGTATGTGGGTACTTGGAGTTATTTGGATCCTTCTAAATGTTGCCAGTTCAGTTGTCAGGTTTTCACCATTATCCGGACATGGTCCTAAATCTCACATAAGAGATGGCTGGGCATCTGTGTTGTCATTCAGCAGCACACAAACTTGCACTCAGTGGCAACAAGCAGTAAAACCTTCTAGGATACATCTGGCTCTTTGGGCTTAAACTCATAACATAAAACCCTGAGGCTGCCATTTCCTTCTTTAAACTCTTGAATACAGTAGGAAACAGCCCATTTCACTCCACTCCTCTTGCCCATCCCTCATACTGTTCTGTAAGCCTCTCACATGGTCCATCAGTTATTCCTTCAAAAGCATTTTACTGTAGGTGATCACAGGTGATCATTTAAGAAGTTTGCCACTTAAGTGATCCCAGTATCCCATCTGCTCTATTATAATCAGATCCTCACTGCTTGAACCCATGGATATTGATTTCAGTTGGTCCTTTCTACTAGTTTAATTGTAGTTTGTAGAAATTATTAGTTAATGATATGTTTATTTCTAAAGAGATTCCCATTACTTAGTATTAATATCCTTTTAGATTCTCAGAGTTTTCACTATTTAAGGTCTAATGAGAATTTAACTCATTTTCTTCATTTATATGCTATATTGATGAAATTATGGGAGTCATTACTGATATGTATCAGCTGGTTATATAAGATAATAATCATGATAGTGCTATGATCTGTTGAGCCTTTGGTTTGTGCCAAACGTCATGCTAGATGTTTTGCCCACATCGTCTTTGCTATAGAATAATGAATGCTGTATTTATATAATAATAGTCATTACTGTATTCATCATTTATTGAGTGCTCATTATGTGCGAGGCATAATTCTAAAGACTTTTTGTGTGTTAACTCCTTTATTAATATAACAACCTTGTGAGATAGATACTATACTATTATTATCCCCACTGAAAATCACCCCTTTAAAATGAGGATAATGTAACCTGCCTAAAGTCATACAATAAATGTTGGATTTGGGATTTGAATGTAGAACTTCAAAGTCTGTGTTTTTCCCTAAACACTATTCTGCCTCTCATCATAAACCTATGGTATAGTCTGGTGATAATTCCTTACTCTATGGAATTATATAATGATACAGAATCCTTCCGTGTATATGCCTGTAGCATTAGCATTATTGGCCTCTTGGATAATAGTGGAATTAAAAGATGGTGTTGCCAGGAACTCCTGGGGTTATATCTCTTATGGGATAGGTTTTTTGAAGAGGCTAGAAAGATTTTCTGCCTTTTAGAAATCACTCTAGTTTCAGGTCCCTATTAATCTTAATCTGTCTGATTTTAATATTGAAAACAAAGACTAATGGATGACCCAGAGTCTCGAAATCTGGACCTATAATTGAATGTTAGTTAGGAAAAGGCAATAGAGCAAAATCAGTAGTCCCTTGAAAATCTTTTTTTCCCTGCTCTTCATTTCCCCCTGAATTTCTTTATGTAAACCAAAATATAAAAGTTTAAAAACCTTTATCATAATTATGTGAAATCATGTAATAAACTCTTTCATTTATTTTATTCAGTTTTAGTCTCAGCATATAGTGCCTGACATGTAGAAATGTTTTTTGAATGAATATGTGAATGAGCAAATAATTCATTCATAGAAATGAGTGAGTAATGTTTAATTACTCGTTCAACAAATATTTGTTGAGCATCTCCTATATACCAAGCACTTTTCTAGACATGAAGAATGCATCACCAAACAAGACAATCACACTCTCTGCTCTGTGTTGATCACCTTCCAGTGAGGGAAAATCAAAAATAGACAAGTAAAAAGTAAGATATTTTGATAGTAATAAATGCTTTGTAATAGCACCATGGGCACATGGCATAGCCAGTGCATAAGTGAGCTTGGGAGTTTCACCGGGTTGAGAAACATAGCAGAGGCCTGTGCAGCAGCTACAGGAAACAGGAAGGCGAAGGCACCCCAGCAGGCAGCAGTGGGCAGACCATGGGGCTCCTCGTAGACCAGCCTCAGGAAACGAGACTTTATTCCAGCACAGAAGGAAGCTTTTGGCATGTTTATAAATGCCTGGGAATATCAGCATCAGATGTATAGTTTAAACCTTTTTCCTTAGGGTGGTGTTTGCTGTTGAGTGAACCTTCTGTGATAACCACATGCCAAATAAGCTTTGGACAGTTTTTATTTTCTTTTTCTTTTCTTATAATGATGCATTTTTAAATGTGATTTTTCTTTTTTAGGAAGAAGAGTTGAGGAAAAGTGGAGAAGCGAAGTACTTCCACCTCAATGATGATCTCCATGTTCTCATTGAAGTGTTTGCTCCGCCTGCAGAAGCTTATGCTCGGATGGGACATGCTTTGGAAGAAATCAAAAAGTTCCTCATCCCTGTTAGTGCAGTTTTTCTTGATAGTTAACTGGTGCTTTAAAGTCCTTTCTTCATTTTAATCCTTGATAATTCTTGTCAGTAATTGTTATTTGCATAGCTCCTTATCTGTTAGAAGGCTCCATGTACATCACCTAAAGTAAACCTCATAAGTGTCCCTGTGAATTACTTGGCATTATTCCTTCTTTATCTATAAGGCTTTGGAGTTTTAGAGAAATTAAATAATACAGGTGAGGTTTCATGGCTAACACTCTTGCAAAGCACAATCACTAGTTCAGGTTTGAGACTTCAAGTCCTAAGATTTTATGTGACACTGAAAACTCTTCACAAACCCGTTGTTCTCCAACACAAACCCATTAGTGCCTTCCATGTGTTGAACATCGTGCTTGGTGTTGGGCATGCAGACGTGAATAAAAGTTGTCCCTGCCCTCAAGGAATATGTAACTTAGGGGAAAAGAGGAACATCAACAGGTGATTTCAGTACAATGTGACAGTTACAATGACAGACATAACCATAGTGAGCATAGAGGAGAAGGGCTATTGCTAGCTTAAATGTGTAACTAGCCTCTGACAGACAACTGATAGTCTGTTTTAACCCTTTCAGACACCTTGACATTGCTAAGAATGTGATTATTTAAAGGGAATACTCCTCTACCTGTTACAAAAGTTATTGTAATTTTTTAAAATACACAAACTCTCTTATGTGATTTGTATGCTCTTGATAAAAATGAAAGCATTTAGCACTTTGGCTCTGTAGACAATTTATTTTAGAGAAGCTGACACATCTACCACTCTGGGGTAAAAATGTGTCTTCATTGATCTTAGGTTGTTCTGATAGATTGACTTACATACTGTAGTACATGTATTGTGATGATATTATCTTTGAGGAAAACAACTATTATATTTATAGGTAAAGGATATTTTAACTCAAGTTGCCTTCAAAAAGCTGAGACATGGAATTGCATTAAGTATTTAATCACCTGAGAGCTGAAAATGGATAATATTTTCCTGAGTTCCCACAGGCAAATATAATAGTCTGTTTATCCATTTAGTTCAAAAACAAAATTTCTAAAAACTTACTATGTGATAATCACATGTGAACTGATAAAAGACAAGATCTCTGCCCTCATGGAGTTTATAGTTTAATGGGAGAGTCAGATAATAAACCACATATTCATATAAATGACTACAAAATTGCAACTCTGGCATGACCACAACTAAGGAGACATTTATGTTCTAGTGGGCATGTAGTGTGGACCAGCAGCGCTGATCTAGCCAGGTGGGATGGGTTCTGTTGTCCAAAGATGGCTACAGTGGTACCTTCTCTCCCAGGACCTTTACAGTCCTCCACTCAGAGGTAGAATCTAATTTCTCTTACCCTGAATCTGGGTTACCAAGAGAATCTTTGCCTAACCAAGGTCACAGAGATTTTCTGCTGTTTCTTTTTAAATGCTTTTTAGTATTTTTTCATGTAAGTCTGTAATCCATTTTGAATTAATTTTTATGTAAGGTGTGAGGTTAGGATCTAAATTTGTCTTTTTCTATATGGATATCCAGTTGCGCTAGTACCGTATGTTGAAACAAGACAAACATTTCCTTATCGAATTGCCTTACCATTGTTGAAAATTAACTGAACATAAATGTAAGAGTTTATTTCTGGATCCTCACTTCTGTTGATTTATATGCCTGTCCTTATTGTCAGTAGTATAGTCTTTATTACTTTAGCCTTCAAATAAATTTGGAAATCTGGGTTATATAATTGCTCCAACTTTGTTCTTTTTCAGAATTGTTTTGGCTATTCTGGCTCCTTTGCATTTCCATATATATTTTAGAATCAGCTTGTTAATGTCTACCAAAAAAGCCTGCTAGGTTTTGATAGATATTATATTGAATCTGTAGATCAATTTAGGGATAATTTTCATCTTAACAGTTTTGAGTCTTCCAGTCCATGAAGGTGAAATGTTTCTCCACTTTTTAAAAAAGATATTATTTTATTTCTCTAAAAAGGGTACCAGCCTTGCGTTTCTTTATAAAATTTATTACTAAATATTCTATGCTTTTCATGCTATTGTGAATGGAATTGTTTTTCAATTTCATTTTCAAATGGTTACTAGTGTGTAGAAATGCAAATGATTTTTATACGTTGATCTTTTACTTAAACTTGTGACCTTGCTGAACGTGTTTATTAGTTCTAGGGTGCTGTTTTTTAATAGAATCATTAGGATGATTTAATGAAATCCTAATTAGTTATTATTAGGATTTGATGGCATTCAGGACCATGTCATCTGTGAATAAAGACGATTTTACTTCTTCCTTTCCAATCTAGATGCCTTTAATCTTTTTATGTTATACTATGGCATTCTATTCCATTTTATTCCTTTCCATTCCATTCCTAATTACTCTGACTAGAACCTCCAATGCAGTATTTTTGCTGAAATTAGGAGGAAAACATTCAGTCTTTCACCATTAGCTGTAGGTTTTTCATTGCTGCCATGTTGAAGTTCTCTTCTGTTCGTAGTTGGTGAGAGTTTGTATCGTGAATAAATTGTGTATACATGGATGCTGGATTTTGACAAATACTTTTTCTGCCTGTTTAGATGATCATGTGGTTTTTTTCTCCTTTATTCTGTTAATAATAGTGTATTACATTAGTTGATTTTCAGATGTGAAGCCAAATTTGCATTCTGAGGATAAATCTCACTTAGTCATGGTATATAATCTTGTTTATATGTTGCTGGATATGGTTTACTAATAGTTTGTTAAGGGTTTTTGCATCTATAATTGTGGGGGTATTGGTTTACGGTACAATAGTTTTCTAGAATCTTTTATATTAACCCACACATTTACTGTTTCTGGTGCTCTTCATTTCCTGTGGATAGAGTCATACGTCATTATTTCTTTTTAGCCTGAAAGACTTCCTTTAGACTTTCTTGTAACCAAGGTCTGCTAGCAAAAAAATGTTTTATTTTTCTGGGAATGTGTTTATTTTACCTACATTCTAAAGGATAGATTATATAATTCTTAGTTGACAATTTTTTTGTGTTTTTTTCATTTGTTTCCAGTACTTTGAATATGCCACTGTCGCCTTCTGGCCTCCATTATTTTTGATGACTAGAGAGTAATTAATCATTTTGTTGTTCTCCTGTACATGAACTGTTGTTTTTCTCTTGTTGCTGTCCAGACTTTCTCTGCCTTTGGTTTTCATCAATTTAGCTGTGACACGGTTTTTTATTTTTATAGATTTATGGAGTACACGTGCAGATTTGTTGTATGGCTGTATAACAAATATAGTGGTGAAGTCTGAGCTTTTTGTGCAACCATCACCCAATTAGTGTACATAGTACCAAATAGGTAATTTTTCATCCCGCACTTCCCTCCCACGCTCCCACCCTCTTGCCCTTCTGAGTCTCCAGTGTCTATTTATTCCACTTTCTATTTCCATGTGTACTCGTGGTTTAGCTCCCACTTCTAAGTGAGAATATGCTGTGATGTGTACATTTATCTTCTTGACTAAGCACTGTGCATCTATAAGTTTATGTTTTTCTTTAAATGTGGGAATTTTTCAGTGATTATTTCTTTACGTTTTTCTGCCTTCCCTCCCCTCATTTCTGCTGTGTGTTGGCATACATACTGCCATCCCCTAGATTGCTGAGTATCACTTTTTCATCCTTTTTTCCCAGTGTGCCTCAGACTGGATCATTTTAATTAAAATTTGACCTATCTTCAAGTTCACTAACTCTTCTGCTACCTTACGTCTGCCGTTGAGCTCTGTAGTGAAGGAGAGGAGCAGTTCATTGCAGTCATTGTACTTTCTGTAATCTCTTTTTTTGCAGGTCTAACATCTGGGCCCTCTCCAAGATATTTTCTTTGTACTGCTTTTTTTTCTCCTGAGTGTGTGTCACATTTTCCTATTTCTTTACGTCTCTTAGTTTTTTGTTGAAAACTCTACATTTTAGATAACATTGTAGCAAATCTGGATTCTGATATATTTTCTTTACAAAGGGTCGTTGTTCCTTTTTTTTTTCTGTCTTCTGTTTCTTTAATAATTTAATTAGACTAGATCTGTGGAATCTATCCTTCCTCATGGGTACAGCTAATAATATCTCTCTTTAATGTTTTTTCTTCTTTTATGTTTAAGCCTGGCCAACTAGGAGTGTTCTCTGTGTCAGCATTACTCACACACCTATGTTAGTGAAGCTTTTGTCCTCCACTGATGGGGCTGTGTGTGCACTGGGGACTGTCCAAAGGAGTCTGTTTTCATGTCTGCCTTGGCTTTTACTTTCCACCTGGATTCCTGTGTCTCCCCTGCATGTGCCCAGACTTACCATCAGGAAAGCGTGGGTGTAGGGCCTTG
>NW_012148396.1:4789260-4792191 GCF_000956105.1 Propithecus coquereli
ATTGTTGATTTTGATTGTTTTTGATTATTTTTTTAAAATTCCACAATTCTTTCTACTACAAATTTCAAGTCATTTTTTGTAGTCTTCTTTTGAAAAGAGACAGTATTTTTCAATAAAATCTCTAAATTATTCTTTCATATTTTTAATTCTAAATTATGAATGATTCAGGAACTGTCTCCTCTGAATCTTCTGTTCACACTCAAATATGCTCATGTTTCTTCTGTCTTAAAATCCTCCTTTTTTCCCTTCAAACTATGACACTTTCTCTCCCTTCTTTGTAGCCATACAATAGGAAGAAGCAGCCTGCCTTTACCATGTCTATGACTTACTGCCATTTGCTCTTCATCCCACAGAAATGGATTCCAGCTCCACCCTTCACCAAAAATATGGTTCCTGAAGTCAGTAGTGGTTTTATTGTTAGTGAATCCCAGGGAATTAGGACTTGGCTATTTGACAGAACGTGAATACAACACTGACTTCTTGTGGCTTTTATAATACAATTTTCTTCCTAACCTTTCTCAGTTTCTTGCCACACCTTTCAGTCTGCTTTGTGAAGATTTGCTCCTTATGTTTTCATCTAAGAGTTTTATAGTTTTAGCTATTGCATTTAGGTCTCTGATTTGTTTTTATCTAATTTTTGTATATGGAATGAAGTAGGGGATCCCACTCTATTCATTCATTCATTCATTCATTCATTTATTAGTTTATTTACATTTATATGACTATCCAGTTGTTGTAAAAGAAACTGCTTAAAAATCAGTTGACCATAACTTATGCCTGAGCTCTGACTTCCATTTCATTGATATTTATGTCTATCCCTTATGCTGTTACCACACAGTGCTGATTATTCTAGCTTCCTTGTTAAGTTTTGAAATGGGAACATGCCATTCCTCCAGTTTTGTTTTTCTTAAAGACTGTTTTGGCTATTATGGGTCCATTGCATTTCCATAATGAATTTTAGAATCAGCTTGTCCATTTTCTGTAAAGAAGCCAGCTGGGATCTTGGCTGAAATTTCCTTGACTCTGTAGATCAGTTTGGAGAGTATTACCGTCTTAACAATATTAAGTCCTCCTGTCTGTAAAAATTGGGTATCTTTCCATTTACTTAGATCTTTTAAAATTTCTTTCAACAATGTTTTATAGTTTTAAGTTTATAAATGTTTTATTTTGTTAATTTATTCCTAAATATGCTATTCTTAATGCTTATGTAAATGAAACTGATTTTTAGTTTCATTTTTGGGTTGTTCTTTGCTGGTGTAAAGAAATAGAACTGATTTTTGTATATTGGTGTTGTGTCCTGCAACCTTGCTAAACTCACTTATTAGCTCGGTTTTATTTGTGGATTCCTTAGGATTTTGTGTATACAAGTTTATGCCACCTGTGAACACAGATTGTTTTAGTTCTTCCTTTCGTGCCTGAATGCCATTTTTCCTTTTTGTTACATAATTGTCCTGGCTAGAACTTCAAGTGCAATGTTGAATAGAAGTGGTGAGAATACACATCTTTGTCTTGTCTTAGGATGACACTTTCAGTGTTTCATCATTAAATTTGATGTTAGCTGTGGGTTTTCCTAGGTTGTTGAGTGTTTTTACCGTTAAAGCGTGTTGGATTCTTCTTTCAAACATTTTCTTTCTGTTTATAAAAATGATCATGTGTTTTTTTGTCCTTTATCTTATTATTATATTACATTAATTGATTTTCAGAGGTTAAACCAAACTTGTAATCGTGTAGTAAATTCACCTTGGTTGTTGTGTGTAAATTATGCTGCTGCATTTGGTTTCTTAATTTTTTCTTATTTGACAGCTTTAACGTTTGTACTGATTAAGGATATTTCTGTGTAGTTTTCTTATCTTGCGATGTCTTTGGTGTTTGTAGCGGGGCAATACTGATCTCATTGAATGAGTTAGGAAGTGTTCCTTTCTATTAAATTTTTGAAGAATATATAAAAGATTAGCATTACTACTTCATTAAAAGTTTGTTAGAATTCACCATTGAAATCATGTGGGTATAGGCGTTTCTTTGCAGGAAACATTTTGAGTACTAATTTTGTATTTTTTCTTGTTAAGAATAAACTGTTTTTCTACACACAACACTTCTGCCACTAAATGTGTGCATTTTCCCCACATCACCAATTCCTTAATTCTCCAGACAGCAACTCAGTGTCCTACACTGTCTTCCAATTCTGACACTATCTGGAGTTAGCCTCAGACCTCACAGGTTACGGACTCAGTCCCTCAGGACTGTCCCCACTTCGGGTGCCAGTCTTAAGCCCCAGGCCTTTCTGTACTTCTGACCAAGCTATATGGAGAGTTCCCACAAACCTTTCCTTGGGTTTGATAATTCACTTTCTATTATGGGTTGATTATAAAAGCTATTATTATATAAAGATACAGATGAGCAGCCAGATGAAGAGAGACACAGGACAAGGTGTGAAGGTCTGGAATGCTGGAACTTCTATCCTTGTGGAGCTGGGGATGCACCACCCTCTTGGCACATGGATTCCTCAATCTGGAAGCTCTTAAGACCCCGTCATTTAAGGTTTTTATGGAGGCTTCATTATTTAGGCATGGTAGATTGCATCATAGGCCGTTAGTGATTACATCAATCTCCAAGCCCTTTCCCCTCCCTAGAGATTACAGCTGAAACTTCCAACCCCTCTAATCTTTCCTTGCTCTTTCTGGCAACCAGGCCCCATCCTCCAAGAGTTATCTCATAAACTCTGGTGTAGTGGAAAGGATAACAAAAGATGCTCCTTTCCTATTACTCACCAGATTCCAAGAGTTTTGGGATCTCTGTGAAGGGAACCTGGGGCAGAGACCAAATATATACTTCTTATTATGTCACACATTACCTGTTCAGATTTTCCATTTCTTCTTGAGTCAGTTTGGTAGCTTTTGTCTTGCTAGGAATTTATCCATGTCATCTAAGTTA
>NW_012148396.1:4796791-4797724 GCF_000956105.1 Propithecus coquereli
ATTGTATTTTATTTTTTAAAACTGTTTGTTTTAGTAGATGTCTTGACTGGATTCAAACTGCAAGCTGTATTTCTTGGTAAGCAGCTCAAATCTCATTTGAAATCATCCATCCTTTTCAGGGATGCTTGCAATCTGCCCTATACATTTATAGTTCAGTGGTCACCAGAGATTTAGCCAGAGTTCATACACAAAATTTATGGCTCTGGTTCCCTTCTTTCTGCAGTTCCTCCCTCACTTTCCAGCAGCTCTGGTTGCTACAAATTTTAACCTTCTGGCCACAAAAACCATAGGTCTTCAGTCAGAGTTGTAGCTGCTCTGTATGCCTTCTATAGCTTGTGCTCATGCTAAAGCCATACAAAGGCACCTCATCCGGTTACCTTTTTCCAAGTGTCAGTAGTATTCCGGAGTCTGCCTGCTTCTAATCATTATTTAATTCCTTCAAGTGATTATTTTTTGTATTAATATTTTAGCCAAAGTTTAGAGTTAGCTATCCAAGGGTTAGTTTGGTTGGAGCTTACGTTGCTAAACTAGAAGTGGAATGTTGTGGCTATTTTTTGAGAACACATGTGTGCCAGAAATTTCATATCTGTGCCTCAGAACAACTGTATATAAACTATAATTATCACCATTTTATAACTGATAAAAGTAAGACTAGAAATATGGCAGTGATACATCTTCTTGAAGTATTGTGCAGTTAGTTGGTGGAGTCAAGATTAGTATCTACGTGCCTTAATCTAAAGTTCATGCTCTTCTATCCCTTGTTATCTCTATGTTTTTATATTTGAAAAATGATACTTCAAATGTTTGCTGAAATCAGTAAATTTATTATAAGCAAGCATTTTCTCTGAATATAAATGTAACATTAACATTGAAGTCCTTCTGAAATTATTTCTATATAGAAATGTTACAATAAACCAAAGCCAGAGTATTATA
>NW_012148396.1:4797774-4800009 GCF_000956105.1 Propithecus coquereli
AAAATTATTAAGCTTTTTATTCAAAATATTTTTATATTTCTGATATGAGGCAAATTATGCTATCTTCTGTCTTTTTGTAGGACTATAATGATGAGATTAGGCAAGCACAGCTTCAAGAATTAACATATTTAAATGGTGGTTCAGAAAATGCAGATGTTCCAGTGGTTCGAGGAAAACCTACCTTGCGTACAAGAGGTGTACCAACCCCAACAATAACCAGGTAGGTGCAATTAATTGACTTACCTTTTTTTTGTAGTTTAGGGTACCATGGCAACAGTTTTAGTGTTTCCTTTATTAATAGCCAGAAACATCTCTATCAGTATATCTGTACAAACCTATATTCAGCCAAGCATATTGGCACACGCCTATGGTCTCAGCTTTTCGGGAGGCTGAGGCAGGAGGATTGCTTGAAGCTAGGAGTTTGAGAACTCCGTATGCTATCATGGCCCCTATGAATAGCCACTCCACTATAGCCTGGGCAACATATTGAGACCCTGTTTCTGAAAATATATATTTTAGCATTAATTTTTTACAGCGTGAATTTTTTAATTTGTTAAAATGAGTCTTGTTTTTAATGTAAGTAATGACATTGATATGCAGATTAGGATAATGGTCTCCTGTGTTTTCCCACTGAGTGTAGCTTCAGGCTAGTTTAAGGCCACACTACCAATGCTAAGCACAGTGTCAGGCACCAAGAGTGTGTCCAAATGCCTGTTATCATTTTAGTCACGGTAAATGCTCTGTGATATCTAAAATTCTCGAGCTGGACCAGGGACATAGAATTTTTGTTAAGTCATTGGAAAGAAGTAATACAATTTTTTTCAATTAACCTAGTGACCATGTGGATTTCTTTTTAGATAGAATTTATATTGAAGTAATTTAAAATAGCATTCTCGTGTATCTCCAAGTTCATATGAGAAAACAAAAAGTCAAATTCCTCTACTGAATATTACTGATCAGAGCAGTGTCAGAGCAGTTATAAATGGTACTGCCATGTAAAATAAACATAGGTCTGGGCATGGCACAGGCAGATTTTCTCTGTTAAAAAAGACCTAATAATAATAGGGTAGCTGTTGATGATTTCAACATCACCATATTGTAAGTGATAAATCTCTTTCATTTCCGTTTCTTCTCCCATTAAATTTACTTGCAATCATAAGAAATTACTTACCTGCTATATTGGTGTCCTGTGGCTGCTATGACAAATTACCACAAATTTAGTGGCTGAAAACTGTAGAAGTTTATTCTCTCATAGTTCCACAGGCCATATGTCCAAAATCAGTGTCAGTAGGCCAAAGTAAAGGTGTTGGGAGAGCCGTGCTCCCTGTGGAGGCTCCAGGGGAGAATCCTTCCCTTATCCCTTCCAGTTTCTGGTGACTACCAGCATTCCTTGACTTGTGGCCACATCACTCTGATCTGTCCCCCATCTTCACTCTCCCATCTCCTGTCTGTCTCTAATCTCTCTCTGCCCCCCCTTTTATAAGGACTCATGTGGTTATATTTAGGGCCCACCTCAATGATCCAGGATAGTCTTCCCGCATCAGGATCCTTTTTCACATCTGCCAACGTCTTTTTTCTAAGTCAGATAACATGTACAGGTTCCTGGGATTAGGACAGTATAATTTTGAGAGTCCTAATAATATGCCTCATACCACATTTGCCATGTTACTTTTATCTTTATTGTGATGGGAGCTAGTACCTTTTACTGAAATATGCCAAATAGAACAAAAATATATTTTAAAAACTTTTTTGAAAGTCTTCGAACTCATCCTATCCCTACATTACCAGTTTATATTTGTTTGTTTGCACATGTATGGAGCAAATAGTATGTGTTCGTAATATGTGCTTTATTGATGCCATAGCAGATACACACCTCCCAATCAAGGCATATTTCCTTTCAATTGATATGTATTTTTTTTCTAACAGCTACAAAGTTGTTAGGAAATACATATATAAGTTGTTTGGGCCTCATAATTCAGTTACCAGAATTGTTACTTATTATTTTGGCCTCAGGTAAATACCGTAAAAGAAATTAATGAGACACTGAGGATATTGTGAACTGAGAAAGTTTGGGAAACTATCCTTATGTTATTGCCCTGTAGGCCTCTGAGGCTCTGTTCATTTTTTGTCATCTGTTTTATCTGTTTTCCAAACCAGTCTGTCTTGAGCTGCCTGTTTCCTTTGTATTTTCTATCCTGTGATTAAACCTATCCAATGATATTTTTATTTCAGATA
>NW_012148396.1:4804138-4805568 GCF_000956105.1 Propithecus coquereli
ATTAAATTAGTAATTTAGAGATATTTATAGAGGATAAAAGATGATAAGATTAAAATAAACAGAAACATCAGAGGAAGACGCACTATAAATGGCTGCTAGGGAGATAAGAGTGTTCCTAAAGGAGCCCCAAAGAAACTCTGAGCTAACAAAATAAACATGGGAGGAAAAAATAAAAATGACAAGAAAACAAATATGCATGGATACCATGGTCCAAATATAAAGGTTTGGAAGAACTAGTAAAAGTAATGAACATATTCTCTGAAATAGTAAATGGAAATGATTCAGGAAGTTGAGGAGGACTTGATTGGTAATCTGAATTTATATAAATTCTCTTTTCAATTGTGTATTATATTCTGCTTACCAACTAATGAGTGACCATCTCCCTATGTTCCTGCCCCCGCCCATAACTGGTGCCTAAATTTTATAACATATTTTGCCTATGAGCAGCCTTTTCATCAATTTATATTGAAGGACCATGTTAAAATCTGGGCTCAGATTTTAAACTTTATATTTTTCTTTTTTTTTTTTTTTCAGTACATGGTTTTAATTGGAATCCATCTTGAATTAATTTTTGCGGTGGTGAGATATATGGATCCTGTTTCATTCTTCTGCATGTGGCTATCCAGTTTTCCCAGCACCATTTATTGATTAGGGCTTCTTTTTCCCAGTGTATATTGTTGTCCGCTTTGTCAAAGATCAGTTGGCTATATGTGAATGGTTTTATATCCGGGTTCTCTATTCTGCTCCATTGGTCTAAGTCTCTATTTTTGTGCCAATACCATGCTATTTTGGTTACTATAGCCTTGTAGTATAGTTTGAAATCTGGTAACGTGACTCCTTGAGATTTGTTCTTTTTGCTTAAGATTGCTTTGGCTATTCAGGCTCTTTTCTGGTTCCAAACAAAGCGTAGAATTATTTTTTTTTTATTTCAGCATATTATGGGGTACAGATGTTTAGGTTACGTGTGCTGCCCTTGGTTCCCCCCCCCCAAGTCCTTTTTCTGTGTTTATATTTGTTTCTTTAAACAATAGTGTCTTCTGAACTTTATCATCATTAAAAGCGACGGTAAAAAGTAATAATAACCTAACCTTTTTTATTCATTATTGATTGCATAATTTTTTTAAATTTTAGCAGAATATATTAGGAATCAGTTTCTTTTCCTATAAAGAGAAATTTTCTGAAATTCATAAATTATTTCAGCTTTTGAAATTTAATGCAGTACTTACAATAAAAACCGGTATGTAATTTTGATGTTCACTGAAATAAAGTTTTAGAATCATTAATTTTAAGTCTTGAGATAAAGAAACTCACATTTCAGGATTCAAAATACATGGAAAAATGCAGTGTTAAATTGGCTGCTGTAAAATTACTACGCAAATTGACAGGAGATTTACAGAATTGTCATCAAGGAAAAATTTTAGATAAGGATC
>NW_012148396.1:4806308-4837777 GCF_000956105.1 Propithecus coquereli
GTAGTTGCTAAGGATTGTCTTAATAACTGAAAATAGTATATTTTTCCCCTCTAGTATATGAAGTTATGAGAAGTGTTACCAGGAAGACTTGGGTAGTTAATATTAGGGCCATAAATGTTTCACCCAGTGTATGAGATGATTTATATTAATGCACCAATCAATATTAAAAAGTACTTTTCTTTTTTATTAAGGAAAGGGTAGATAAAAGAAAGTGATAATTCTTTCTCAACTGGAAAAATTTATGGAAATTTTAAATAAAAACTTTATTGAGATGTTTTTAAATTGTTTGATTCTCTACTAGACTAACCTGCCCAGGACAACCTCCCACCTAAACTATCACAACAGTCACCGTCTCCTTCCTTCCAACTCTGTCATTACTGTACAGTTTGTGCCTTTAATACAACTCAGGTATCTATACCTGACATCAATGCCCCATATCCCAGGCAGAACACTAGGGGACTTAGGTAGAAAATGAGTTTCTCTGTTTTTGTTTTTGTTTCCTACTATAAGGTCCACTGAATTCCTCCTACTGAAATCAGTACTCAATATCAAATTACTTTTTATTAAAGTATTCTCTGATGGTATATTATTGACCAGCCTCCCTGGAGTTGATGAACGGGAGACAAAAGGAGAAAAATTGATGGTTTCTGTTAAAATCACCTTAATATTAATAGGCTTTATGAAGGCAATTACTGAAGCAAATAGTATTGCAAATTATTGAGAACTTATGACAAAAACTCATAATTTACATGCCAGCAAGGGCAGACAAACAAGAAAAGCAGCCTAAGCCTGGGTCTCTGGGCTACAGCTCAGCCAGCACATACATGTCCAGTGCAAATGCTGGAAAAGGACTCCAGGGAGCATGTTCATACACAGTGGCAAGCTCCTCCCCACCACATTTTGGTTTTTCAGAAGTTTTAATATTTTTTTTTCAAAACCTCTTTGAAAATCAGTCTGTTTCTGATGTTATGTTATTAATATCACAAATTTTCTTGAGTCCTTTCTGTGTCAAGACTTGAAGTTACAGAGATGATTAAGTCATTGTCTTGATCTCAGGGAGTCTAGAGTGTAAGAGAGGAAAATCAGAGAGACAAGTGACTGGGACAGGATGGTATAAATAGGGTAAAGAGAGATGAACACAGAGTGCGATGGAAACAGAAATGAGGGCAGGCGTATTCTGAATGGAGAGAACGGGTTTGAACAAACCTACACAGAAGGTGAAGGAATCAGGCAAGATAGTGCCAAAGGGAAATCTTCCTAAGCAGAGGGAGGTTTACAAACAGAAAAGAAGGGGGCTGTTTGTGGCTTGAAATTAGGGTGTGGCACTGGAAAATTAGAGTTTCTAGAGTCACCCTTGGCTCTTACTAGCTATATGGCCTAGAGGAACTTGAGGTTACTTCTCTCCAAGTCATAGTTCCCTCATTGATAAAATGGAGATAGAAAATTGAGCACACAGTTATCCAAATTCTATTTAATTTTTTTAATGTCCTATTCAAGCTCAGACTCTGCCACAATTGCTTTTCTGATTACTGAGAATGATCCTACACTAAAAATTAAATTCCCGTAGCGGTGACAATGTGATGATCACTCAACATAGGACCTTGAGCAAAGCTCTCTCTTAAGTTCCTTTGTCAACATCATTGTTCTCTGAAGGGAAGGAAACTTGTACTGCATAATTCCAAAAGGCAGAAATAGAGCTGACAGAAATTATGGAGAAAGATTTTTGTTATTTTTGTATTAAATAAAAAAGTAAATACATGCTAACAATCAGAATTGGATGACAGTGAGTGACATAGGCTTCAAAGTGAGGAAGGAGTTCTCTGTCGTTAGGGGCTACTAATTGGATCCAAAGAGAAGATAAATGACTTTCTTGTGCTTTATAAAAGAGTATACTTCCTTACATTATATTGTCAACAGTTTTACTAATAACCCGTTTGTAACTTGGAAATCATAACTTATAAATTGCCTTGGATTTCTTTTGTACTCTTGACACTGTAAGATAACGAAGCAGTTGCTCAGTTAATTTTTTAATTGCATTGAAGATTGGATGGATGGAAGGAACACAGAACAACAAAAAGAGATAACCAACAGCGTATTTCATGACAGGGCTGTAGCCTCTGGATCATAAACCCACCTAATCAAAAGATGGTCTGCTGACTACCAGCAGTAGCACTTGAGAGCTTGTTAGAAAAACAGAATCTCAGTCCCACCCCAGACCCGCTGACTCAGACGGTGCCTGTAACAAGGCCCCGGGTGATGTGGATGCACGCGAACGTGTGAGAAGCACTGCCGTAGAAGCACGTTTCAGGTGGTCTCTAAAGGTGCTCAGAATGAGAGCTGCCACCATCATCTGTTTGGAAGCTTTTGTCTTCATCAGCTCTGACAGTTTCTTAAGTGTGTTCTGAGGGAGTCCAGCTGTAGGCTGCTTTCACCTTTTTCTTTTGTCTGTCCTCTCATTTGCATAGCAATCCTAGGCCAGGAAAAAGACCTTAGAATGATTAAGCTTTATTCACAGAAAAGCACTGTCAGGAATGAAGAACGATTGTCAAATGTGTTAAGGATTCCATAGGAAAAATGAAATTATCCCTCAGGTCATTATTGCATCAGGGCATGGACCTCAAATGGATCTGTGGGAAGGTTTTCCTCCCTGTGATACCAGTAATATCAGGTTAGGACCCTGTCACAGGTCCCACTCTGTAGTCAGCTGTGGGCCCTGCCCTTCCTGAGCCCCAGAAGTCAGCTGCATTTCCCAGGGTCACCAAACTAGTAATACTGTGGAGCCAGCGTTAGCAGTCTCAGTTTCTGCCACTGAACCCCTTGTTTTACCTGCTGTACTTTGCTGCTGCTTGTAAAAGTTATAGATAAAAGCCAAATGATTTAGTATATATTTACAAACTCTACCAGACTGCATTACTGTTGCTAAATGTATAGAATGAGAACTGAGAACTGACATGAGTTGTACCTTCTGTCTGCTCTACTTGTCTTTCAATAAGCAGCCAAAAAAAGTATGAGGACAATAGAAGCAAAAGTATACATAGTAATTCCCACTTACAAGTGCCTATTAGGCTAAACGCTTTACATACCCTATACATAAACTTCACAGCTATTCTGCAAGAGAGTGATATCATTAACCCCATCTTACAGGTAGGAAAACTGAGGCTCAGAGATGAAGTGACAGAACTAAATTCAAATATGGGTATGTTGAAACCCAAAGCGTATGTTTTCTTATCACATTTAAAACCTTTTATTCGTCTATAAACTAAGTCATTTCTGATTAGTCAATACTTTCTTGTATCTGTTCATTCAAAGCATGTATTTCCATGAAAGTTTTCCACTACACAATCCTTTGAGTTTTTTTCATATCTTAGTTTCAGAACCAGAAACCATGGTTACCCTGCTAAAAAATGCAGACAGAAAGAACCATTATAGTTCATTCGTTCATCTGCTTTTGAAACTTTCTCTGCAGATGTGTTATCTTTCTGCTCTTCCATTACACTCATTCTGAGCAGTGTGGCACCCTGTTCCTATCAGTTTGGATCTACTTTTCAAGTTTAAAAAAAATTCTGTTGATTATCAATATAAATGTCATCCAACAGACCCTTTTTCTCATCTCATCCCATGTTGTCAGTCCAGCTGTTCCCTTTACCCTGAACATCATTTATAGCACTCAACGAATGCTTTGTAGTGTGACAAGACTCTTGTGTTAGCAAGTCACTCTCCTTCATGCCATTCACCCACCAGTGTCATCTAAAGCAGTGTTAATGCTGTGCTGCTTAACACCGTTCTTGTGGAATTTCCACACTTAAAAAAATAAATCTTCAAAGCATCTTTTAGAGATAAGTATCCATACCTACTAGATGTATCAAATGACTTGTCTCAAATTCTGTAGCAGGTAATAATTCCTTACTACGATTCCATACGCCCAGTGACACATAACGAAGAATACCGATGATTACGGGAAAGATTTATGAGCTTCTTGAATATGTAAATTTATGTCTTTCAATTTGATGAAAGGACACGTTTGTATATTCAAGAAACATATTGAATATTTTGTGGTCCATATAGTACTTTGGATGGTGATGGTGGGGTATTGTATAAGGAAGCAGGAAGCCTTAATTATTTAATAGTTTACATATATGCTAATTAATTGAAGTAGCACAAAGGAGTTAGATGTACTCTATCTACAAACTACTGTTTAATCACATTGAAGATTTTTCCTGATATATACTGGAGATACAAAGTAAAGCAGTGCAGAAACTATAGTGTCTCTGTCAGTGCAGTTCAGAATGATTGAAATTTATATAAATTGTCAATCTTTATTGAGTCAGAAAACATTTCAGAAAACATTTCAAACACTTTATATGTACTGTGTAATTTTTCCCTCATAATAACACTAGGAAGTGGGTCCTATATTTATCCCATTTAACAATTGAGGAAACTGGCTTGTAAAGTTCTGACTCTTGGTTGGTTTGAATGTTAACTGGCAGGTCAAGTTAAGCTATCGAGGACATGAGGAATTGAATTCAGATCTGATTCCAGTGCCCTTGACTCTTGACCAACATTTGTACTGTACCAATATTTATGGCCTAAGATAAAAAAAAAAAAGAAAAACTAATTTACATTACTCATGAAAAGGTTATCTAAGGGTGAGATTAATTTATAGGAAAAAAAGATGTTATTTCTTTTAATTGCTTCAGATTTCTTGTGTTAAAATTAGGTTCAACTGCTAACACCAAATATCCACTTATAGTGGCTTCACCCCGTAGAGATTTTATCAGCAACCCTACACGTCCATTCAGGGTCCTGGCTCCCTCTAGCTTTTGGCTATACTTTGCTGAGCTTGTCACTTTTGTCTTGCGAGCTTGTCATCTTACAACCATGTCCACATCACATGCAGGACGAAGGGAAAGGAGAATGCCAACTGTAGTTTTAAAGAGCTTCCCATAAATCTCATTCAGTGCTAGTGTGTCATTGACCAGACAGAACTAGATCACAAGCTACCCATGGCTGCAAGAAAGCTGCAAAACTGAGGGATTTTTGTTGTTGTTTTTTAATGTTACTGGTATTTTAAAACAGTCTTAGGTTTACAGAAAGATTTCCAAGATAGCACAGAAAGTTTCCCCGTAACCCACATGTAGTTTCCCCTAGTATGGCTTGTTTCTTTCAATTAATGAACCAATATTGACACATTATTAACTACAGCATTGACACAGTATTAACTACAGTCCAGTTCAGATTTCCTTAGTTTTTATCTAGTGTCCTTTTTCCCTGGGGTACCACATCACATTTAGTCATGTCTCCATAGGCTCCTCTTGGCTGTGAGAGTACCTGAACTTACTTTTTTTAATGATCTTGACACTTTGAGGCGTACTGGTCAGATCTTTTGTAAGATGTCTCTCAGTTGGATTTTGTCATGTATTTTTCTCATGATTAGCCTTGGGTTATGGTTTGGGGAGTGAATGCCATTTTCATCCCATCATATCAAGGTAAATACTATCCACATGACTTCTCGCCGTTCATGGTACGATCACCTGGCTGAGGTGGTATCTGTCAGGCTTCTCCACTACCGTAAGGGTATTGCTCCTTTTACTCGTTGTCCACTGCATCTTTTAAAAGGAAGTCACTATGGAGAGAATCCCTCTTTAAGGAGTGGAGAATTAGAGTTCACTTCATGGTGGGTGGGATATTTACAAAAATTATTGGGAAGATTTGTCTCTTCTCCCTTATTTATTTATTGATTCAATCATTTATTTATATCAATATGGACTCATTAATTTTACACATTGGGTTACAATCTAATACTGCTGCATTCTGTTGCTCAGATTTCTTTTAGTGTTGGCCACTGGGAGTTCTTTAAGTAGGCTCTTCTGTTCCTTTGACATACCCCCATGATTTGGGGTTTTTATTTATTGGTTTATTATTTTTTTAGCACTTCCTTAAGTTCTGGCACTACAAGTTGCTCCAGACTCATCTTGTATGTATTTCTACCTCTAGTCCTGGAATCAGCCATTTCTCCAAGGAACTCTTGCTCTGTTTATTGGGGAGTGGTATTAGGACACAAGATCGGGGTGCTAGCTCTGCTGTTGCTACTGGAATATCCTTGTTTCCAGACTCTCTCAGCTGACAGAGCAAGGACATATGTGTGTGTATAATAACCAATGTCTATACATATAACTATGCTTATTTCTTTAACCATCTGTATCTATAGTAAACTGAACATGAGTTTATACTAATGTCTCTGATTGTAATCTGTTACCACATTGATGATTGTAGCCTCTTTCCCTTGCTTATCTATAATGTCCACTCCAACAGGAAAAACCTTGCTCTCACCATACATTTATTTATTTATTATTACCTACCAGGAATAAATGAGAGTTCCTTTTGTTCCACTTCCTCACCAACAATTGGTATATCCAGTTATTTTTTTATTTTAGTTATTTTAATAGGTGTGAAGTGGTATCTCATATTTTTTAATTTGTAATTCCTTAGTGACAAATGATGTTGAACATCTTTTTATTTGATTATTTTCCATCTGTGTATATCTTCTTTGGTGAGGTGTCTGTTCAGATATTTTGCCCATTTTCTAATTGGGTTATTGATCTTTTCAAGGACAAGTTTTTGGTTTTGTTAATTTTCTCTTTTGTTTTTGTAAAATGAGTTTTTAACTGTGTATTTGCCATCCCAAACACACTGAAGGAGGAGGAAACTGATCTGTAGACAGCATTATCAGCTGCAGTCCTTGTTTAGTGGACCTTGTATAGGTGAGGTGGATCAGGCTGTGTCTTTATTCTCTGGTGTGGACACCCTTTTCTGTACTTATTTCTTCAAATAGAACTTACACATTTTCTCAGGTTTTTGCTTAAGTTGAACCATTCTTGATATAGCCACTTCCTTTCTTCCTCTCTGACTTGAAGTCTCGTGTTTTACATTAGAAATACATAGATATGTTGAATTCTACTTTAGAAAGTGCTTGTATTTATTTAAGAATGCTATTTTATATTACCATGTAGGTGATACATTATTTGGGAAAGTACAATTTATTTTCTGTCTGGTGGAACTGTGGCATTTGCTTTGGTCTCTGGCTTTGCTCTCTAAGCCTCAGTTTCCTTGTCCATAGAAAAGCAAGGTAAGTCCCACTTGATGGTGTGATCCTGGCATGGTATCATGTGGAAGTCAACAGTGCACGCAGCCTCTCCAGATGTCATAGCTTCCTGCTATGCATACTAGCCAGAAATTAAGTCTGAATTTCTTTGATATTGTTGTTGCTGGACTAACTGCCTGAATGACTTAACTTCCTTTTGGTAGATAACTGTTTCTTGTTTGCTTTAGTTCTCACTTTGCTTATGATTTCCTTATTCCTTTTTACAGAAATACAGCACATTGATTTTTATGAGGTTTAAACATATATGAATAATGGAATGTTAGAGAATATGATGAATATTGCTAATTTGACCCTCTTGCTTGCAGGGGAAGGGGAGGAGTCACAGCCCGGCCCGTTGGAGTTGGTGTCCCCCGAGGGACACCAACTCCCAGGGGAGTCCTATCTACCAGAGGGCCAGTGAGTCGGGGAAGAGGACTTCTCACTCCGAGAGCAAGAGGAGTCCCCCCAACTGGATACAGACCTCCACCGCCACCCCCAACACAAGAAACCTATGGAGAGTATGTAAGTGAAAGTATCAAACAGTGGCACTGGACATTGTAACCAAGTACCCTCCCTCACCTCATTTTAGCTCTTGAATAATTCTCCCTTAGTTCAGCAAACATTTATTGGATGCTAAATAAGTACTTAGTACTAGAGGTACAAAAATGACATGACCTCTTTTTTCAAACAGTTTAAATCTAAGGTATGGGAGAAAAATTTGAGTGGTGGGGAGGTGCAAGGCTGGGGTCCAGGAGACGTGTTATCAAGCTCTTATAAGAGTTTAACATAACATTCTTTCATATGCTACTCTTCTGAATACTTCAGTCATTTAAAAAATAATTGCCTGCATATACCAAGATGGTTTCACCCTTAAGTGTTCCCTCTTAAACTATGCTGCTGAGTGTAGATTTTTGATGGAATTCTCAGGGAAGAAGACAAAAGTTCTTTTTTTTTTTCCAGTTGATACAGATCAGTGAGCTTTTTTATTTACCATTCAGTGTTTCTTTGAATGGTTCATAGACTGATTAAACATAAGAGAAGGAACCATGAAAATTGAGAGAGAAAGAAATTCTTTAAGAATATAACCCACCCTGGGATTCTTACTGTAATATCTTAGTTTACCACAAATGAAGAAAATAAGATGCAATGGATAAAGGATTCATATTAGTAACTGAAAATATTAAAGTAAGAGTATATCAGCTGTTTTCAGTGACAGGAATAAAATGCAAAAACCAATAGATTTTCATGTTTTACTTTAATGGCACTCTCTTGCTCAGTATCTTTTTTGCATAGTTTCTAAAGATTGCAGTAATCCCTGGGCCACAGACAACATCTTCTGCTTCATCTGTAGCCACTGGAAAGATCAAAATCTTTGTCTTGGACATACTGAACTTTTTGTAATTCCCTGACCAGGCCGTGTTTTCTTAATGCTTGCAGACTTTTTCTCATGCTGCCTGCTCAGGCTAAAATGATCTTCTCATGTTTTGTGTGAGTTTCTCCTATTCATCCTTCTAGACTTAGGTCAACTATTGCTAGGTAAATTCAGAGGAGGTAATAGCTTACCTATTGAACATTACTACAGTTGTTATATTTCTCTCCCACCTAGACTGTGACCTTCTGGACAGGGGGGATGGATAACTATTATATCTTTATACTTGGCAAAGATTACATACTTGGAGCTCAGTGAATTACATTTAATGAATAAATCCCACAGTAAACAGTCACCATTTTGTTATTCAGTCGAGGAAGGATGTGGCCCCATCTCTTCTCTTTTTATTCATTACAGTTTGACTTGTTCCTATTTCCTAATATTCTTATCAAACTTAAAATAATCATTCCTTGAGCTCTTCCACAAATGCTGAGTCTCCTAAAAGTAGCAGAGACTATGAAGGTGAGGAAATGTTAAATTCCTTTTAGGTCAGTCCCGTGTCTGTTTATTTCCACCTCGGCTTATGTTGATTTCTCTTAGGTTTGGATTTAACGTAGATGTGGCTGGATGATGCCGTGGAAATTGCCAGGCAGAGAGTGTAGGAAACCTGGATCCTAGTCTCCATTTTACCGTAAATTTTAGTATCAGTCAGACAAGGTGTTTTAACCTTTTTGGCTTCACAATCCACTTATTTCAGAAAGAGCTGTTGCCTTCTTTACCTGTAATTCATCTTTCCTCTCAATAAAGATTGACTGAATTTCTGCCGTGTGAACCAGGCACGCATATTCTCTGTATCAGCATGTATACACTAGTGAGTCTGGAAAGAAATTACATAGATGAGTAAAAATAAAAATTATTTGAAAGGTTAAAGTCCAAGGAAGGAAAAGCAAAAGGAAGACATTTGGTTCTGCTACTTGTTGCTCTGATTTTTTTGATAAATGATTGGAAAGGCATTGAAACAATTGAATCGCAGAGTATTCTGTTGAGTTAATTTACTCCCCTTTCCATCCACTCAAGGATGATGGCACTGTAGAAGAATGCCTGAGTCCTTTCAGGAGCAGACAAAAGTCTGAGAGCTCCTAAGGGGGAAGGCAGCCTGCACTGCTTCTGTCCCATGCTCACTGCACTTGGCATGCTTCCAGGCACTGGCTGACGCTGCAGCTGTGGTTTCAACACAAGCCAATACTCTTTTGGTCACACCATAGTGTTACCTTCAAATAACTGTTGGCTACATCTGCCATCATCGTTTCAATTTGGCTGAAATGCAGCATTTGCAATTTCATCAACTTCATACAGTAATAACTCTTGCACACATAAAATGGCTGTGTGCTTTCCAGATATGCTCTGGGAGTATAGTGGGACACGAGAGAAAAAAAATGTTATCACGATATACCTCTTTCCCCAAGTTGAATTACTGTCATTAAGGACTCGCATTATAAATGTTATAACTTTTCCACTTAACTTAGTATCTATTATTCCTGAGAATACCTTTTAAGATTTTAACTAAATTTCCTCATTTAGCCTAGCATTTTGTAAGCCCTCTTGATACAATTATAGTGAAAGCTTCAGGAGCTGAACACTGTATATAACAAACTATTGCTGGTAGTTGGTATAAGGAGTAGATAAAGCCCCTCTCCTCACCTACAGTGGCCACCATTAGTAA
This sequence comes from Propithecus coquereli, assembly GCF_000956105.1. Classification (NCBI taxonomy): domain Eukaryota; kingdom Metazoa; phylum Chordata; class Mammalia; order Primates; family Indriidae; genus Propithecus; species Propithecus coquereli. Next base: position 4,816,542 of record NW_012148396.1, read on the forward strand.
CACTGCCTCTCAGGTATGCTCTTCTGACGTTATCTTCTCCCCTGACCCAATTTTAATTGAATTTCCTGCTTCTAGCCTCTCTGGTACAGCTTTGCAGTCTCTGGGATACTTCCCCAGACGTTGGCCATTGGTCTTCACTGTTTGAAATTCTAAAGATCACTCACACACCACACTTATGTTTGTAGCATGGGAAGAGGGAGGAAAGTATAGTCTGCTTTTAAATTTTTTGTCTGTTTCTTTCTTCCTAGAATTTTAGATAGGGTGGGTGCACTATAAGATATCAAACTTAAAAAGCAAAGAATCCTATAACACAAAGAAATGGTTATTCATTCATGTATCAAGGAGAATAGTTGGTCTTCTTAGAATATACTAAAATAATTATAACAATGAACTGGAATAGTCATAAATTAGATTCTAAATTCCATGGCAGTGGGGACGGACTCCTCCCCCCAATTCACCTTTTTATTTTCAGCAACTAGTATGATGTCTGGCACACAATAGGTCTTTTGTAAATATTTGGTAAATGAATGGATGAATGGATATTTTTAAGACTGAGCTTTTAAAAATTGCCATCTGTGGAGAACCGGGCACAGATACTTCTGTATGACTTTTCAGTTTTATTCACATATCAATTTTCATATGACATAATTATTAGCATATAGCTATATGTACAACCATTTTTTGGCATTGTCTATTTTTCAGGTTATTAACTTCTAGGAAGAAATACTGTATTTCTTAATTAGTTTAATCTTTAGACACTAGCATAGTTTTTGGCACATCATAAGCACTTAGTAAATGTTCGCCAGACTAAATAACCCTAAACAGAGACTTGATAAGCTGTTCTAATGAAGGTTACCATTGATTTTTTTTCCCAAGTCATTATTAAAACCATCTGGTGGGAAGAAATGTGATAGTTGGCATTTGAAAGAATAACTCCCCTAAGTTGTTTTCTAGTGCTCAAAGGGCAGTCACAGGTTATAAAGGAATAAGACTAATTTTGTGTAGCTCCTAAAGGAAACAGAGTAACATACTGTAAATCTCATTGCAGTATGAAAAGGAACTTCCAAGAAGGACGTAATATTTCATGAGAAACCGCTCTCCACAAGGCACTTTCATGTATGTCATGTTATTCTCACAACCATGCAGCGACGTAGTATGGTCTGCATCATACAAGTGAGAATTTAAGATCTGGGAAGTTAAGTGTCTGGCCCAAAGTAAAGAAGGAGCAGATTCAGGATTTAACATTCAAGGCCTATTTTCTATCTTAAAAAATCACTGCTTTATTTAAAAATAAAAAAGAATGTTCCACCAGCTGAGATTATAATAAAATCTCTTCAGTTTAAGAGAAAGTGCAGCAGATAATGCATATTCACCTTAACAGGAATGCCATGAAAGGGATAATAGGACACTGAATTAAATGATATCTGTGTGTCCCTTGCAATTCACTAATTCTGTGGTTTTTAACCTACTCTAAGTAGGTAAATGGAAATGGAGAACTTTTAGAAAGAATGGGATAACATGGCATCAGGATTAAAACAACAACACCAACAACAACAAAATGAGCAAACCTCTACTATTACATTGGTTAACGGGGAAAAAAAACAGACTCTAAAATAATTCAAAAAGTTTATTCTGTGCCAAATGTGTGTGACCAGCCCAGAGTACATAGCCTCAAGAGATCCTGAGAAAATGTGCCCTCGGTAGCTGGGTTACAGTTTGGTTTATACATTCAGGGAGATGGGAGTTACACGTGATATCCTAAGTCAGTATGTGGAGGGTATGAATGGGTTTGGCCCAAAAGGGCGGGACATCTCTAAGCTGAGAGTTATAGTTTATAGGTGGGATTTAAAGATTTTTTGATTTGTAATTGGTTAAAGAAATGAAGGTTATCTAAAGGCTTGGAATGTTTTAACTTAAAATAAGGATGTCTGTTAATCCCAGACAGGCTACTGAAACTCAGGTAATCTGTTGAGTAAATTGATGGCCTGCAGGTGTGGTTTAAGCTGTGTGTTGTTTAGCCTTAGGCCTGTTAATGAGTTACAAAGGGTATCTCCAAGAAGGGAAGGGGGCATGAGGAGGAGCCATGTCTGATCTCCTTCCTCATGGCCAGCAACTCAGCTTTAGGGTATATCTGGGATCACCTTGGCCAACGGGGGATCTATTCATTCAGCTGGGGGGCTTAAGGTTTTATTTTAGTTCACACATTTATTGGAAAAAATAAAAGCAGCATTTTCAAGCATCTATATCTCTGAGAAGGGCCTGTCATTCCTTTGGAACTCAGAAATGTAATTTTTAAAGATCTCCTTGGAATATATTTATAGTGATAAAGGTTTGATTTCTATAGAGCTTGTTCGATTATAACTAACTCATTTTAACTTTCATTTAATATTTACTATTTGAGGCTATTATTTCCAGAATAAAGGATGAGAAAAAAAAAGTAAAATCAGTTGCTTATTTGAACAAAAAAGGGGAAAAATCCTATTCTTTCAAATCCTGCTGTCAATGGAAAAAGACCCAAACTCTGTGAAACAATTTAAAGAGGTTTATTCAGGGCCAAATATATGTGACCATGGCCTAGAGAGCCACACTCAAGAAGCCTTGAGCAAGTGGTCTCGTTGTGGTTGGGTTATGGTTTGGTTTTATACATTTCAAGGAGACAGGAATTACATGTATTTATAAATCAATACATGGAAGGTGTACTTTGGTTTGACCTTAAAAGGCAGAACATCTCGAAGCAGGGGATTCCAGTTTATAGGAGGGTTTAAAGACTCTTTGATTTGTGATTGGCTAAAGAAATGAAGTTTTGTCTAAAGGCTTGGAATGTTTTAAATTAAGATAAAGAAGTCTGTTAATCAGAAACTAGCCACCAGATAAATATACCCAGACCCACATGATCTATTAAGTAAATTGATGACCTGCACCTCCACTGTTCACCAACATGGAAATGCTCCAACCCTCTTCAGTTGGGGTTTTAATGGAAGCTTCATAATGTAGACGTGATTGATTAAATCTTTGGTCATTGTTGCTTAACTCAACCTCCAGCCCATCTCCTCAACCAGAAGGTCAGGAGTGGGGCAGAACGTTCCAACCCTTTAATTATAGGGTTGGTTCCCCTGACAGCCAGCCTCCCTCAATCCCCGCCATCCCCGCCACCTCCCCCTCAATCCTTAGGGACTTTGCAGAAGTCACTTTATTAACATAAACTCTGCTTTTTTTAGTTGGAGGGGGCTTGTTATGAATAATAAAAGGCCCTTCTTTTACCTTTTATGGCTTTTATCACTTAGGAAATTCCAAGAGTTTTAGGACCTGTGAGCTAGGAGGTATAGAAGACCAAAATATATATTTCTTATTATATATCACAGTATCAAAACTACCAAATCTAAATCTCTAACTATGTCCGTTATCACCTTCCTATGGCCCTCTCTCCCTGAATGCCCTGTGTCACTTTGAAAACTATGGTGTAGACAGAGTACAAAAGAACTCATTCTTCTCCAGAGTTCCCTGTTAGGGTGAATGGCACTACCACATACCCAGACCCCAAGATCTCATTCTTCCAGCCTCTCTGTTCTTCATTTGCAGTTACCACCTCTTTTCACTTCTTCCTCCTGAATAACTCTCTGATCTCCAGTTCATCCGTGTTGAAGCTGGTTTGGTTATGACTCTGTCTTTGTTCATTCATTTATTCCTAGCAGCCAACACATGGTAGTCACTCAGTAAATACTGGCTGTTTGGAAGGATGGATGATGCACAGACAGTTGTCATAGCCTCCTCAGTAGCACCTTTACTTGTAGTCTTGCTCCAGCCCTAGTTCCTTTCCTTAAATAGTTTATCCTTACCACTTTTAGTGTACTTTCTAGTATCTAAAATTTTATATGCTTCTACTCCTAAATTCCCCCACAATATAAGGAGAGAGAAGTAGTTTAGAATTCTAGAAGGACCTTAGTCTCTTCAGGATGAAGTTAAAAAACTTGTGTACTTGATATTAGAGGACCTTGCTGACTGTCTTCCTGTCCACTTGTTGTTCAGTCTCATCAGCCTCCGCTCCTCCCAGATCGTCATTTTACATTCCCTCTACACCAACTGCCTGTCCTTAAACACATAGGGACTTTAACACTGTCTCTCTCCGCATGCTTCTCTTCTGGTGCTCTTTCTTGTTTTTTGCACACCACCCCTATTTTCTACTTACTCTTCAACCATGGAGACTTCTGGACCTAATCAGACGTAGTTAGCAGATCTTTCATGTCCCTTGATCACATTGTACCCACCTCTGTGTTTACTTACTTGTCCTTGAGCGCAGTAGACTGTGGGATCCTTTAGGGTAGGAGATATGTCTTTATCTTAGTTTGCCCAGGGACTGACATTATGGAGATCCCAAATAAATGTGTGGAAGATGGACGTCTTGGCCTTTGTTAATGCCAACGAATTCTGTGTCATGCTGTGTATGATGTATGCTTTTCAACATATTTACTGAAGTAAAATTGAATATCTTAAGCCAGTTTTAGCAAACATAACATAGTCTGTTTAGTAAGCTAATAAATATGAAAACATAATATAGTCTGTTTAGTAAGCTAATAAATATGAAAACATAACATAGTCTGTTTAGTAAGCTAATAAATATGAAAAACAATGCAATTTAATACAGAATATTATTCTGAGAGGCAAAAGGTAGTCATGTGTCACTTAATGACAGGGATACACTCTGAGAAATGCATCCTTAGGTGATTTCATCTTGTGCAAACATCTTGGGGTGCACTTACACAAACTTGGATGGTATAGCCTACTACACTCCTAGGCTATATGATATAGCCTCTTGCTCCTACTCTACAAAGCTGTACAGCTTGTTACTATACTGAATTCTGTACGCAATTGTAACACAATCATAAGTATTTGTGTATCTAAACGTAGAAAAAGTACAGTAAAAATATAATGTAATCTTACAGGACCACCATTGGTATATCCAGTTCCCAGTTGACTGAAACATTTTGCTGTACTAGTTACTATCCCACTTCCCTTCATTATGACCATCTGTTGTCTTCATATGCAAATTATTTAGCTTTTCTGGGCCTTAGTTTTTGTTGTTGTTTTTTGGATTTTTTAAATCTGCAAAATGGTGATGATGATATTTAGCTAGTAGTTCAGCAGGTTAGACCAGATGATAATCTTAACCTCTTTCCAACTCGAATATTCTATAATGGATTGATTATTTTTTGTCAAAACTTGATTTCCACTATAATCATCCTAAAGATGGTTTTTGTAGTAAAAAATTATATTTTCATCAAATAGAAACATTGATATTGAAAAGTAAGTTGGAAAATAAACAAAACACACATTTTAATGATGATAGAAACAAGCTATAAATGAGTGTGAGTCTTTTGAATCATAAAGTTTTGAAAAATATTTTAAAAAATGAGACTTTTTAAAAAAATACAGACTTGCCATCCCTTAACATGTATAAACTAAAATTGTCTTAAAAATTCTAATCATATTATTCTCTAACTCAATTATTATTATATCAACTATCTACTCATAGGAAGTATTTATCATTCACTAATATCTCTTAATATCTTAATATTGTGTAATTATCCTAAGGTTTTGAGGCTGAGCTGATGCTTTAAACATAACTGTGGTAGGGTATTGTAGATGAAATCATGCAGATTCATCAGAATATAGAACCTTTTTTTTCAGCAGGTATTCGATATGCTTTGATTATCCAGCTGCAAGATATTTATTGAATAGAATGTGGAATTGCCCTTAAATCACCTCCTGCGATGTGGTAGTGCCTACTTAAGAGAGGGAGGCTAAGGGAAGGCCAGGCTGATGAAGGTCACTGGAGCCTGCACTTTGCCTTAGTTACATGTTTTTAAATGAGACGCTGGAGGTCCCTCAAGGCTGCCATATGGCTCGGAAGTAGCCAAGCCAAGTGCATCTGACTACAGTACCCATGCGCTTTTCTCTACAGACCCTCTGGTCAGAATGTGAAGTAGGTAGCCTAAAGGCATCTATACATCTGGAATGTTCCACAGGGGACTTTGATGTACAGTGGAGACCACTGTCGTGCTGCACTTTGACTTACGTGGTTGCATACAGTCCTCACAACAGCATTGCCAGGTGGTATTCTCAGCTGGAAAGGAAGAGTCACAGTCACTAAGTCTCAGATAGAGAAAGTAACCAGCCAGTGCCATTCATGGACCAAGATTTCGATCCCAAATTCTCTAATCCCTAGTCTAAAGCTTTTATTCCCAGGATTCTAAATTATATAATGTCGTGACCTAGAAGAAAGTAGTTGAGGAAAGAGTACAAGAAGTGAGCTAAAGACACAACCGTAAGCATATATCAAGGCGTAACTGGTCGTGGACCTTTTTTAAACTGATTCCCTGATGTGGTATATCTTACTGACTTGACCTTTTTCTAAACTGATGCCCTGATCTGGTATATCTCACCTGAGCTTCCTTGATGCTTCTTTGCAGAATCATCAACTACAGTCTTAACACCAGTAAAGAAATTATTGCTTTTAATTTATTATAAGTTTGGAAGGATGATACCTGAAACAACTGACATTTGGAAACCATCACAAAATTGTAGGGCAGTGTACCCCTCTTTTATAATTTTTTTTTCTGATTCTGTAATCACAGAAAAGTAGTATACTCTTCAAATCTTTTAAGTTAATGGAAGAAAAGGCAGCTGCCATTTATTGGGTATTTATTGTTTGCAAAGTATTAGTGTGCTGGGTACTTTTCCTGTATTATCTCATGCAGTCTTCACTTCAACCCTGTGAAGTAAAATAGTACTGCCTCTAGACAACTGAAGCTTAGGGGGCTTTGAGAAGATAATTTTCCCCAAATCACACTCCTAGTAAGTACTAAAACCCATGTGGCCATACTTCCTTGCAAGCACTTTTCTAAGCACTTTACATGCATGCATCTTTTTTATCTGTAGAACACCACCATGAGAAAGGTCCCTTTTCAAAGTCACACTGCTGCTGCAGGGGTGGGGATTTGTTCTATAAAATTTGGATTCAGTGAAAAGGCCACACTCAAGGATCCAGAACACCACATGTGGCCCCAACGCTGCAGGTTCCCCACCCCTGAATGGAGAAACTGACAAATGAAGGGGAAAAATTATTTAGTCTGCTCAGGCATAAAGGTTGCTATACAGAATTTGGAGCAAGTGGGATATGATTAAGGAGTACTTGGTTTTACCAGTCTTTCTGCAACTATTTTAGGGTATGACATTTCCTCATAGGACATCTGCATGGATTAACATCATCCAGGATTACAGAGTTAAAGAGATAGTTTTGAATAGGAGCAGAGATCGAAACCTTGTGTTCAGAGAGCAAGTGTGCCGCCTCTGCCTGTTCTGTAGCTTTGTGACTCATTAAGGCTATCTGTATATGATGAAAGTTTTCTCAAAGAAAAGCATGACTACTACCACAAATGGTTTCCTCATCTATAACATGGGAATACAGGGACCACCACTTCTTCCTTTGTGATAAGAATAAGCTCCTGAAATTTTGATGACTAGGATCATCAGTGAAGGCCTTTAGGGAAAACCAAATATATTTTTTAAATGTACATGTTATCCTTTAATGTAGATTTTGTTTAAAGACTCCGTGAAGTCATAATCTTTCCCATTCTTTTGAGAAAGCTAGAACTCACCTTAGTCGTTAATTATATGACGAGTTTGGGGATTTTTGTAAAGATGAGGGTTGTACTGATGGCAGATTTTCCCAATGCAGTGACTACTGGCATAATTTCTGACAGTTAACTAATCTCTAAACTGCTTCAATTATCTTGTTTTCCATAGTGAGAAATTTAATTAAAACAGAGTACAGATTGTGAAAAGGTTATTTATGAAAATGCATTTTAAATGTGAATTGAAAAGCCTAGGGACACCTTTTTATTTTAGATAAAAAGAGGAAGGTTCTATAATTTTTTATATTCATTTTACCAGAAGCAAGGGTAAGAGTGGTATGCAATTTACTTGAAATGTCTGTCAGGAGCCTCACAAGTCTCAATCTTTTTCCTAAATTGCTTGAAAGGTTGACTTATTTTAGAAATGTAAAACTTCAGGAAATAAATCCAGATTTTAAATATATGTGTATAGAGGGTTTTTTTGTTTTTATTTTTTCTCCTTTCCTTAAACAAAAACAACAAATAGTACCTTATCAAGGTCTTGGAAAGCTCTAAAATGACAATGTCACTAAGTCACGCAAAGCAAATTTGGACTTCATAATTAGGCTTGTTTATCCAAGTTAGACAATAATGGTTATACTTGAGCTGATATGACAGGTGTATCATGTCCCTCAGGTGAATTAGGTCTGGGGCAGGGAAGGGAACTTGGGAATCACTAGATTAGTCCTTTGTTATATTGGATTTCCTGCAAGAACCTGCCATCTTAGTTTCATCATTTTCCTTGGGCATTTAACCAGCATTCATAGAACTCATTTTCTGCCTACAAGTAGATCAGAGTCTAGGAAGGAACACAGTGTAGGGAAGGAAAAATAATTTTCTCTCTACCCTTGTGAGTTCTTAGCTGGGATCAACCCCTGTAACAAAAGAAACACAAACAAGTTTATTAACAGGTATAATTCCTATAAACTGAGAGAAACCCAAGGAATGAGTAAATCTCAAAGAGGTGGCTTAGAACTCTGGCTTATATAGCATCTTCAACAAAGGACAGTGACCAGAAGTAGGAAAACCACTTTGAGTCACTAGGGCAACAAATTGTGGGAAGGCAAATCAGTGGACATTTGTTGCTCTGGTGCTATCTCTGGCTAATTAGGGTCTGAAGTTGTCTTCGGTGATTAGCTTTTGCCCCTTGTGTTAGAGAGGGCAGGGAGGGGTACCTTTGTCTTTATAAATTTATGTCTTGCTTTTAGGCGAATAGAAGGCAGAGAACTTTTCTTGTTTCTGCTATTTGCAGTTGCCTTCAGCTCAAAATGCTCTCTATGCTAAAGTAGCGTATTTTGTGATGCCATGTCCGCACTCCTACAAGTTATCACCCTCCCTTTGAATCCTTTCATAATCCCCTCTGTATTTTAGGTGGTCAGTCTCTATTATTTGGGTTCATATATATACATCTTATGTAGAGTACTTATCTTAATGTAATCATTTCTTTATTTGCTTTATTGTTTCCCATTACACTTTATGTTATTGATGGTAGGGGCCATGCCTTTTCATTCACCAGGGCCCAATGTATAGTTTGCACTCAGTATTTGATTTCTTGATACAGAGACAAAACACAACATTCAGGATAAGAATACCTTTAGTTGACTTAAGTACAAAAGATATTTAGAGAGGTGGAAAGAGGGAAGACTGTTTGATGGAATATGGAAAGACTTTCTAGAGGAGATAACATTTAAACCAAACAGGAAAAGGGACTAGTAGCACTCAGGCAGAGCTGGGAGTATTCAAAGGCCTAGACACGTGGAAGGTCATGGTGTACTGCAAACAGCTAGGAGAATTTTGGTGGTGGTGTATTATTGATGATGATGGTGTATTATTGTCGATTGATATACATTATGTTTATTCTATTCAGTTTGTTTGTAGGTAGAGTAGAATGTGAGGTACATGACAGGACATGGAATCTTGAAAGACACTTCATAGCTATAGTAGTTTAAAATAAAATTAAACAGCAGTTTAAAATAGAACCACATTGTCAGGTTGGGTGAAACAAGTGGAAGGCCAGCTGGCCATCTAGATATGTCCTCCAAATGTCCTCATAATGCTGCATTTCCCTGAGGAGTTTGCTGTAACACAAAATCTGGCCTTTGGTTTTACAGGAACAGGAACTATCTCCTAGTGGTTCAAAGCAAAGCTGGGAGCCAAACTACTTTCAAATCCTTGCTCTGCTTTTAATTGCTGTGTGCTGTGTGACCTTAGTGGATAGGGATGCTTAACTGCTCTATGCCTCCATTCCTCATCTATAAACAGGAGTATTAGTTCTTACCACATGGGGTTGTTATGAAGATTAGATAAATTACCATATAGAAAGTCACTAGAGTAGTGCTTGATACACAAAAAGTGATATATAATATTTTTATTGTTGGCTCAGAAATCTCATTCTTCAGTTCACCAATGTAGTTCTATATTTCAGAGTTTGTGTCTCAGATATTCACATGTGAAAAGTATAATATCCAGTACTATTCACATGTACTAGAGTGACTAAAATCAAAAAGATAGTTTCAGGTGTTGGCTAGTATAAGGCACAGTAGGAACACTCCTGTACAGCTGTGGGAATGTGTATTGATACAACCACTTTGGGAAAATGTTTGGCACATTTGGCTATCTGTTAGAGCCTTCACATGCCTCCCAGGACCTAGCAGTCCTACTCCTGGGTGACTCCTCATCAGAGATACATATGTAGATGCACCCGAAGACTTGTGTAAGAACCTTATAGGCAAGAACTATAAAGAAGCAAAATACAAACTAAATACTTTTTTTTTTTTTTTTGAGAGAAGGTGTTGTTCTTGCTCAAGCTAGTTTTGAACTCCTGGCCTTAAGCAGTCCTCCCACCTCAGCTTCCCAGAGTGCTAGGATTATAGGCATGAGCCACTGCACCCAGCCTAAGAAGCAAAATATCTGTCAACAGTAGAATGGATAAAAACAATTATAGTGTAATCATGTAGAGCAATATTTTAAAGCCATGAGAAGGAACCACAGTTTGTTTCTACACATGACAACATAGGTGAATCTCACAAACATACTACTGAATGAAAGAGACCTGGCACAAAATCATAGCTACACTGATTCTATTTACATAAAGCTCAAAACAGGTGAGACTCATTGGTAGTGTCAGAAGTCAAGATGGTGGTTACTTTGAGGGGGTAGTAATCAGGAAGGGGAATAAGGGGAGATTCTGTGGACTGCTGCTGTTCCATTTCTTAATCCTGGTACTGTTTACTTCCAGTGTGTAACCAGCTGTGCCCACTTGGTGAAAATTCCCTAAGCTCTGCACTTAGGATTTGTACCTTTTTATGACTTATTTTATGCTTGACTAAAGAGTTTTAAAATATGACCAATTTGTGAATTAAGAGAATTGTACTACTAAGTAGACCAGATAGTCTCATTTATAACAGAACAGCACATCTTCCTTCAAGCAGAACTGCTGTTATACCAGGTAATAATCTGAAGCTTTCTCAGTGAGTCTAAAAGCTGAGCAAAGAATAATCTTAATGTTAATATTAGAAAACTGATGGCCTGGTACTTACATTTTCGTTGTACAGAAATCTCTGCACTGCGAATTAGATGCACATTTTGGTGGGCCAGAAGTTCTTTCCTCTTCATGGTGGGATTAAAGACATTTGACATCTTTCATGTGGCCAGTCATCTTTCAGACGGGGGCCATTCTTCAAGGAAGAACACTTGAAAGAATGGGCAAATCAGCATAAATCCATTACTAAGGGAATGCTTGCTCTGTGCCAGGCAAAAGGAACACAGCAGTGAACAAGGCACATGAAGGCCCTGTTCTCACGGGGACAGTGTTTCCAGTGGGAGACATGGGTAATAAACGAGTAAATATCAGGTATTGATAAGAATCAGGTCCCAAACTCTTTCTGAGAACAGTTACAGAGAGTGAAAGAAAACAACAAATAAGCAAAATAATAATAATAATGATAATAATTGATGAAGGCATGAATACTAAAAAAGTTTAAAAAAATTACTTGGACTAACAACTTGGAGAAAAATGAAAGCCAAAATGTTAAGTTCAGCATTTCTGGCAGATTTTCCTTTCCTTTGGGGCATCCTTTCTCAACAGGGATTCCTCATCTGAATCACACAATATAAAAATTGATGTGTGTGAATACTTCCTCAACTGTCCCAAGGATGGTGTATAACGAGTATCATTGTGTATGCACAGGAGAGAAGTTGATTCATTTTATATACAGTGGGTACCTTCATGCAGCAGGCTTTATGCTCTCTGGTGGAGCCCTGGTTGAGAAAGGCTGCCGTGGGCTTTTGCTAGTTCCTAAAGAAGGTAGCCAAGAACCTGAATTGAGCTTTAACAGAAACCCAGAGATTGGGGAGGTTAAAAAAAAATTAAATTTAAGGTCCACCAAGTTTGGGTGAAGAGACTAATAAATCCCCTGGGTTTTGGATTAGATCTCAAAAAATCTGTACAGAAGAATACAGAGGGTCAGCTTCCAATCACCTTTGTCCTCTGTGGGACTGAGATTAGTCTGGAATTGCTAATTTACCTATCCCCTACCAAAATCAAATATAAATTCTATCTGGAGAAATACAAAAAAATAATTTTTTCATGTACAATTGCAAAGAATCAAAAAGTACAGTGATATAAGAAAGCATCATAATAAAACACTGAGAAAAACAATAGAAGCAGATCCATAAGAGATTCAGATAGCAAACACAAACTAAGTGTACTCATTATAATCAAGGAATTAAAAAATAAGGTCGATTTAAGCAGAGAACTGGAAAATATAGAAAAAATAGACATTCTAGAACTGAAAAGAAGTAAATAGATGGGTTAAATAGCAGATTAGACACAGCTAAAGAAATAATATACCGGATGTTAGATCAGTGAAGCAGAGATAAGAGACTGGACCGCACAAAAAATAGCATGAAACACAAGGTCTCCAATGGTCACCCCTTTCACTTAAAGCCCAAAGGCCCCACGTGATGTGGCCCCTGCACCTCTCCCCCGCTCACTCCGCTTTCACCTCTTGTCTGAGTTTGTTCCTGCTGTTATAACAAAATACCTTAGACTGAATGATTTATAACTACTAGAAGTTTATTTCTCACACATTTCTGGAAGCTGTTTAGTCCAAGGGGCTGGCAGATTCAGTGTCTTGTGAGGGCTCACTCTCTGCTTCACAGATGGCACCTCCTGCTGTGTCCTCACAGGGCAGAAGAGCAGCAGGTGTTTGAGGGCCTGGAGGGCCAGGCAGCTGCCGGAAGCCTCCTTTATAAGGACATGAAGCCCACTTGTGAAGGCGGAGCCTGCATGTCTTGATCACTTCCCAAGAGGCCCAACCTCTTAAGACCACCAAAATGGGAATTAAGTTTCAATGTGAATGTTGGAAGGACACAAATGTTCAAACCGTAGCCCCCCACACCCCCACCAAGGCCTTTGTATTTGCTGTTCCTCTGTCTGAAATGCTCCCAAAATGCCCCAGATCTGCCTGGCTACTTCCCTTATTTCTTCCACATTTGTAGTCTCTTATCTGTAAGGACTTCCCTGGCTACTCTATCTAAAATCTTAAGCCTCCCCAACACTCTCACTGTCTTACATGGGATATATTTTGATGACTGGATTTATTTGCTTCCCCAGGAGGACAAAGATTTTTGGGTTTTTTTTATATGTTTAATGCTGTATCCCCAGTGCTCAGAACAGACTCTGACACATAGTAGGCATTCAGCAAAGTCTCCTTCACAGGGAAAATGGAAAGAGCTATATAAAATCTTTAGCATGATGCCAGGTTAATATGACTAAATAAAATTTTGTCAACTCCCCCTTTTCCCTTGATTTGTGGGATTTCTGGGTTAACTTTGTTGTTATTTTATTTTCCTTTTACTGTGTTTTTGAGCACCTTGGCAAATCCAAACAAATGTAATTCTAGACATTCTGTGAATAATAGACATACTTTTAAAGGCTGTATTCACATGTGGATAGAATGACAGCAAATCTTGATCACTCACTTCTGTGTCTAAAACCCACAGTCATTAATGTAAGTATTTGCAGAATGGAAATGCAAACATTTCATTTTAGACAAAGTTTTAAAAATCCATCATGTTCTGCAGTAGACAGATACCTGGATAGCTTTGATTTTTCCCTGGCCTCACAGCTTAAGAGGGTTAAAAGCAACAGATCTTTAATTAAATTGGAACTGGGCATGAACTGTGCCAAACAGCTTTCATAAATATTTTCTGGGTAATCTTCACACAACCATGAGAAACAGCCAGGAAGTATATTATGATTCTCATGTTGCAAATTATAAAATTGGATTTCAGAGAGGTTAGTGATTTTCCCAAAACTATGCAGCTATTAAGTGGCAGAGCTGGAATTTGAACACAGTCATCAGACTCCAGAGACCGATGTGAAGAAGTTGTATTAGTCTAGAAGCTACATATTCCATAAAATGAACAACTGAGCATGTGATTTGATTATTAAATAAATGATGTTTTATTTAGATGATAATAGGAAAGATTCTTATTTAGAATTATTACTAATATCATTTTAGTCTTTAATTGTAACTTAGTTATGTGATATGTTCATATCATTAATGATAACTCGCAGGTAATACTGTATTGACAAAGATGTTATAAACCAGAACCACAGTGAAAACGAATTTTGAAAAAACTATTTTTAACTGATGTTTGTTTTATAAACTCAAAATAATCATTATAAAACTAAATAAGCTTTTAACACTGTATTATATATAAAAACTTTGTACATTTTGAAATGATGAGTTATCACCCTAATTTAAGTGAAGTGTCATGTAGCATAATTATCTTCTTTTAAAAGGACTTGAAACTGAAACAATATTCTTTAAATCACTCTTTTGTAAATTCTTGTGTTCATTTAAAATGGTTTTCCTAAGTTTAAATGTTATGCTTGATTTTACTTGTGACAGAAATAGAATAAAATAGGTCATGCTGTTTCCTTTATCCTGGAAAATCTCTTCTTTTGAAAGCAAGATTTCTCTGGTGTTTGGCCTTATGTCCGTTTGAGTTTTATAGGCTGAGAATGACAAATGAAGGATCTCTACCTGTGTTAGAACATGTTTGCTCTTACCGTAGCCTGGCGTCCTCCAGGTGTCTAGCTCACCACTGTCGGTTCAGTGTCATTTCTAAGTTAAAAATTCAAACGTGTAGCCTGATGAATAAGCAAGTCTCTTTAATGAGGGAAAAAAGTATAATAATATACATTTATCTCTTGTCCGTGTTTGCTCACTATTTTTAATAATGTTGTTCTGACTTTCTGAAATAGAATACAGAGTTCCAAAGGGAAATTTTCTTACTGAGAGGAGGAAATGTAAGACTGATATTTAATGTTTGACAGAATATAGTACAGATGAAGTCTCATTATCAAATTTTATAATATTTTAATAGTGCATTTTGTTCTGCAATAACTCCTCAATTTGCATTTATCTCAAAGAAGTGTTTATTACATTTCCTGCCATTTGATCATTAATTAGTTCTCTTCATTCATTCAACAAACATGACCACATGCCTTCTATGTGCCAGACATTGAAAATACAAGAGAACAAGGCCTGGTCCTTACCCTGAAGGACCTTGCAGACTAGTGAGAGAGAAAGGAGGCATATAAGTAATTATAAGTGCCGTGTATATACAAGTTATCAGTTATTGTGGAAATGCCAAGGAGGGAGTGATAATTCAGCCTGAAGTCTTCTGGTCGGCTGACCAAAAAGGTGATGTCAGGGGAAACAGCCTGTGCAGAAGAATTACAGCACGAAACAACACAGCCCTTACTGAGGTGCCAATGCTCACAGGCAAAGTGGCAGTGGCAGGCACATGGCTAGGTAAGTTGCTAAGGACAAGACTGTAAGAGGCTTATCAGTGTAACCAGGAGAGAGGAGTGGAGAGTAGAGATTTTTATGTAGGAAGGGAAGAAACAAACTCAGATTTGCATGTTAGGTAGATAATTCTGGAGGAATATTTAGATGAAGAAGCATTAGAAGGCAGATAAGAACAGTTTAGGATCTCCTATTAGTCCCGTTGAGAAATTCTGAATGATTCTGATAAATCACATAATTCTGAATGAATCTAATGATTCACATTGGGGATGTAGAGGAAGGGATGAGTGTGAGAAAGATTTAGGAGATTAAAAAAATAGACTTATTGGCTAGTTGGAATGATGAAGGGATGGTAAAGCAGGAACGATTGCTTGTATCCAGACAAAAGTACCTTTTATAGCTTGGGTTGGGTGGTGGATTCTTACCACTTTATTAGAGATCTCGTGCATCTCCACGACTGCCTCACTCCACGTGCAGAGCCCTATTTTTAAATTGCAAGGAAGGGAATAAAACATCTTTGTGGTACATTTTGACAATGGAGGGGAGCTTTATTAAGCTTCTACCAGAGGAAGTTCAGTAGGCCCCTTAAAATAAATTTATAATACCTAGTTTCCTCACTTTTGGTCATCTGAGGAATGGCTAGAGGCTCTGAAGCTATACAGACCAGCTGAGGAGAACTCAGAGCAGAGGTGAGAGGACTGAGCCTCTGGGGGAGGTTTAGTCCAGCAATCTAAGTAACATACTGAGTCCTCAGTGTGTTCCGGGCATTGTTTTTACTCTGTGCCTGGCGTGAAAGAACGAATAAGACACAATCCATGTTTATCATGGTAGGTGAGGCAAAAAGCAAGTCATATCCATACAGTAGAGTAATAGAGGTATATATATTAGGTCCATTGTTGGCATAACAAAGGTGGCATAGACTCTGTTTTTGTGGGACTGAGAAGTTAGAATTGGAGGCTGTCATTTGAACTACATCATGAAAATTCACTAGGCAGAAAGGGCAGGCACAGACTTGTAGGAAACAGCACGTGCACTGGAAGTCCTTACTGCATTTAAGGCAGAGGACACACTGCAAAAAATGAGGCTAACATGTAGATTGGGGCTGTGTTACAATGGGGAATGTTCTCTAGGAGAAAATATGGAAATGTGAAAAATGACAGCAAGATTTCAAATGTAAAGAAAATCTTTCAGCATATCTGAGCAGTGCCAACAGTGAAGTGTAATGCGTTCCCCATCCTAGGTCATGGGAAGAATTTTAAGAACAGATTCTAAGCTTAGATACGGGCTTGAACTAAATCTTTAGCATCCCCTCTATGCTTTATTTTTGTGATTCTACTCAATTACATGCTAACTTGTAGAAGTAATGTATTCACTGTGTTTTAAAATTTGTATTTTAGCCTCAGAAAAATCTATAGAAGAATTTTATAATATAAAACTATGTTTAAAAAAAAAAAAAAAAAAAAAAACATGAGCAACCAGTGATTGAGAACACTGGAAGATAAGAGCATTAGGAAAAGCAGGGAGGACTGCTAAAACCCTGAGATCACCCAGTCCTCAGACCAAAAAAAAGCCCTAAGGTTTAGAGGCTCTTACCCAGCTCCATAACCTTCTGCAATTCCTCATTTTAATCATTTGCTCGATCATTTATTTACTGGTTAAGCTTCCCCTATTCTCAGCCAGTGACCTCATCTCCTACCTTATAATAAAAAGAAGTAGATGATCAACATTAATTTCCACTAGTCCCTGCCTGGAAACTTGGACATTGATTTGGAGTCACACTCAGCTCTTCTTCCTTTTCTCCTGTCACGCTCTGCTTTGTGCTTCCCTATATTTTCCAGGTGCTATCCATTGAACAGTAATACTTGTTATAATGGGAGGGAGTACAAAATACTCACTTTATGGCCAAATCCAGCTTGAAATCATCATAAAAGAAATCTTGTGAGAATTGCAAATTTAATCAATCTTCAGTATAAAAAGATAACGGTCAATAATTTAATGACCTAAACTATTTGAAAGTCAAGTGAATTGCAAGCATTATAATGTCTAGAAAAATAACTGAACAAGGAATAGATGACATAACTGTAAGGTTAAAATAGTATAGTGCTTAATATTTTAGTTATTTTTTAAAAAATTCCAGTCATTTACAATCTTGATTCTTTAAATAAGCACAGAAATAGAATTCTTCATTTGAAGAAGCCATATTCTTTTCAGGCTACTAAAAAATTACTGAAGAAACCATGTGCTTTGCACATTGCCAAACTGTAAGCACAATGACCTAGTTGCAAGTCTAACCCTCCAGATTCACCTTTTCTGTTCCGTGCCCACACACTGTTACCAGAGAAACATTTCTAAAACACAGAATGAATGATGTCACTTGAAATCCAAATCCACGTTCCTCAACTTGGTCCCTCAAGATCTGGTTTATGTGTCTCTTGGTCTCATTGTTCTCTCCTCTTCCATTTGCACCTTACAGTGCACCCACAACAAGCAGTTTGCTTCCCTGGATGACAAGAGTTCTTGTCTCTCTATATCTCCATTGTTTTGCATCTCCTGTTCATTCTGCCTAATTTTAAATTTTAATGGCTTTTTCTGGCAACTTTTACTTTTTTATGCTTTGAAACTAAGTTCTAGCATTGACACTACTGGGAAATTTCCTTCCTCTTCCCTTTCCCAATTGGGCTAGTCTGTCCCATTTCAGTGCTTGACACTTCATTTGACATTTTGAATTATATTAATAGTTGTCTCTTTAGTTGTTTGTCATCTCTCTCCCACTCCACCTCATGGCATTGTACTTACTAGATGAGGAAGCTCCTTTCCATCCAAGATGTCTATCAGAGTGCCAGAAAGGAGCTAGGTGCTAAGTGAAAATTGTTTTTTTTTTTTTATTTCAGCGTGTTATGGGGGTACAGATGATTGGGTTACGTATGATGCCCTTACCCTCCCTCCCCCTCAAGTCCGAGCTTCAAGTGTGTCCATTCCCCCGGAGGTGCGCATCGCACTCATTGTTTGTGCATATGCCCGTCCCCTCCTCCCCCCTACCCCCTGCCCAACATCTAATAATATGTTATTCTTATATGTGCACTTAAATGTTGATCAGCTAATACCAATTTGATGGTGAGTACATGTGGTGCTTGTTTTTCCATTCTTGGGATACCTCGCTTAGTAGAGTGTGTTCCAGCGCTTTCCAGGAGTATATAAGAGATGCTATATCACCATTGTTTCTTAAAGCTGAATAGTACTCCATGGTATACATATACCACAGTTTATTAATCCACTCATGTATTGATAGACACTTGGGTTGTTTCCACATCTTTGCAATTGTGAATTGTGCTGCTATGAACATTCGAGTGCAGGTGTCTTTTTCATAGAGCGACTTTTGCTCTTTTGGGTAGATGCCCAGTAATGGGATTGCTGGGTCAAATGGTAGTTCTACTTGTATCTCTTTAAGGTATCTCCATATTGCTTTCCACAGAGGTTGCACTAGTTTGCAGTCCCACCAGCAGTGTGTGAGTGTTCCTACCTCTCTGCATCTATGCCAACATTTATTGTTTTGGGTCTTTTTGATAAAGGCCAGTCTCACTGGAGATAGGTGATATCTCATTGTGGTTTTTATTTGCATTGCCCTGATGATTAGAGATGTTGAGCATTTTTTCATATGTTTTTTGGCCATTATTCTGTCTTCCTTTGAAAAGTTTCTGTTCATATCCTTTGCCCACTTTTTGATAAGGCTGTTTGATTTTTTCTTGCTGATTTTTCGGAGTTCTAAGTAGATTCTAGTTATCAGCCCTTTATCGGATTTGTAGCATGCAAAAATTTTCTCCCATTCTGTAGGTTGTCTGTTTGCTCTTGTGACAGTTTCTTTGGCTGTGAAGAAGCTTTTTAATTTGATCAGGTCCCATTTATTTATTTTGGTTGTTGCTGTGATTGCCTTTGGGGTCTTCTTCATAAATTCTTTGCCTAGGCCAATGTCTAGAAGAGTATTTCCAACTTCTTCCTCTAGAATTCTAATAGTTTCACTCCTTAGGTTTAGATCTGTGACCCAGCATGAGTTGATTTTTGTGAGGGGTGAGAGGTGTGGATCCAGCTTCAGTCTTCTACATGTGGCTAGCCAGTTTTCCCAGCACCATTTATTGAATAAAGATTCTTTTCCCCAGTGTATGTTTTTGTCTGCTTTGTCAAAGATTAGATGGCTATGAGGATGGTTTTATATCTGGGTTCTCAGTTCTGTTCCACTGGTCAATGGCTCTGTTTTTGTGCCAGTACCAAGCTGATTTTAATATTACAGCTTTGTAATAGAGTTTGAAGTCTGGTAGATTGATGCCTCCCATTTTGTTTTTATTACCTAGAATTGTTTTTGCTATGCGGGGTCTTCTCTGGTTCCATATGAAGCGTAAAATTAATTTTTCTACATCTGTGAAGAATGATGCTGGTATTTTAATAGGAATTGCATTGAATCTGTAGATCACTTTGGGTAGTATAGTCATTTTAACAATGTTGATTCTACCAATCCACGAGCATGGTATGGTTTTCCACCTGTTTATGTCTATATCTAGAAAACCCCAAGGATTCAACCAAGAGGCTACTGGAACTGATAAATGAATTCAGTAAAGTTTGAGGATACAAAATCAATACACACAAATAGAGGCTTTCATATACACCAAAAGCAGTCATAACGAGAACCAAATCAAAGATTCAATCCCCTTCACAATAGCAACAAAGAAAATAAAGTACCTAGGAATATATTTAACTAAGGAGGTAAAAGACCTCTACAGGGAGAACTATGAGACATTGAGGAAGGAAATAGCAGAACACGTAAACAGGTGAAAATTGTTTTTTAATTTAATAGAAAGAATGTTCCTTCTGTTAGGAGAATACTAGATTAGTTTAATGTATTAATTTGTGAGAATATTAGGAATGTCTGTATTTTGCTAACTTCCCCGATAACCAGAATCATCTCAGAATGTGTGTTTGTTGTCTGATAGCTTTCTTCTCTTTGGATTGGCCAGTAGAAGATGGTAGCCAAATTAGTAATCTGCCTTCAGCTATTGTGAAGAACACCATGGCTTGCATATTGTGTTGTAACTATATTCTTGACTTTTATTCCTCCTCTGCCTCCATTTAATGACTATTCATTTTATATTGTATGTTGTCATCAAAGTACAGAACATATAGCTCTTTGACAAATATTCAGTTTGTTCTTTGTGAAAATAACATTTTAAAAATATAGGCAATCATGTATACATTATGTCTTACTCCTACAAAGACAGTACTTATCCTTTAATGCTAATATTTATTTTACAAAGTTGAAGTTATTACAGTACCACACTGTTTTGATTATTGTAGCTTTTTACTAAATTTTGAAACTGGAGAAACATGGTTTATACTGGAGAATGTTCCATGTGCAATTGAGAAGAATTTTTATTCTGCCCTTATTGGGTAGAGTGTTCTGTAAATGTTCATTAGGTGGAATTGATTTATATTGTTGTTAAATTTTCTTTTTGTTCTTCTTTCTACGTATTCAATTTATTATTGAAAGTGTGGTATTGAAGTACCTAACTATTACTGTTGAATTGCCTGTTTTTCCTTTTAACTGTTAATTTTCACTATATATTTTGAAGCACTGTTTATGTTTTTATATATGCATACATGTTTATAATTATCTTCTTGATGGATTGACCTTTTTATCATTTAAAAAATGTTCTTTTTCTCTAGTAACAATTTTTGTATTAAGAAACTCTTTTGT
>NW_012148396.1:4838533-4862747 GCF_000956105.1 Propithecus coquereli
TTTATTATTTTTTTAGCCTGCTCTGGGGATTATAATTTATATCTCAACTACTTATATCACTTTTTCAGAATTAAACCAACTTAATTTCAATAGTACACAAAAAGTTTGCTTTTCAAGACCTCCATTCTCTTCCTTCACCACTGTCTTGTTACTGTCATAAAGTATATCTTTATACTTTGTGTGCCCATCAACACGTATTTATAATTATTTATGCAGTTATCTTTTAAATCAGAAGGAAGAAGAGTTTCAAAAAATATATTTACACTGTATTTACCTGAAGATTTACTAGTGTTCTTTATTTTTTCATGCGGATTCAAGCGACCTTTCACTTCCCCTTAGGACTCTCTAGTTTTCTCATAGAGCATGTCTGTTATTGATGAATTGCCTTAGTGTTTGTTTACCTAGTAATCTTAATTTCTCCTTCATTTTTGAAGGATAGTTTTGCTGGATATAGAATTTTTAGTTGACAGTATTTTTTTAGATACTTACAATATGGCTTCCCATTGTCTTCTGGTCT
This sequence comes from Propithecus coquereli, assembly GCF_000956105.1. NCBI lineage: Eukaryota > Metazoa > Chordata > Mammalia > Primates > Indriidae > Propithecus > Propithecus coquereli. The sequence goes on from NW_012148396.1 coordinate 4,839,051, forward strand.
CCGTAGTGTTTGTTAGAAATCAGCTATTAATATTATAAGGATCACATGCATGTAATAAGTTTTTTTCTCTGGCTGCTTTCAAAATTCTCTATTTGTCTTTGCCTTTCAGTGGTTTGACAATGACATGTCTTAGGCGTGGGCCTCTGAGTTTGTCCTTTCTGGAGATTGTTGAGCTTCTTAAATTTTCAGCAATTGTTTCTCAAAATGATCTTTCTACTCCTTTCTCTCCTCTCCTGGATATCTCAGTGTACATAAGTTCATACATTTGGTGCGTATGTTCATAAGTCTCTGGTGCTCTGTTCGTTTTCCTCATCTTTTTTTCTCTTCCTCAGACTGGATAATGTCAGTTCATCTGTCTTCAAGTATCTGATTTTTTTTCCTTCAGCCTAGTTATATCTGCTGATAAGCTGTTTTAATGAATTTTTTATTTCGGTTATTGAACTTTGTAACTCAGGAATTTCTGTTGGTTCTTTTTATGTTTTCTATATTAATAGTCTCTATTTGGTGAGGCACTGTTCTTATTCTTTTCTTTAGTTGTTTAGAAAGGATATCCTTTAGTTCCTTGACTATACAGCTATCCCACAGTATATGTAGAGGATTGGTTCCAGTATCCCTGTGCTTCCAAAATGCATGTATACTCAAGTCTGGCAGTTGGCCCTGCGGAACACACATATTTGAAAAGCTTGCCCTTTGTATATGCAATGTTTGCATCCCAGAAATACTGTATTTTAGATTTGCATTTGGTTGAAAAAATCTGCGTGGAAGTGTACCCACACAGTTCAAATCCATGTTCAAGGTTCAAGTGTATTTCAAACAGCTGACTTAAAGTCTTTGTCTAGTAAGGCCAATGTCTAATTTTCCTCAGGGACAGTTTTTATTGACTTTTTTTTTTTTTTTTTTTGGTATAGGGTTTCTTTTTGGATGTCTCAATTTTTTGTTTAAAACTGGACATTTAATATAATGTTTCAACTCTGGAAATCAAATTCTTCCAGGGTTTATTTGTTTTTGTTACTTGTTTAGTGACTCTTCCACACTAATTTTGTAAAGCCTATATGACTCTCTTTTGCCCCTGAAGTCTCCTCTGTGTTAGCTTAGTGGTCAGCTAATGACTGGACAGAGATTTCAGTAAATGCCTGTAAACTGCCTAATTTTTGCCAAGGGCTTCTGGTTGCATATTGGGACTCATCTTCAGCACTCAACGAGTCAATTTATAACTAATCGGTCTTAGCCTTTCATTTGCTGCTTGTGCTGCACCTCAGAGTCAGCCAGAAGAGATAGCTCAGGGCCTTCCAAGGTCCTGGCCATGGGTGTGGCATTATTCATGCCCTTTTAGATTGCCGGGAATATTCCAGAGCTTTTCAGGACCTATATGGGTATCTCATTCCTCACTTTTCCTTTGAAGCTTTTTGATTAGCCTATTGTTTGCCCAGGTTTTCTCTAACACATCAGGCAGCTAAAATCTCAAACAATTGCCTCAAATTATTTTCTTCTAATACCTCCAGAAAAAAGGCTTTTTTTACACTTAGGGAAGGTCTAGTCAGGTCAAATAAAGGCAATTCTCTGGGAATGGAGTTTTGAAAGAGCTCCAACCTGTTCTGCCCCCTCCCGTGGCCTCCAGACTCTGGTGATTGTGGCTATTGGCTTTCAAGGCTCGTGCCGAGATGGGGAGTGGGGGCATAGGAATAGCACAAATTAAAACAGCACAAACCTCACTGTTCTTAACCAGGATTTAGCCATTGAAAAAATGCTCCCTAGATCTCTGCAGTCCTTTGGTTAATTTCCAGTGTTCTGAAAATGTTGATTCTGACATTTTTTTGCCAATTTCTCTGCTTTTGTAGAGAGAATGTTTGGAGGTTCTTATGTCACCATTTTCGCTGAAGTCACTCCTGTATTTTTCTTTGCACTATAATTAGTCATACAGTTAGATGCTAGCTGAATTAATGAAAATTCACTAATAGCAGAATGCGTCTTTCTTTCCAGAATCTTCTCTGAATGTTTTTGTACTTCTCTTGTTATATTTTAGGACTATGATGATGGATATGGCACTGCTTATGATGAACAGAGTTATGATTCCTATGATAACAGCTATAGCACCCCAGCCCAAAGGTAAGATTCAGTCTTTATTACTAGACCCCACAACAGATAGTCTTGTCCTTCCATGTTCATATGCTCTAGGGGAAGCGTGATAATCAGCTAGTGAGGGTAATTTGGCTTGCCCTGTTTTGTTTTTCATTTGTTTTAATTGGAGAAGCACTGTATGATCCACCAAATAACATGTATTACCACACCCAGGTTTATTGTAATGTTAAACAAATTAGGCTTGGGGAAAAAAAAACTGAAATTTTATTTATTCTAAAAATTTGATTTATGTGTTCAATATATTTTGAGGTGGGACAATAGCCTCAAAGTGTGTGACTATTCAGTCTCAAGGCCAAAAATTACATTGGAAATGTGTAAATATTCTCCATTGTCAGTGTTTGTAGAAGAAACTGTCAAAAGTTTTGTTTCCTACTCGTAGAACATTTCAGTTTCTTAGCAGCAGTGCTCCTGTTTTCTAACAACTTCATGTTCTCACCTGTGAATAATAAGTTAGTTACAGTTCATTTTCCAAAGAAGTATTTACCCAGAAATAAATGTTACCAGAGTCAAAAAAGAGAGCTTTATAGTTACCTCTTCTGATAATATACCTAGATGTTCACTGATATATAAAATCAGTATTTATTCTGTTGAGAATGTTTTCCTAAATGCCTAGAAACCTTTTGTTTTATGTTCAAAATTCTAAGTGGAAGAAAAAGATATACACACACCAAAATACTGGCTTTGGAGTAATCATGAAGCATAAATAAATATGGACTATGTGGTTATTTTGATAAAGCATAAATTCACTTTTGAACTCATGTGGTGCCAGTCAAGCTTTGAACATACAGGTTCTCTTATTTGTTAACTCTAGTATTGAGGTTGAGATAGATATAAAAAACTTCATTTTTGCTCATGGCAAATTATCACCTTATATAACTTGTGACACTTAAGTAGCCTTCAAACTTTGGCTCTCAGCAGGCCGTTTATAGTGGAAGGCTTGTGCATCCTGTTTGTATCCTTGAGTGTGCTGGGAGTAGATGCCCTCCTAGTATGTACTGATCCCAGTGACTGGTACATTGTGAGTGCTAGACAGGACTTCCCAGCAACGTAATGAAGTATGTGGTGCTATTCCTATTGCATAAGTAAAGAAAAGGAGCATAAAATTAACTAATTTACCAGAAATCACACAGTAAGTGGAAAGATGAAATTCTAAGTCAGATATTCTAACTCAAAGATTTATACTCTTTATAAATAAGTCCTTCTCAGATTTTGTTTAAAGACATACATATCCACAGATAGTTCAATTTGCAGTCTAAATGTCCTGGCAAAGCAAGTCTCCCACCCCCACAACATTTGCTGAGTGCATACTATATATTTCTGGCAGTTTCCATAAGTTCCGTAAGGCCTGCCGTCTAGGTCGTGTGAACACGTCACTCCTATAAGGCAGGTGGTATTACTGTAGAAGAGGAGACTGAATAACCATGAGATTCTGGCACTTGCTTTGACTACACAGTTGATAAGTGGTAACTCAGGTGTGTCACTGCCAAGTTCTTAACCCTGGTACATTAGGACTAGAGTCTCACTGCACATTTCTGTCAGTTCTGTCCCTATATCCATTATAGTACAGTCATGGGCCATATTGATTCAATACAATATTCATGTATTGTAGGCAGCTATTACCCAATAGTAAGTATTAATGTATCTAAACATATCTAAACACAGAAAAGGCACAGTAAAAATATGTTATGAAAGATAAAAAATGGTACACTTACCATGAACGGAGCTTGCAGGACTGGAAGTTGCTCTGGGTAAGTCAGTAAGTGAAAGTGAAGGCCTAGGACATTATTGTACACTACTATAGGCTTTATAAACCCTGTATACTTAGGCTACACTAAATTTATTTTAAAAATGTATTTATTTCTTTAATAATAAATTACCCGTAGCTACTGTAACCTTTTTACTCTGTAAACTTTTGGTATATTTTAACTTTTTGACTCTTTTGTAATAACAGCTTAAATTGCAATATACAGCTATACAGAAATATTTCCTTTCTTGTATTCTTATTCTATATGCTTTTTTTTCTATGTTTTACTTTGTAAACTTTTTTGTTAAAAGCTAAGACACAAACACACATGTAGCCTAGACCTACACAGGATCAGGATCATCAAGATGCCACTAGATGATAGGAATTTTTCACCTCCATTATGATCTTAATGGAACATCCATTGTATATGTGGTTCCTTGTTGACCAAAACTGTTGTGCAGGTGGTGACTATTCAGTGTGTTGGACTTTCAAATGCAGGTGTATTTTATTTGAACTGTATGCACAGTATAGTGATGTTTACAGTTTGATTAATTCTGTGGGGGAAAAAAGGGACCTAATTTTTATTGAGTGCCTACTGTGTTTCAGATACTATGCTAGTCCTTTTTATATTTGATTTCAGTAGATATTCATGGGCATTAGCCTAATCCTATGCAGTAAATATAATTACCTCTAGTTAGTAGATGTAGAAACTGAGATGTAGCTTTTTAGTGAAGAATATAGGCAATATAGGATTAGAGTCCAAATAATCTTTTGTTTTTGATATTTGATATAAAGTACAAAATTTAAAACATTTACTCTATTAAATAGTATGATCTGTTAAGAAGAGAGATATCACAGTGTAACCCCTGTAAACTGATAGCAAACAAGAGGGAGCCCACATTTATTTAGAGCCTACTCTAAAATCAGGCATGGAATTTAATCCATTACTTACGTGTCTTATTTAGTCTAACTGACAATAGCAAGAGTTAATATATGTGATCAAACTGAGGTTGAAAGAAATAATGACTAATAATGAATATAAACTTACAAAGCATATTAATATGATTGATAACAGGCATTCATTCCTATGGTCATTTATTTGAATAGTCAGTGTTTATTGAATGTCCATATTTTGCTAGGCATTGTGCTTAATGCTTGGAATACAAAAGTTATTAAGACAGAGACCCTGTCCTTGAAAGCTCACTATCTGGAAGGAAACAAATAATAAATATTTAAATGTAGTATAATATGGTAATCATGTGACAGGTCTGAGGAGAAATTCATTGTTTTTGTAAGATGACAATGCTAAAATCTGGTTGGGAATACTGGCGACATTTTCCCGAAAAAGTGCAGGATAAATAGCAGTCACCAGGTGACAAACAGGGAAGGGCATTTCACAAAGCAAGTCGAACAGGGCACAGAGGCATGAAATATAAGTTTTGTGTGGCAGCTACACTGCTTTTCTAGGGCTAGAATGTGTGATGCACAGGCGCTGTGGGGAGAGAAATGAGCCAGAGGTGGAGTGACGGCATATTTCCCACTCAAGGAGCTGAGGCTCGTACTGGAGACAGTAATAGGGAGCCATTGAAGAGTTACCTACAAGGGAACGATGTGTTTAGCCTTGAATTTAGAGATATTGATTAGATGACAGTGTAGAGGCTGGATTGGCAGGTGGTGAGCCTAGAGGCAGAGAGCAGTCAAGAGGCCATTATATCGTAAATTATAAGCCCTGTAAATATCAGGAAAGACTCACTAAAAGAAACCTCTTATATGACAGCCAGTCTACCTTCTTTGAGATGATCTTTTCCGTGCTACAACTTGTCTTACCTGAAGGAGTACAGAGAATTGTATGAGAATTGCACATATTAGCAAAGGCAGAAGCCACTGTTTGTTAGGTACTCTGAATGTTCATTTTTAATCCCCATAACATGTGAATTAAACATCTGTCTCTTTTAAAGAAGAAAACTGTGGTTCACAAAAATTTGGTAACTTGCTTCAGATCATACAAATTATTAATACAAGCAAAGGAGCCAAGCTTTGAACCTCAGTCTGTGTGACTGTAAGCTTGAGTCTTTTCTGCTTAAGCACTCTTAGACTTAACTAAATGATGGCTCTACTATAGATTGAAATGAAGCAGCTGAATTATGGACTAGGGTGCAATGCTTTTATACACTGTATTAGTTTGCTAGGGCTGCCATAACAAAATACTACTATTTGAGTGACTTACAGAAATTCATTTTCTCATGATTCTGGAGGCTGGAGGTCCAAGATCAAGGTGGGTTATGTTTCTCTTGAGGCCTCTTTCCTTGGCTTGCAGGTGGCTGCCTTCTTGCTGTGTCCTCTCTTGCTCATTTCCTCTGTGAATATGCATCCCTAGTGTCTCTTTGTATATCCAAATTTTCTCTTCTCATAAGGACACCAATCAGATTGGATTAGAACCCACCTTAAGGACCTCATTTCAGCTTAAACCACCTCTTTAAAGGGACTGTCTTCAAATATAGTCACAATCCAGGATACTGGGGTTAGGACTTCAACGCATGAATTGGAGAGTGGCAGGGTATACAATACAACCTATAACACGCACATATCATAACACAGATTTAAGCACAGCACTGTATGTCTCAGGATTAGGAACTTAGTATAAACCAGTTAGTATAGCAAAATTTTGGGCCTTCCCTGGGATCAAATAATTAATAAGGAAATCATCGTCACCTTCGTTGCGGTGTTTACTGTGTGCTTGATATTATTTCATGAACTTTACATAAATTGTTTCTCCCCTCTCAGCATCCCCTGTGATATTGCCAAATTCAAGTCTAAACATTACCTTGCAAACAGGTTCAAAGAGGTTAAATTGCTTATCCGAACTCACAGGGGCAAGCATCAGTACAAATAAATCCACCTTGGCCCCAAAGCATTCTCTTTTATACTCTGCCCCATTGCCTTTCAACTCTCCTTTTGTTGTGGTTTTGTATATGCAGATTAGTTGCTGGAACTAATTCCTATTTGTATTTCCCATATATAGTATTAAAAAATCTAATACTTTGTGATTCCTTTGGATCTCCTAGGAATGCATTGGCTGCCGCTGCTCTCCAGGAGCACACAGTCCTCACACTCACCAGTAGATGATACCCGGTAACACTTGGTGTCTGTAGTCTAAAATGTCTAGACTTCGACACTTCAGGTTCTGTAAAAACCCATTTCATATTTAGATCATTCTCACAATTCAAAATTTGAAAGTACATTCTGTGCTATAGCTGTAGTTTGGTATTACTGCAGAGTTCTTTTCTTGGTCTCCTTTTAGAGTACAAAACTGCTCCGAATATGACACGTACCAGCGTAGGGGACAGCACTGAGCCAGAGGTTAAAGCTCACTGTCCACTATGGTAGACACAGCACATGTAGCTGTGGAACACTTGACGTGTGGCTAGTCCAGTGTGTAATGTGCTGAAAGTGTAAAACACCACATTCCAGAGTCTTTGTTTGAAAAGTAGAATGTCAAACAAATACATTGTTAAAATTAATTTCACCTATTTCTGTTTATTTTTAAAATGTAATGTACTAAGAAGCTTTGAATTACAAATGCGGCTTTCATTTTCTTTTTCTTAGCACTGAGTTACATGATTCTGGCTGCGTTTGTCTCTGTCATTACAACATAATGTAGTGGTCACCAGATTAGGGTACACACTCAGGAATAAGCAAGACCATTCACTAGGTGCAGAAAGATAATTAGAGAGCATCAACTCACATTCATACTTTTTAAATTTCTATTTTAACATTTTGTACTTTAAAATATAATTTTGCAGTATTATAGTACACATAAACACATTAGAGTTACAAGTTCAAAAATGTTTTTCTTTCTGATGCAATTGTATTATCAAACACATTCCCAAGACTCGTGCCACCTTGGTTAAGAGTGACAGACCTGGGGTCAGACCCCACTTTAACACTGCCACGCTGTGTGATTTGGGACAAGTTATTGAACCTCTCTAAGGCTCAATTTATCAAATATGTAACATTAATTTTGACTTTAGAGCAGTAGTCCCCAACCTTTTTGGCACCAGGGACTGGTTTCATAGGAGACAACTTTCCTGGGGAGGTGGGGAGGAGGCAGAGCTCAGACTATGATGAGAGAGATGGGGAGCAGCTGTAAATACAGATGAAGCTTTGCTGTTCATTCACTTCCTGCTCTGCCCCCCCCTCCCCTAAGTAGTTGGGGAGGGCAGAGCTCCTAACAGGCCCGTGCAGTTGGGGACACAGCTTTAGGGGGCAGCAGGTAGTCTCTGTGAACTGTGTGGAGGAAGATAACATCACCAATGCCATTCTCTCTGCCAGAGGAGGCGGTGAGATAACTTATATAAAGGAGGCAGCACATGTGGACGCTGAGTCAACCCTAGTCCCTGCCTTCCTTCTGCAGCTCTAAACTACTACTGTTCATTTCACACGAGCATGGCTGTGAAGTGCAGGTACTGGTAAATCTGGAAGGGCTGTGCAAGTAAATGTTTTCTAATGAGAGGGGTACCTGACAAAGGGCTTGTCCCCACCTGGATGGTCAGTACTGATATGCGCTGTACACTGGGAGTGAGTGAGGTGAAGAGCAGGCAGCCCACTTGAACCCAGAATAGAATAAGGCAACAGGGTGGTGTGGCGCCCATATGTATTATCTGCTACGTGAAAGGTTTTTTTTCAGAAATGACTTTGAAACTTCTTTAGTCCTAATCATTTTGACACTGTTTTGTTGCAGAAACAAGTTTCTGTCAGGAGGTTTTACAAATTAGGACTTTTTTCTCCCAACTTTCAAATGCCTTGTATTAAAATTAAAGTACAAATGAGAATCCCTGCAGAGTGATAGAAAATTCAGTGTAGTTCAGCTACATTTCCCCATTGATTTTTATACTGACCTTGATAACGCTAATATTGTAGTGTAAAACAAAAACATTGTTTATCTAATTTGCACATTTAATGAGTAACAAGATGTTAACACAATTACTGTGAAGAGAGGTATAAACTCTTCTTTACAATATTGGAATTGTTCTAATACATACTGGCTCAAAATAGTCATTGATTACTTCCTGTGGATACCCAGCTTCTGAATAGCTGTTATAGTCTAATGAATAAAAAAGAACAGGTGCTAAATGGCCTCAGCCTCAGGGCCCTGCCTCTGACATGACTTGAGCCTTCAGAGATACCTGTAGTTTTGGTTCCCAAATGCCCTTTGTAAATGTATTTATTCTAAATCAAGTAGAATTAGTTTACATTTGATATCTTATTTATAATCCTAATAACAATTACATATTTTTAGTCTGTGTTTTTTAATACTTGTAAATTCTCCAAAGAACTATTTGACTCCTGTAGTGATCGTAAAATAAGTAGTACAAAAATGGATCCAAAAAAGTATAAACGACCCCCTGAAGGTATGTGGATGACTGCATAGTAAAAATATTTAGCTTCTGGATGTGTTTATTGCTGATCTCCTGATTTCTCTCACACTCTGCAGTTTAGACTGTACTTTCAAGTACATATTTCATTTCATCCTCCTAAATCTCTATGATCTTCCTGAAAATACCTTTAAATTCCTGAAAAAGGAATTAAAAATAACAACTGTCACTTTTAGAGAATCCATGAAGTCTAGCGCCCAGCTGTCTATGTCCTTTCTGTACATTGTCTCCCATTCTCGTAACGACCCTATATGGTATGTTTTTCACTGTAAGGGACTTCGAATTGAGATGTTTAGCAACTTTCCCAAGAACACAAAACTGAAAAGTACTTGAGCCTAGGTTTTTACCTGACTCTAAAAATCATTATCCAGCTAAAAGATTTTTTTTTTAAATTAGAAAATCATTGACTTGTTTTGCAACAAAACAAACCTAAGCCTCTTTTATCCAAATATACAGAGTGACAAAAGCTGTTGCAAACGGTAAGTCCTCTTGGTATATTTTCAAATGTCACATCCAAGAAAAGCAATGAAACAGAAATTAGTGTTGCCATGTTTATTGTTGTTTCTACCAGCAGTTTTAGCATTATATGTCCAATAATGTCCTCTCAAGAACTGACCTGTGGAGGTCTGGAAATAATTTGGGATTTTCACTTTGGAAATGATGACCTGTTGTTTAAGATGTAGCCATTTAAACATCAGTAAAAGTGTCTTTTAGAAAATAGTACTTTGTTGTATCAGGATCAGCTATTTTAGACTTTTAAAAGCAATAACAATTTGGTCTAGATTAAGAAGTTTGTTAACCATGCCTTGTAAAATTTTTGACAAGTGTTCTTCTATGTAGCATGGCCCTTTAGTTTTTTGGCTACTTTGCTACACAACTGCTAAAGGAACCTCCTAGCACAAGCTGAGCATTGTCAGCCGAAGGAAGCCAATCTCTGTAAAGTAACTTAAAGGGATTTATTCTGAGCCAGATTTGAGGACTGTGGCCCAGAGCCACACCTAAGAAGCCTTGAGCAAGTGGACTTGCTGTAGTTGGGTTACAGTCTGGTTTTATACATTTCAAGGAGACAGGAATTTTACATAAAGTCATAAATCAATACATGGAAGGCATCCCTTGGTTTGGCCTGAAAAGGTGGGACATCTCAAATCGGGAGCTTACAGGTTATAGGTAGGTTTAAAGACTCTTTGATTTGTAATTGGTTAAATAAATGAATGTGTTAAGTTAAGATGAGGAAGTCAGAGACAGGCCACTGCCCATATACCTAGACTCAAGCTATTCGTTATATAAATTGAGGACCTGCAGGTTTGTCTTGCATAGCCTTAGGCTTGTTAATGAGTTACCTAGGAAATCTGCAAGGAGGGAGGGGGCATAATGAGGCATGTCTGACCTCCCTTCTCGTGCATGGCCAGCAACTCAGTTTTAGGGTATCGCCTTGGCCAAGAGGGGGTCCATTGAGTCAGCTGGAGGGGAGAGCTTCAGATTATTAGTTGATAGCATTATAAACTATCAAAAACATAATACTAACACAGAACTGTGCAGACATTGATATAAAATGAAGATACCAACCCAAATTATACTGTATACCTGTAAATACCATAATTCTCAGTCGAGGACCCTGTGGTAAGAAAAAAAAATAGGAGGAAATTTAATAGTAAAAAGTGAAGCTACAACTCTATTAAAGAAAAAAATTATTCATCAGTGCTTGTTAAAGCACAGTAAAAAAGACTTGATTCAAGACCTCGCGATAGGTGTAGGGACCATGGTGTTGGGACTTTGCAGTGGGGGAGAGAAATTGGGCTCAACTGCAAATACAACATGGGCAAGTGAGAGTGAACAGACAGGGAGCAGGGCAGGGTCAGTGGGTGGAAAACTACTGAAAAGAAACATCTAGCGGGGTAGCAAGGATCCTGGCTAAACTGACCAAACCAGGATTCTTGCTGAAGACAGGCCTCGGTGATCAGACATCTCCTGGGTATGATGGGAGATGAGGAACTTGATAAGATATCGTAAGTACCTGGTTCTTGCTAAACTGACTTAGCAAGGTTCTTTGTTAAAACTGTATTTTACAAGATATGGAAGGGCCTAGGAGAAGGTTTAGGAGCCTGACTAAAGCTTGGCCAAGTAAAGAATTTTTATCAATCCTGCCATAGAAAAGGGAAAGAACAATACAAGACCAAAGTGTTAACATGTATAAGTATCGCTATTAATAATTATTATTATGTATTGACCACCTACTATAGTGTACCAATCACATAGAGAATGATGTGTGTCCCTAAAATTCAGATCCTCTCTGATCTTAGTTTTAACCTTAAAAGGTAGATATCATCATCCTCATTTTATTTTTTAGAAAACTGAGAGTCAGAGAAAGGTTAAATTAAGTAGCCTGAGTTACACACTTAGTGGCACTGTTGATTTCAAAGTCCATTTTCTTTCCATTATACTAGTGTTTTTCCAAGAGTAGTACACATATCATTGATGTCCCACAATGGGATTTCAGATGGTACACGGGCAGACTTTTGAAATTTTTTGATGGTTATATTGTAAAGTTATTGGAAAAGTGTGATCAGCATATCAAGCACATTATTTTATGATTATTGCTATAATTCAATTGTGATAAATTTATTTAAATTAAAAGAAAGTCTGTTAATATAGAGAGTAACATTAAATCACTAGTAGGACAGGCGTAGACATGGATGGCAGAAGTCCTGAGAGTGGTACATGAATGGCAGAGATTTGACTACGCTACACTCAGCATTTGTGTCACTAGTTAATAGACCAGCTATAATGTAGCACTGCTTAAATTAAAAGATCAAATGAATCTGAAAACCACAGTCGGGCTTCTTGCTGAGTTACAGTGTCCTTCTACTAAACTGGATACCTCAATTGTATTGAAAATAACCTAAGAAGTTTTGTAGCTTCTTCAGGAGTTTCCTTACAATTAAACTAATAAAAAAGAAAGGAAAAATTTTTTGAGGCTCATCAATTTAACAAACTTAGAAGGAATCAGATATGTATTGAGTACTTACAAGCGTTAGTTGCTGTGTTAGGTGCTCTCATGCCTATCATTTCATTTAATTCCCAATAATTTGTGTAAGATTGTCAGTCTTTAATTTTACAAATAAGGAAACTGATGCTCAGAGAATTTGAGCTTGACCAAAATTACATAGCTAATTAGTAACAGTTAGTCCTCATACCCAGTTCTCTTCAAGATCAAGCTTATGTTCTTTTGCTTAATTTGAAGGCAACTAGTAAATAAAATATGTTCCTATAAATGTAGAGAGGACCAGAACTCCTATACTCACCATGTGGAATCTTCATGCATGATCTCCACAAGTGTACGGAAACACAGTAGCGGGGCATAGGCATGCTAGTGGTAATAAATCAATTGTTACTGTCAGTTCACTCTTTAATGTTCTTGAGAATACATGAGATTTATCACTGAGGAATTGTAGAATAATGGTAGTAAATGAAAACAAAGTCCACCAGGGAGATGTACTACATCATTTGGATTTAGCACTGCCATCTGCTTAATAGCATTGAGAAGACTACGGCAGTGCTTATGATCAGCCATTCATAGCAGTGACAGATGCTGCGGAGAGTGAACATACTAGGGAAGGAGGTTCGTTACTAAAATGTAGATTATGTGACAGGATTTCTAAAAAGTGTGTATGTTGGTTATCAAACCCCAATTTTAAATTTTCACTGTAGAAGTTTAAGGTCCATAAGATAAAGACCCACTCTGTAAATCTCCCCATGTTTTCTTTCTCCAGGTTTCATACTAATACATTCTTCAAATGTATTTTTATTGACTTTTAAAAGAATTGTACTTACAAATCTTGCATCTATAGTCTCTTTTTGGTCAAAGAGAACAATATAACTTCTGTATAATTTTTGACTCTTAGTATTAGGTGGCATAATTTAGTAAAGAAAAGACAGTGGCTATAAATCTGCAAAAACCTGGATTTGAATCCCAGCTCCATTATTTCCTTAGCTGTGTGATTTTGACCAGGTTACTTGAGTCTTTTCTCATCTATAAAATGATGACAGTAATATTTGACTTGCAATATTATGATTAAATGAGATAGCAGATGTAGTGTACGTAGCAGTTCAATAAATTTACTGTAGTAGCATGTAATGGGTGCCACATACTGTTCTAAGCAGTTTACATACATGTAAAGGTAGGTACTATTATTTTGCCATTTTTTATAGATGAAGAAATTGAGGCTCAAAGATTATGAAACTTCCTTAAGTTCATGGAGAGTAATTACTGGAGCTGGCAAGCAAAGCTAGGCAGTCTAAGCATGCTGCTATACTACCCTTCTACATACTGTTGTTATTATGAGTTTAATTATTGCATCTAGAAACTGTTACAGTCTTTTCTGAGGAAGTCTCCAGATAGTAAAATTCCAACAAATAAGCAATCTCAATAAAATTATGCATGCCATTTTGATGCCCCATTTTTGAAATAAAAAGTTGTTAAAGGCTCATTTAGTTTAGATTTAGTCCTAAAATGTGTTAGAAACGTAGACTTAACAACAACAACGATAAAAAGCGTAGACTTGAGGTCAAAGCTTGAAGTTACTTGTCTAAGGTTCATTTATAATAGAAAATGTCAGTGCTTGAGTTTCTCAGAACTTATTTAAACCTCGTTTATTGGACTCATTACTTTAAAAATGGAAATAATTTAGACATATGGATTATATTTTTCCCTTGTATTTGTCACGAGGGGATATGTTCCTTTTGGAATGTAATTTACAAGTATGCATTGAGAGTCTTAAAAATGTTTGTAACCTGTGGCCCAATATTTGCACAATAAGTACCTGAACTTACCAGTACAACAGTGAGTGTTTGACAGTGTGAATATATTTGAGAGCTCTTTAAAGAGAATAAGTGGTTTCTGGCATAGTTCAAGGAAAGAGAGGGGTAGATGATGAATCAAATTTCTCACTTCACCTATTGGGTGGATTGTGATATATAATTAATTAAAATGGGTAATAAGATTTAGAGAAAAGTTAGTAAGTTTGGGACATGTCGAATTTTAGGTGTCCACAAAATTTTAACGATTACATTAAATAATTGACATAGAAATAATTTACATAGTAATAAGTCTTTACACAAACAGTAACTATTATTCTACCCCAATTTTTTTTCGGTAATTACAAGATGTACTATTATGGTTAGATTTTTACTCCAGTTTTTTAGATAACTGAATTGTACTTTTGTTTTTGATATTCTCTTTTTTTAGTGTCCTAAAAGGTATGTACCCAGTATTTGTACATGGTTAATGATCCTACCAGAAATTAGGATAGGTTGATCAATCCCACAAGTATATTAAACAAGATAGAGTGAAAATATTATACACTTAGGAATCAGACCTGACCTTTCCACTTAGCAGCCATATATGTGATCTTTCACTAACCCTTAATTTCCCCATCTGCAATAATAGCACCGAACTCATAAGAGATATAAGTAAGAGTAAGTGAAAGAATATACTTAAACAGTTTAGGATAGAGGCTGGCACATAGCACTCAAAATTTTTTAACTGTACTTTATTTAGTTTTCGTTGCTAGGCATTTCGCTGATGCTCATTAAGTACTAGTGACTATGGTGGGATTATTGTAGGCATCATCGTCATCACCTTGTGATAGATTGCCTCCAGATCACCTCATGGAGGATCATTTTCTATATGAAATACCACCAGCCTAACTTGAAGCACACTACAAGTTTAAATGGAATAATTGTTTTTACTTTTTTGTGGGTTGCTTCTTATTCTGATACTTTAGTTTTCTTTAAAGGACCAAAATATAGACATATACGTGGGAAAGTAGAGAATTAATCATCAAAACTTCCACGCATTCCCTAAATCTACCATTTATAAGGATTGTTGTACTATATACCACATGAAAATGAGTTTATGTTGTTTATAAGTTTACAAAATATAAATTTACATAATCCAATTGCAATCTGTTTTAACTGGTTAATACTATAAAAAATATTGTAGTATATATAGTACTCTTAGACATTGCTAAATTTTAGAGACATTGAAAATAAAAGATATGTATAGGTGTATAGACTGCAGAGACATTTTAGATATAGAAAAAAACTATGCATATCATCGTGACCAAAGTAATATAAATAAAATAGTGTTTCAGTTAAGACTTGGTTAATGAAAGTGTGACCATGGGCAAGTTACTTAACCTGTGCTCTAGGCTTCTCATACGTAAAATGGGGATAATAATAATAGTAACTACCTCATAGGGTTGTTGGGAAGTTAAATGCAATTTAAATATTGAGAGCACTTTGATTCCTCACACATTGTAAGTGCTGTCATTGAAACTCTGTAATCCTTTATCTAAAACTCTTGAAGCTAAATGTCTTAGATTCAGAATTTTGAAATTTTGGAAAAATAGTGTGGACATACAATATGTTAATACAGCTCCAGGAGAGTCTTATTTGTGCTTCTGCAGGATAATGATTGCCCCTTGGATTATTTGAATTTCATGGTCAAGGAAACTTTGATTACAGAGAGGTGAAAAAAAGCATGTGCAGCAATTTCAAAAATAAGGGTATTTCTCAAGGGGAGGTTTGTGGCGTTCAGCCTTGGCAGTTTGTAATCCCACCAAGTATGACAATATTGCTAGTGCTAGCAAGTCATTTTTACCATAGGATTTATTAAAGAACTAATTCAAGACCATTCCTTCTGCTAGAAGCCATCACTTTAGCAAGACTTTTCCATGTTCTAATAAGTACTAAGCCTCCTGCGTTTCCAGAATACCCTGTGCTTGGCTCTCCTCCAGAAGTACCTACTAGATTATTGAGAATCTGTCTTCTTTTTGCAAAGAGCCTCTCAATGGCAGGGACCCTTTTGTACTCTTCTTCATGTCCCTCAACACCTAGTATAATACTGATCAGAAAAGTGATCTATGTGTGTTTTTCAGTTGAACTGATAACATGTAAGTACGCTTGTTTTGTTGGAAACACGGTAAGAAATCTGGTACCATTGAAAGTCTAATGTGAAAATGGATGTCACTCAACTCTGGCTGCATAGAAGAGTCACCTATGCAGCCTTTAAAAAAAAAAAAGAAAGAAAGAAAGAAAATGATGCCCAAGCAAATCACCTGTTTGCTTATTACTTTTTAATCTGGGTCTTGGTGTAGCCCAAGTATCTATAAATTTTTTAGACTTTACAGGTAATTTTGATAAGCAACCAAGGTTGAGAACTACTTAATGTAGACTATTAAGTACTGTATAAATGAGGTAATATATATAAAGCACTTTCCACAATGCCTACCAGATAGTTGCTAATACTTGTTTCCCCAAAAAGTAAATTACTGGCATTTCTGATGTCTTCCATTCATTTGTTCAGCAAACAACTACTGAGTTACTGAGTACCTATTACTGTGTTCCAAATTGTTCAAAAATATCTTATTCCAAAGGGAAATTTGAATATTTCTATTCAGAAGAATTTGAAATTATGAATTGAAATGGAAAAAAAAATTAAAGATTATAGAGTACTTACGAGACACACTCCCATCAGAGGGTTTTTGCACAGAGTTAAGCAAACTGAAAATCATTCTATCAGTGAAGCCAATTGTGCCTAACATATTTAAAACTGTCTCTTTTAGAATTTAAGCTCTACAAGGGCAGGGATCTTTATTGTTTTTTGTTTACAGATACTTCTTAAGCACCTAGTATAGAGAGTTATGTTGAGTAGGTGTCTGCTGAACTATCATTAGTAACAGATGACCATTTTACCAAGCAAACCAGAAGAAGGGGAAGAGCACAGACAGCATGTGCAATGGTCCTATGAAGGACTGACTTGATGTGTGCTGGTAGTCAGGAGTCCTTCAGCGAGGCTACAGCCTGGAATTCCCAGGAAGGAGGGTGCACACAGTGTCTAGAGAAGATCGGTGGAGGCCATTTTGTGATGAACCTGAACACCAGGTTCAGGTGTTTCACACCTTGTTTTGGTCCTTATAAGTCAAGGTGCTCTGCATACCCATCACTACCAAAGGGGTCCAGGCTAGTGCCCTCTGGCTTCTGGAGCACTGCAGCCTGCCTGCCCCTGCCGCTTGCCCCCCTATACTCCTGAACTCCTTCCCATCTTTTCTCTGCGCTGCAGCCAGTGATGTTTTCCCATGTGATTGTATGCTCTCATAATACCGAGCAGTTTTTGTTTACAACTGCAATTTTATGTTGAAGCAATTCTTTAATCGATGTCTGTTTCCTTTTTTAAATCTGTTTGGTCATATCCCCCAGTGCCTAGCACAGTACTGAAACATACAAAGTACTCGATAAATATTTATTGAATAAATGTTAAGAGGTAGAATTTTGCTTTACATCAGTAATTTTAAAACAAAGTAGGTATTCTTATCACAATTTCTTAACATTGATTTCAAATGCAATGCTATGGGTAACATAGTTTAAATTATTTTAATTCTGTGTATTTGAAGAAGTGAGTCTGTATAATTTGATATGCAGATTGATGCAAATCAGTGTGCTGCCAGATTCCCCACAAACAATGAAAACCATTTGCTAGCCTAACATTGTGTCTAAGGAAAATGCTGACAATCCCATAAAAAATCATGAGGCTTTCTTCCAGACTTAATTATTTCACTTATGTAAATATTGCAGATCACAATCAATGTTTTCTTAAAAAGTAAAAGATATGACTTTGAAATACAGATATCAAATGTATTTATCAGAAATCTCCTTGAAAAGATACCTCAATACAGCAGATGGAAGGACTAGCTGGCTGCAAAAACAAATGCAAGATTAACAAATGATCCAAAGAAATACTATAAACTGGCTCGTAAAATGTTGATAGACCATTTCTAATGTTATTGGAAGAGCCAAAGAATCCAATACCAAAAGATTATATGCCTTGGCACCCAGTGTAGTTGGACTTGGGAATCAGAAATAGAAATAGAAATAAATAGGCTTAATGAACCCAAACCTGATCTTGTTCTCCACCCACAAAGAGAACTTATCAGTACATATTTCATTCTCACTCACCTTCCCAGCCTCCTGCTTGCTTAGGAAGTAATCCTGACCCCTTTCCCACTGCCACAGTCTGTGGTGACAGTTCTCCTTAGCACATTTTCCCATTACGTCAACCTTTTCTGTCAAATTCTAATAGATACTTTCAATACTGCATACAAAGAATTCTCATTAAAATTACTCGTGATGTCTAGTGACGGTATATGTGATTGATAGTGTTTTTTAAGTCATCCTTTGCCAGGAAAACAAGTTATAAACAATGGATCTCTTTCCTTGTGTTGTCATAAGAAACCTTAGTTCTAATATTAGTGTTTCTGAGAAATTAATTCATTGTTGAAATTAACTAACAGCTACAGTAGAAATACGGAAGCTTGAATCAAAAAACATGTCTTAATTTGAATCTCAGCTCTGTCATTTATTGTGTGACTCTGAACAAGCCACATGGTAAACCTTATGAAACCTTATGTTTAATTAATAAAGTGAATATTCACCTTCCTAAAAGTTAAATAAAATTTATGAAATTGAGGAACTGTGTAAATGTAAGGAAACTGTTAGTTATTGTTGGTATTTTTGTTAGGCTTCTGTCACTAGAAATAAGTTTCTCACTCTTCTCTTAGGTGAGAATGAATGTTTGCTGAATAGATTGATTGTATGACATCAAAATAAGCACTCTGGGGAAAATATAACTCATTTAGAAAGGACTTCTTTAATATTATTAACAACAGCTGTCCTTGAATAAGAGCTTAATATATGTATATGTGATACATTATTTCATTTAAGCCTTATGACAATGTTATGAAAGATGTATTTTTAAAACTATTTTACAGATGAGAAAATTAAATTAGTTTTGCCCAGGCTTTCACAGAGTAAATGCTAAAGCCTAGATTCTGATATATGTTTGTTTGGTTCGAAAGCCTGGTTCTTAACTATTAATTCTATACCATCTTCTAAAATTATTGAAATAAGATGGAGAAACCTGCTTAAAAATGAAAATATGAGCATATAAGGGAAGTCGATATGGCATTGCATAGACATCACAGCATCAACATCAAGAGGTGTTCTATGAAACGTATACACTGAGACTTCTTTTGCATGGGTGACCCAGGTATGTTGGAGAAAGAAAAAAGGCACAGTGTGAACTGAGGAGATTGTTATAAACAAAACATTGTTTTCCTTTTAGTCTTTACTTTTTCTTGGAATCTAATAAAAATTCATAGTTTTTTTTCAGTTATGTAGAACCATCTACAACCTTTTGAGAAACTTTTCAGTATTAAGGAATAGCAGGACAGAGCTGTTTTCTGTTAAAATATTAATAAGAAAACGTGGTTAGATATCTCTGTATCACAAAAATGTAGGGATACTCAGCATCCTTTATTTCAGAATGCACTGCTGTATTCTTTAGAACTGGGTTAAGCTCTGAATTAACGATAAATTCAATCAAATGAGAGGTTTATTTTTCTCACATGCAAGAATGTAGGTAACTTCAGGGTAATGTAACAACTCCTCTACTTACTAAGGATCCAGGCTTCCTCTGCCTTTCTCTTTCACCCTCCTTCACCGCAGCATCTATCCCAAGGCTCATGTCAGTCACAATGGCTGTTATAGTTCCAGCCACCAAGTTGAGGTTCAGACAGGGAGAAGGAAGGGTAGAAAGCCATGTCTCCCCAGGTGAGTCAGTCTTCTATTAGGAAATTTATTGGAAGTTTCACTCCATGAGTTTTGCTTCTATCTCATTGGCTACCTAATCTGCATAAGTGGCTATGAAATGGAGTTTTTTAGATTAATACATTATCACTAGTACTTTGCCCCCATTATGAGATAGGGTCTGTTGATAAGAGAGAAGGTGAAAATGCATGTTAAATAAGCAACAAATGCCTGTTGGTTCGTCCCTCTTAACATATAAATTAGTTCTTTTGGATTTTTTTCCTTTTACTGAAATATAGTGTATGTACAGCAGAGCATAAATTCACACCTATCTGAAATAAATAGTTCAGTGAATGTGTGCATACGTATACACCCACATAACTAAGAGGAGAACATTTCTGGCACCCCAGAAGGTTCTCTGGCTCTTTCTTTTAGACTTTGATTATGAGATATCTTACTTCAAGTCATCTCCTTTTGTCTCCCTGAATTACATGGCTTTTTTAAAAAGTACCCAAACATATGTCTTATTATTCCAAGAATGTAGTGTTTGATAGTTAAATTAGATGGCAGTGAAAAGCAGGTGGTCTGTGGAAAGAATCTACACTTGGCAGTCAGCGTAACTAGACTCCTATCCTGAGCCATGTGACTTTAGTTAGACAAATGCCTTTATGGCTCTGATTAGCTGCTTTCTTATTACTGAGCCAGACTGAATGATGTTGTTCTACTTAGAATGCTTTTTTCTTCATTTTGTCTAGCTTTTCTCTTAGTTGTCAATTTAGGTTTTTCTTCTTCCAGGAAGCCTACACATGTCCTCTAAAACTGTGTGAGGTGCCCTACCTCTGTGTTCTACAGAACTTGGGGCTTCTCAATGTCACAGTATGCCATTTGCCCGTTTACCCTTGTCTGGCTTGCATACTAGACTGTGTTTTATCGCAAAGACTAAAATCTTGTTCACTGCTGCATTCCCAAGGCCCATCCCATAGTAGGTACTCTATAAATATCTGCTGAACAAACATTGAATGAAAAAGCTGCTATCTGAGCCTCCTAAATTCCCACTATGATCATCTTACAAAAGATAAAATAAGAGGTGAGGGTTTCTGTACTCTTAACTGGTAGAAAAGTATTGTTTTTTAACCTGAATTTATAAAATAGAGATAATAGTTGTATTGCACATTTAAGGATGGAAGACAGTTGTATAAAATACTTAGCACAATACATGGCTCATAATAGGTATTTGATAAGTGGTCTCTATTCTTAGTGTTATATTAAATCTTTGTTTGCATGTCTTTGTGTCTCCTGGGACTGTGAACTCACTGTCTTTACATGTTCGACCCTTAGCATCAAATGGTAGTAGTTCCAGTAGGCCCTTCTCTAAATTAGACTTGCCAAGAACTTCCAAGGCACGCACTTCCTTATTGCTTTCTCCGAGTAATCTGTCTTCCTCATTCTTCTGAACACAGGTGTTCTCAAGCTGTATGGAGAACAGAATAAGAGAAAAAGGATTCTGAGTGTCTCATGAGAGATTAAGGTTAAACATAAAACAAGAACTTTCTGGCAGGCCTGATCGAGTGTACTACTGTGACAGGTTACTGGGGTTTCATCTCTGGAAGTCTTTGAAAGGGGAGAGGTAATCATCTCTCTCAGATGATTAAGACAGTTTAGCCTGAAGGCCAGCGGATGAGCTGCGTGACCTCTCAAGGTCCATTTCTTCCCTTTGATTCAGCAAAGTACCCGTAAGTTTCTGCACTTTGTAGTGGAGGTGAAATTTAGAAGTATTTCACAGTAGAGAGGAGAAGGAACTGCTACAAAAGGCAAACTTGTGGCTCTACTTGTGGCTTAGTATTTGAAATCTTTTTATTTGACAAAGTGATTGTTATATCTGAAATGAGGTTTTGCAGACTTAATTAGAAGAATAGGGTTAGGAATAATAGTCGCCATTTATTTTATGCTGACTACATGGCAGGCCAGTAGAAAGTATGTATGTGAACTCATTTCATTATTGCCCATTCATTATTGTGCTGGCTATAGGACATTATCGTGCTGCATTAATCGCATATTGAGCAGTAACTATAAGCCAGATTACTTCACTTATTCATTCCTTCTTTCTGTGTTTTTATTGAGCACCTTTTATGTCTGAGACTCTTTAGGAGCTGGAACTCAAAAGATTTAGCTGCCTGCCCGCCCAAGATTATCCTGCTTCTAAGTGGAAGAACAAGATTCAAAACTAAATGAACCAGGCCGGGCGCGGTGGCTCACGCCTGTAATCCTAGCTCTCTGGGAGGCCAAGGCGGGCGGATTGTTTGAGCTCAGGAGTTCGAGACCAACCTGAGCAAGAGCAAGACCCCGTCTCTACTAAAAATAGAAAGAAATTAGTTGGACAACTAAAAATACATAGAAAAAATTAGCCGGGCATGGTGGCGCATGCCTGTAGTCCCAACTACTCGGGAGGCTGAGGCAGAAGGATCGCTTGAGCCCAGGAGTTTGAGGTTGCTGTGAGCTAGGCTGACGCCACGGCACTCACTCTAGCCCGGGCAAAAGAGTGAGACTCTGTCTCAAAAAAAAAAAAAAAAAAAAAACACTAAATGAACCTTTAATTTATACTGTGGGCTCTCGGTCATTATGCTACACTACACTGGATTTCTATAATAATTGACTTTGTTCATAAAATACCTTCGCATGCAATCTTAGTTGCTCCTCCAACAGCCAGGTGAAGCAGGTAGAGTGTGAGATAGAGAGGCATCAGTTTGAGGTGCAAGGAAATACTGGACTTACTGATTTGGGCCATTTGGAATACTGTTGCACTGTTTGAACCAATGTTCTATGTTTTGAGCTTGTGCCTAGCAAATGCTCTGATCCCAGTGAACTAAGTAACTCCTGTCAGCTTTCTCATTGTTTCATGGCAACAGACTCCACCCAGATGATAACTTTGTGGAAGATTACAGAAAAGAATAATCATCTTGGACTCCCCCAGAATGGGTCCTAGGGGAAAGGTAACAATAATGATACAGTCTACAGCTGCATTTGTGTAGAAATGAGTAGAAACACCTTCAGAGGTGATGCATTCTGCCCCTGGACCCAGGCAGTTGGGAGATGGTGTATATGAGATTGTGGGAGCTAAGAGATGAGACACCAGCCAGCATTTACAGTGGCATGCATACGTGTGAGGGGAAGTAAGGAATGCCTGGGTCAGCAAGGTTAGAAAACCTCCTGAAAGGGGATGTCGAATGGTTGCCTACAGAGTCCAGCTGAGCTTGATGGAGGAGCGCTGACTGTGCTTTCCTAAGGAAGGAACCTGAGGTCTGGGTTCCTGTGGTGTTCAGGGTTTCAGGAAACTGACTCCAGGGGCGAGTGTCTGGGTAGTCCAATGTTGCTAATTTTGGTAACATATAACTTTAGTCTCAGAAAAATTAAGAGCATGCTTTGCATTTAAGCAGACCTTTTTTCTAATTCTGGCTTCACTACTTACCAGCTGTGTGACTTAAAGTGTCTTAATTTACCAAATCCTATTTTTTTTCTAGTTTGTAAAAGGAGGATAATAATATCTACCTCAAAGATTCATGAAGTTTTTATGTATATGTATGTGTGTTTGTGTGTATATGTGTATATATACAGCCATTCATGGCTTAATGACAGGAATACATTCTAAGAAATGTGTCCTTAGGCGATTTCATCACTGTTCGAACATCACAGAGTGTACTAACACAAACCTAGATGGTACAGCCTACTACACACCTA